>NC_067399.1:451067516-451367516 GCF_016432865.1 Antechinus flavipes
AACTTTGTTATTTCTGTGTACAATATTCTCTTGGTTCTACTCACTTTACTTAGCATCAGTTCATTGAAAGTTTCCCCAGGCCTTTCTGACATCATCCTGCTGATAATTTCTTATTCCATCCCATTCATATACTGTATTTATTCAGCCATTCCCCAGCTGATGAGTAATGGAAACTCAGTTTCCAGTTCCTTGCCACTACAAAAAGAGCTACTAGAAACATTTTTTGCACATATGAGTCTTTTTCCCTTTTTAATGATCTCTTTAGGATACAATCCAAGCAGCAACACTGAATCAAAGGGTATACACAATTTGGGCATGGTTCCAAATTGCTCTCCAGAATGATTGGATCAATTGACAACTCCATCAACAATGTATCAGTGTCCCAGTTTTCCCACATCCCTTCCAAAATTCATCATTATCTTTTCTTGTCATCTTAGTCCATCTGAGAGGTGTGTAGTGGTTAGGTAATTAGTTATTTACATGTTATCTCCTCAAATAGAATAGAGATTTCTGAAAAGTAAGGGCTCTTTGTATTCCCCTGCATGTTTATATACTTGACACATATAGTAATCACTAAATAAATGTTTGTTGACAGACTAACTCACTTTACATCCTCATTTCAGTCTGTGTCAACCTAAGAGGAGACAACTATACAGAAGTCACTTTAAGATGCACTGACCTGTTAGACAATCTTGTATTCTAATCCCAGCCCAGGCACTAGAGAAGTCTTTTTCCTTATCTGTCCCTCATTTTCCCCATGTGTAAAATGGAGGAAGTAATCCCAACCTATCTCACAGGCAATAACTGTGCCTATGTCAGAGCTGCTGTATTAAAGGGAATAATGATAATAGGAAGATTACCTCTGATGTGGGGTAAAGAACTCTCACTAGTGGGGCAGCTACATGGTGCAGCGAAGTAAGGAGGACCTGAATTCAAATCCAGAATACTTTAGGAATCAGTTTACCATCTCAGCACTTATCTTGAGTATGATTTCCTATTGGAGGCAGGAATCCATGGCTGTGTTTTTAATGGATTTAGAAAGCTAAAGAGCAAACAGGTTTCTTACTCCAGCTCTTTCTGTAGTTCAGATGGCCCTATTTTATATTAACACAGAGGACCACCACTAACAGAAGGTTCTCCCCACTGCAGACTCGCTGATTTGGAAGCTGAGAAACAGGCTATGGCTATTAACCCCTTGAGGCTGCAGGAATGGAGAAAGATATTGTGGACCATTTTCTTGGCTGGGTCTCAGGCTTCAGGATGAATTTCAGGCTTTGCCGGTCGGGGAATGTTTTGTTTGCTGGGTTTGCAGCTCCAGGGTTTAGTATTGTGTCTGGCGCTTAATGGTATGTCATAAATGCCTGGTGATTGATTAATGAGCCCAATAGGAGAGGAAATTTATGGGACCTTCAGGTGGAAGCCTAATATCTGATACTGCTACAATTTACTCAAGTTTTCTCATTCTAAGCTTGGCCTAGTGGGATGATTACTGGCCTTGGAGTCAGAAAGACCAATATTATAGACTGAGTGTGAACTCAGAGCTCATTCACTGTTTACAATTTTACCAACATAAGTAAACTTTACTGTGTAACCTAGTACAAAGTTTAACCTTAGTTATAAATCGAAGTAGTTAGATGAGAGGCTTTTAAGACCTTGTCAGTGGTCCTTTTAATGACTCACATGTGCATACCCTGCATTTTCCCAGAGGGCCTGGGCTAGAAAGTTAGGCTTTGTTGTTGTGAACTAGATGAGGTGAGATCTTTCCAGACAGTTGTGAAAATTGAGTAAGGCTTCATCTACTTCAGAGTTGGAGTAGGCCTGAAGGTCTCTGAGCATTGATTCAAGGGCATACCTAAGTCCCCTCCCTGCTATGACATCAGTGTTTCCCTATTTCAGCCAAATATGGGCAACTGTGTACTTATTGGTCAAGTTCAATTTTTTGGGTAGTTCCCGGGTTTAGAATATAAGATCCTTAGCCAATAAGGATGAGGGTCAGTGGTGGAAGGGAATATTTGCGTTAGGGATTAAAAGTGTTGACCCTGCCCTACGGTGCTTCCTCCCTTCGGATTGTCTGCTCGATGGGTAGGATGCCCTTTTCCCGAGAATGTATAATAAACTTTGCTTTGCTTCTAGAGATGTCTCCAGCTTTTTTATTAAATGGTGACCCCTCACCATTTCTGAACCACACATGTGCTATGATTTTTTTTGGGGGGGAGGCAGGTTAAGTGACTTGCCCAAGGTGACAGCTAGCAAATGTCTGAAGCTGGATTTGAATTCAGGTCATCCTGACTCCAGGGCCTGTGCTGTATCCATTGCGCCATCTAACGGCTCTGTGTAATCTTGAGCAAGTCCTAGGCCTCAGTTTTTCCATCTTTAAAATGAGGATATTGGACCAGATCAAGGATCCTTAACTGATTTTTGTGTTCTAGGCCTCGTTAGGCAGTCTGGTGAAGCCCATGAATCCTTTCTCAGGATAATGGTTTTAATGCATAAAATAATATATATAAGTGTATAAAGCAAACCAATGATATTGAAATACAGTGATCCACATATGTCCCTAGCTCTATAGACCTCATAGAGCTAAACAAATTGTGGTATGTAGCTGTGTTGTAAGAAATGACAGATGTGATGAATACAGAGAAGAATGCCAAAATCTATATGAACTGAGGCAGAGTGAAGGAAGCATATATACACAAATCAAAAATAGAATGTAAAACATTGCTTATATTTTCAGACTTTTTTGTGTGTTGATCAGATATGCTACTTTTTTCCCTTTTCATTTAATTCTTTTTTTCTTCACAAAATACTTTTTTTTTAAATTATGATTTCTCTCTAGGAAGAAGAAGAGAGACACTGGAAGAAATTATAATGGTATTAAAAAAAAAAAACAGAAGACATCAATAAAATTTTGTTTTTTAAAAAGTTAATGGACCCCAAGTTAGGAACTATTGGTCTAGATAATCTCTAAGGTACCTTCTAGATAAAGATCTATGAAACTATTATTTGCCTAAGGTTACATCATGAGTAATAGCAAAACCCAGATTTCCTGGTTGTACCTGTAGCCTATGGCCTAAGAGGGAAATTATGTGTTTACATGGATTAGATTCCATCTTTGGAAATTCCCTCTAAATGTCTTTCTTTGGCCCATTTCTGAACCTAGGATTTCCTTTAGGAAGATAAAATTTAACTCATTTCTTTTTGAACATAGTAAAAGCAAAGGCTATCAGCTTGCATATAAGTCTTAAAGTAAATAAGCTACAACATTTAGGATAAGCTTTATCTATTTCAATAGAAATGCAAAGAGCTCACACAAAAGCCCTTCAGCAGTCAAGGTAAATCTTTCTTCCTTCCCCCCCACCCCCACCCCCAATTGGGAGTCTTACCTCACTAGGAAACCATATAATTATATTTTATTCTGCTACTCAGTGTTCCTTCACTTCCTACATCTGGCTCCTCATCCTTATGATGAGCCTTTCTCAATACCTATAAAGATCTTCAAGCTTCTAATGCTATTTTGGCCTTCTTGATAGAAGAAAATCCTTCTCTAGATCTGTTCTTGTTTAGTGGTTTTTCAGTCTTTTCCAACTCTTCATGACCCCATTTGGGGTTTTCCTGGCAAAGGTATTGGAATGGCTTGCCATTTCTTTCTCTGACTCATTTTACAGGCAAACAGCGTTAAAAGACTTCCTTAGGGTCACACCACTAGTAAGTGTCTGAGGTTAGACTTGAACTTGAGTTTAGGCCATGTACTCTATTCATTGCACCACCTAGTGGCAGATCCCCAGAACTGTATGATCCATATAACTCCGTACCAGTGAGGAACAAGGTTGAGGTTTTCCCCCCTCTTCATCTTGGCACTATTCCTTGCTATTCCTTAATTCCAGCTCTGTTTGGCCCAGAAAATCTCCTGCTGGGCCAGGAACTTCTGTTCTTCTACTATGGAACCCCACTGCTATTTTTAAAAGTATTTTTTCCTTTTTTTCTTTGAAAAAATTTAACATGTATTTTGTAAAAAATTTGAATTCTAAATTCTTTTCCTTCCTCTTCCTTGTCCCCTACCTGTTGAGAGATTTGAAGTAATTAAAATTTTGTTGTTATTGGTTTTCTGAACTTAACAAATATCAGCAAACAGGAGTATTTGCATGCAAAACAGATAGGAAAAAGATCGAAATGTGGAAATATGGCTCTCCATTACTTATAACATGTTCCTTTTTAAAAATATATATATAATGCATTTTGATCATTAGTTCCACTTGTCCATGTTCCTCTCTGAACTTCATTCTATGCTGTTCTGGACCCTGTTAAAAAAAATTATTTAGAAAAATCATTATCATTCCCTCTCCAGCAAGTAAATGCTGGACTATATAGTAGGGAAAACCAGAGTTCAAATTCAGGCTCAGACCCCTTAGTCACACCGGTGATTGTGGTAAATAGCTTAACTTCTACCTACCTCTTTTTCCTTAGCTGTAAAATGAGGATAATACTAGCACCAAACACAAGCAGTTGTTGTGAGGATCAGAGATAATATTTATAAAAGCATGTTTAGCACAGTGCCTGGCACATAATAGGTGCTTAATAAATGCTTGTTCTCTCATCTCCTTACATTTCATGTTAATATTTGTGATCAGCATAGTGTCTGGATATAGTAAGTCCTAATTCAATGCTTGCTCCTTTCCCTCTCTCCCATTTCCAATAAATCTAGTTAAGTAAAACAAACCCACCATGTTCCATGTCCTAAAATGGGCCTCAGTTTTTACCTCTACTTTATAACCTCGGTTAAGATGTGGGAAGCAGTGCCCTCCTATCTTTCCAGTTAGTTCCCAGCTTGTCCCAGGAACTTCTTGTGGTTTGGTGATGGCCTCCATCTGCTTCAGGCATCCTTGGGGCTTCCTGGTTCCCTGGAGGGTCCATGTGCTGTGCAGGCTTTCTTCCAAGTAACCCTTGATGAAAAACCGGCTTCATTCTGACTGATTGACTTCTCAGCTCTTATTCGTGCTTCTTCAGCCTACCCCCACCCCAAGGATAGAACTCAGATATGAATTAGCTATGAATCAGCACTTAGGTCATATCAGCATGTTGTGGGCGGGCAACAATACCCATAAACAATTCGCACTTTATGAAAAATTAACCTTGTCAGTGGAATTTCACACCTCGTTAAGGACAATCACCAAGGCCAGAACAAAGTCATCCTGAGAAGGGACAATGAACACTTTTTGTTTGGAGAACTATTTTCTATTTCTCTATCCAAGGCCTCGGAGAAGAAGCTAAGACCCAGGACAATGCCTGGACTGATCCAATCCACATTCTATGGTCTTGTAATGGCCTTGGTGCTAGGGAAAAAATTGTGAACATACTCATCTAACTGCAACAAAGGGTCAATGTTGGAAATAAGGAGAAAGGGAGGGCAAGATTGGATTGTGGGGACTTCAAATATCAACCAGACAAATGTAGAAAAAATGTTCTGGCCTCCTAGAGATTTTTCAGCCCATTTTCAGAAAGGTGGCCCTATTACTGCAGGGCCCAAGGTTACCTCAGAGATCCCTGCACTTTCTAAATCCAAAAATCTTTGTGACCTCCATAAGACCCCTGTAAAGAGTGTAGAGTAGAGTTTGTTATCCTCCATTTTTTTTTTTTTAACTGAGGGAATGGGAGGAATTGTTCACTCAAGATCAATCATTAGTGTGTGGGACAGCAACCACTAACCCAAAATAATTCAAATAGATGTTTTTCAGAGCCAGAGCAGAAAGCATTTTATTCAATTCCTGCAGGAAAAGGGCGTCACCTTCACTAGTATAGTCTAGTGAAGAGAGGCAAAGCTCAGGCAACAGAGAAAGGTATTTTAAGCCCTGAACTTGGGCCCCAGCTGTTCTGACTTAGTATCAGGACTCACAATCTGTCACGGGAATCCACTCTACCCTCAGGATACAAGAACAGGGCAACTATAGATTACAAAGCAGTTTGTTCAAGATTAAGCAAGGGTACAAGCAAGGGGAGGTTTTCCTGGAACTGTGGCCCTAAACTATGGCAGGGGTCAGTTTTCTGAGAAGGCCTCATGTCCATCCCATTTATTGATAATAGTGGGAGACCCAGGACTTGAACTCAATCCTCTGAAATATAGTGCTATTTCTATATAAACATTAATTGTCTCCTTTGGTGACAAACACATTGGGTCTATCTATGCCAGTCTCTTGCTCAAGAATATGCAATGACTCCCAAATGCTTTCAGATCAAATACAATATTCTTCTGTTTGGTATTTAAAGCCTAGCACAATCTGTCTCCAAACTATCTTCCCAGATAAGTCTCTCTCATAAAACCTACATTCCAGCTAAACTACCCTGCTTGTTATTCCCCCAGACAAGTTGTGTCTCCCATGCCTGGAATGTACTTCCTCCTCATAGAATTCCCTTCCCCTACCTCCCTAGAATGCTGAGTTTCTTTCAAGATTTAGCTCAGGTACAACCTTCTACATGAAGGCTAACTTCCTGAAGTTAGCACTTTCCCCTTCAGGAAATTATTTTGTATATACTTTGTCTAGTACCATTCTGGGCTAATATTTGAGGTACACATCCTTAATGGAAAGAGTGGATAATGGAAAGGTGCCTGAGCATGAAAAGCACAGGGTAGAGATCACTTAGCCCTCTGGTACAGCAAGGCACTCTTCCGTATCTTTCCATAAAATTCTCATGATGCTTTTGGACATGTGTATGGATATATAATCAGAGCTCTGGATTCTGCTGAAATCCTAAGGTACTGCTATGCTCTTTGCAGGAAAAACAAGAGAGCCAATCTTAAATCAATAAATTCTACTTTTTGACTGAGCCAAGATCCTGGCTTAGGGTACTATTATCTTCTGGAAAAACAACCACTACAACAGGAAACTTTATTCTAGGACTAATATGAGTGTTGACTCTGGGGCCTGCCATCAGCTGAGCAAGATTTTTAGCTCCAGGCACAGTAATCTCTCCATCTTTGTCTCTCTCTGTCCTCATCTCCTTTGTCCTCCCCTTTTCTCCTTATTTCTCTTTTTTTTTCCCTCTATTTTCCCCTTCTCGCTGTGTATATTTCTCTTTTATTCTCTGTCTTTATATTTCTCCATCTCTCTGAGTTTCTGACTCTTTCTATCTCTTTCTCCCTGTACTGTACTTGAGTACAAGCAAGGGGAGGTTTTCCTGGAACTGTGGCTGTAGAGTACTTGAAAATAGGGACACTTTCATTAGGTATCCAGCACCTCTTACATTATGGGTACTTAATAAATGTTGAATTGAATCCTAATAATTGAAGAGGCCCCTTATTACCAGACCTCACACTCTATTATGGAAAAATGGTTTTTGGGACTTTGATCAAATGGTAAAAAAACCAGATGGGCAAGAGCCAAAAGCAGCAAGTGGTACAGTGGATAGTAATAACTGGGGAAAGGACTCGCTTTACTTAGAGATCCTTTTTCTTCTAATAATTTCATTTACATTGTGGTAATCATTGGTTCTACTTAGTTCTACTTATTTTGCTTTCATTGGTTTATAGAAATCTTTCCATGTTTCTCTAATTTTATTTTTTAATTGGACAATGATAATCCATTATCTTCATATACCATAGTTTATTCAACCATTCCCCAATTGATGGGTATCCACTTTACTTTTAGTTCTTTTGTACCACAAAAAAGTGCTATTGGGATTATTTTGGTATATATTATTTTTATTCAGTTGTTTTTCAGTCATGTTTGACTCTTCATGACCCCAATTGGGGGTCTTGAAAAAGATACTAGAGAGATTTGTCATTTCCTTTTCCAGCTCATTTTACAGATGAGGAAACTGAGGCAATCAGGGTGAAGTGACAAGCAGGGTCACCTAGCTAGTGTCTGAGGTCATATTTGAACTCAAGAAGATCAGTCTTCCTAATTCTAGGCCTAGCTCTATATCCACTGTGCTATTTATTATATATTTTATACCTTTGTTTCTGTCTGACTTCCTTGGATTGGGATCCCTGGATCAAAGGATATGGGCAGTTAATAATTTTTTTTTGCGTAATTAAAAACTGAAATCTAAATTGGTAGGATTAATTAATAACTTAATCAATAATAGTATGTATCATGTAACTGTCTTCCCATAGCCCCTCCAACATTGTTCACATCTTTTTTATCACTTATGATTTTATTGATTATTTCCAATTTATCCTGCATCTCTCTTGTTTGTATATATTTCCTAGTACTTGGTACAATACCTGGCAGAGAGTGGACCCTTCACAAATGCTTATTAACTGACTGTGGTCTTACCAGGGAATAAGAGAGCAGAAGTATCACCTCCCTTGTTCTGGACAGTTTACTTCCACCTATACAACTGATAATTATATTTTACAGTTCTTCAATGACACTCTTACCTCATCCTGAGCTTATAGCCTACTACCCCCACCACCACTCCCAGGTTTTTTTGTAAATGAACTATTTGCTATTTTTCAATCTTAATATACTTAAGCACCATCACACATCTGGTTGTCAGACCCAAGATTAGAAATACTAAAGTTATATTAGTTTGGCTACTATGACAAAAAAGGAAAATGATAAATATTGGAAAGGTGAGAGAAAATTGGAACTCTAATGCATTGTTGGTGGAATTGTGAATTAATTCAGCCATGCTGGAAAGCCATTTGGAACTCTGCTCGAAGGATTATAAAACTCTTTGATCCAGCAATACCACTACTAGATCTATATCCCAAAGAGATCATTAAAAAAGGAACAAGGACTCACATGTACAAAAATGTTTATAGCAACTCTCTTTGTGGTGACAAATTAGAAATTGAGGGGATGCCCATCAATTAGGGAATGGCTGAATAAAGAGAATACTATTTTTTATAACAAATGATGAGCAGGTGAATTTGAGAAAAACCTACAGAGACTTACAGGACTGATGCTGGGTCAAGTGAGCAGATCCAGAAAGACACCGTACACAGTAAAATCAATATTGTGTGATGATTAACTTTGATAACTCTTTTTAGCAATACAATGATCTAAGACAATTCTAAAAGACTCATGATGGAAAATGCTACCCACATTCAGAGAAAGAACTATGGAGTCTGAGTGTAGATTGAAGCATACTATGTTCACTTTTTTTTCTTTCTCATAGTTTGTCACTTTTTTTCTGATTCTTCTTTCACAACATGACTAATGTGAAAATAGGCATAATATGATTTTACATGTATAATCTATATCAGGTTACTTGCCATTTTGGGGAGGGGAGAGAGGAAGGAAGGAGGGAGAAAAAAATTAGGAAATAGAACTCTGATAAGAGTAAATTTTGAAAACCAAAAATTAAAAAAAAAAGTTAAACAAAATAAATAACTAGAATACAAAGGCAGTAATATCATAGAGATAGTCTGTTATCTGGCTACCTGCAAGTACTCTGTCTAATCTGACTAACTTTTACCCTTTGGAGGGCCCCACAGAAAGAAAGCAGTGGCAGGAGACACAGTCCAGACTTGTGAGGGATGGAGACATGGAACAACAAGGACTTCCCTGTTCATAGGGCATACCAGGAGCTCACTGAGTGCCTGCTAACAGACTGAGGGTGTGGAGCAACTGAGCCACAGCATCCACTTTGAGGGTCATGGATATGGTCAGCCAACAACAGGAAGGTTTGGGAATCTCCAGAGATTCAACAGCTTCCAGCTGTTCCTTGTCCTGGAATTAGTCACTCTGTCCTGTCCTCCTGCTGAGGAGTCATGGCTACTAGGCTGCAGTGCATAACTTGGGCACGTGCTTGGCTCCTCCTGCTTCCCCTTTGCTTTTTCAGATCTGGAAACCTAGAACACAGCGACTTAAAAAGAAAAAAAATGACAGTCACACTGCTAATGGAATTCTGTCTCTTGGAATTTTACACTTCCTTCAAGATACATCTTTTACAAAAGCCCAATTAGCACTCACATCTGCCCCCAAATTACTTCGTATTTTAAAAAAAATATTTAATCTTTAGCTTTGAATATGTATCATTCCCCAGAAGGATGTAAAATCCAGACACCTATCTGTTTGGATGACTGAGCTATATCACTAAATCTTTTCTGCCTATTTCCTCATCTGTAAAGTAGGGCTGAAAATAATAGCACCTACCTCCCAGAATGTTGTGAGAGTCAAATGAGTTACGTGAAAACCTTAAAATTCTAACTAAGTGCTAGTTTTTATTATGGGCTCTTGTCCATGTCTGGAACAAATCCTTCTATTGAAATAGCTTTCTTTCTTTCTCTCTCTCTCTCTATTTTTCTTTCTTTCTCTTTTTTTCCTCTTTCATTCGTTTGTTTGCTCATTCCTTCCTTCATTCCTTCGTTCCTTCTTTTCTTCTTTTTTTTTTTTTCTGCTAAATAGTTCTTTTCCTTGGGAAAATCTCTTTTCTCCCCTTTCCCCTCTGGTAATCTTTTCCTCTTCAAATTTCATAGCATAATAACACATTGTCTCCCCTAGTAGACTGTGAGCTCCTTGAGGGGACTATTTTTTTTTTTTTTTTTGCCTCTTTTATATCCCCATCACTTAGTATAATGCCTGACACATAGTAGGTACTTTAATGTTTAATGATTGACTATTGTATTTAAGGAATTTTTCTTTCTATCCTCTAGATCCCTAGCTTCTTTTTTTCTCCCTGAAGCAATTGGGATTAAGTGACTTGCCCTGGGTCACTCAGCCAGGAAGTGTTAAGTGCCTGAGATCAGATTTGAACCATCCCTAGCTTCTTAAACTATGGTTAGAGACCCTATATATGGGGGAATGTGGAGGTTGGGACATCACAATTTAATATCAGTAAATGTATGATTTGTATATTTTATGTGCTTATATAATCAGGGTCACATAAAAATTTTTAAGTGAAAAGGAGTTTCCAGTGAGAAAGTTTAAGGCCTACTCTAGATTATAAGCTTCTTATGTTCAAATATGATGCCTTATTTTATTATTGTATCCCAGGGCCCTGCATATAAAATGTAGCTCCCTGTATTTCAGTAAAACCACAGGCCCCCTGTCTCTGTCCTCAAAAAACTTACCTTCTATTGGGAGAGACATTTGCATGTAAAAATAGGCATGTAAAATAAATCCAAGGTCATTTTATTTGGGGAGAAATAAGGGAAGAGAATAATAGCTAAGGGGCAGCTAAATGGAGTCAGGAGGATCTGAGAATAATAGCTGAGGGAACCAAAAGAGGCTTCATAAATACTGGCACTTGAATTTTGAAGGAAGTTAAGGTTTCTGAGAGATGATTCAAAGAAGAAAAGAGTGGAAAGGACATTCCAAGTCAGGCAATAACACTTGAAAGATGGGTCTGGCTCTGTCATTTAGTAGCTGAGAGAGCGTGGAAATGTGCCTCAGTTTCCCCAGATGTGCAATAATAGGTCTGGGCTAGGGGGTCTCTAAAGACCTTTCAGCTCTGCAGTCATTGGTGGTTTTCGTGGCAAAGATTGTAGCGTATATTTGCCATTTTCTTCTCCAGCATTTTACAGATGAGGAAACTGAGGTAAACAGGGTGAAGTCACCAGCCAGCAAAGTGTCTGAGGTCAGATTTGAACTCAGGAAGACGAGCCACTGCTCCACCTAAATGCCTGTGCAGCTGTCTGGTCTGCGCTGAAAAGGGGCCGTTCCCTCCTGAGCTGACGCATCCACCCATCAGCGTCCAGCAGAGGGCGCCAAAAGACCAGCGTTTTGACAGCCACTTGAGTCACTCCGTTTCAGGCTGAAGGTTGGCCCTGGGAGCTGTTTGATTTTGCTTGGATTCGGGGGGATTCTGGGTCTTTTGCGGGGGCTTCCTGATGACTATCTGCCCCTCCTATTATTGAGTCATTTTAACACGGAGTCCGAAGGAGTCATCTGTCACCTCACTGGGTTGAAATCCAAACCACAGATAGAAGGGCAACAGAGAAGGAGGTGGGGGGTGAGGGTGGCAAGCCCCTCCCCTCCCCTTAGTGACCTTTCATCACATTCTTGCCTTGGTTGAAGTCCCGCATTAGGCTTCTTTCTAAGTTCAAAGAATTCTTGGAGGCAGTAGTCTAATCCCCCACCTTACAAAGGAGGAAGCCTGGGGGCTAGTTCTGACTACCCCTTACATCGTCCAGTTTACTGCCCAGTTATTCCTGCTTTTTCTGCCTTTCTTCCAGTGCCCCCCCTCTATATTTTCCTGAAAAATTCCATCTTCCCGATATTTAGGTGATCAATCTCAAACCTTTAGCTCAAGTCATTGTAGCATCTTTATATCTGCTCTGGAAATCTTCTTAGCCCTTTGCTTTAAGGACTTGAAAGAGGGCCTTGGAAAAAAAGGCCCTCTGGGCCTTTGGATGCAGCCACCAGGGAAAAAGAAGATTATCATGACCATATTTATATTGTAAAAAGGAATTTAGGGCCACGATAGTCTTGCTGTTTCCTCACTGCCTCCTCACTGGCTATAATCCTCATTTCCCTCCTACCAGAAATTTAGACTCTGCCTCTGGCTCCTTTAGGTGAGCTATTATTTTTCCTGGGTCTCAGCCTCTGAACCATTTCTAAGCCATCATCATGTCCTTACAAGGTGAACTATATCCCCTTTCCAGCACCGCTTTGGATATTGTCCTCCTGTTAGATGTACATTCCTTGAGAACTGGCACCGTATCCTAGAACATCTCATGGTGTTATTTAATTTTATTGTTCAGTTATATCCGACTCTCTGTGACCCCTCTTGGGGTTTTCTTGACTAAGATACCAGAGTGCTTTGTCATTTCCTTCTCCAGCTCATTTTACAAATGAGGAAACTGAGGCAGTCACACAGCTAGGAAGTGTCTGAGGCTGGATTTGAACTTAGTGGCTTCCTGACTTCAGGCCTTGGTCTCCTATGCATTTAATAAATATGTTACTATCTCTCTATTCCTAAGGGGGTCCTTCAGCAAATCCTCTTCAAGCAGGGTTGGGGGCAGGGATATAGTGTTGTAAATTACCAAAGTGGAGCTTGAAGACTGCTTAGTTCTATGGACACTGGTTCTCTCTCTCTGTCTCTCTGTCTGTCTGTCTGTCTGTCTCTGTCTCTGTCTCTCCCTCTCTGTCTCTCTGTCTCTGTCTCTCTGTCTCTTTCTCTGTCACTGTCTGTCTGTCTGTCTCTGTCTGTCTCTGTCTGTCTGTCTGTCTCTCTCTCTCTCTCTATGTATTAAATACTGGATCTCACTGTTGTGTTGTGAATCTTGTTTACCCAAAGGACCAACATATTGTGGAAGATCAAATAGGATCAATTAGGGAACCCACTAGGTGGCGCAGTGGATAGAGCACCAGCAGACTCATCTTCATGAATTGAAATATGGCCCCAGACATCTATTAGATGGGTGATCCTGGACAAGTCACTTCATTCTGTTTGTTTCAGTTTACTCACTTGTCAAATCATCAGGAAATGGCAAACTGCTCCAGTATCTTTTCCAAGAAAACCCTAAATGGGGTCAAGAAGAATGGGAAAGGACTGAAAAAATGATAGAACAAGGGAATCCACTATGTAGAAACCAAAGATTTTTGGGGATTGTAAAAACTATGAATTCTAATGAGGGTGGTGGTATCTTATAGAAATCTCAGATCTTTTCTAGAGATTGACATAATGTTCTCACATTATCATCATTTAACAAATGCTGACTAAATTGAAAGATAATAATAGTCTTGTATATTAGAACTGGAAGGGAATTTAGACAATGGAATGGCAGCCCTGAAAGGGCTTAAGTTCAAATCAAATATATTAATTTCAATTCCACAAACATTTGTTTAAAACTTACTAAGTACCAGATCTTAAGGACTATAAAGATGAAGAATACCACAACCATCAGTTTTATTTCTTTTTTAAATTAAAGCTGTTTATTTTCAAAACACATATATAGATAATTTTCAACAATCACCTTTGCAAAACCATGTCTTCCAATTTTTCCTTCCCTTCCCCCCCTCCTTCCCCCTAGATGGCAAGTAATGTAAGATATTAAACACATTCCTTTCTTCTATACATATTTCCACAATTATGCTGCACAAGAAAAATCAGATTAAAAAGGGAAAAAGAAGTAAAACAAAATGCAAGCAAACAACAAAAAAGATGAAAAAATTATGTTGTGATCCTCCATACTCAGTCCCCATAATCCCCTTTCTGTGTGCAGATGGTTCTCGTCATCAAGAGACTATTGGAATTGGCTTGAAATACCTCAATGTTGAAAAGAGCCATGTCTTGTGCAAAAATGTTTGTTACAGTCTTTTTTGTAGTGTCAAGAAACTGGCAACTAAATGGATGCCCCTCAATTGGAGAATGGCTGAATAAGTTATGGTATATGAATGTTACAGAATATTATTGTTCTGTAAGAAACAATCAACAGGATGATCTCCAGGCCTGGAGAGACTTAAATGAACTGATGCTAAGTGAAATAAGCGGAATCAGGAGATCATTGTACACAGTAACAAAAAGATTATACAATGATCAGTTCTGAAGGACATGGCTCTTTTCAGCAATGAGATGATTCAGACCAGTTCCAATGATCTTGTGATGGAGAGAGCCATATGTACCCAGAGAGAGGATTGTGGAAACTGAGTATGGATCACAACATAGCATTTTCACGATTTTTGTTGTTGTTGGCTTGCATTTTATTTTCTTTCTCATTTTTTTCCTTTTTTATTTGATTTTTCTTGTGCAGCAAGATAATTGTATAAATATATGTCCATATATTGGATTTAATATATATTCTTACCATTTTAAGCATATATTGGACTACTTGCCATCTGGGGGAGGGGATGGGGAGGAAGGGAAAATTGGAACACAAGCTTTTGCAAGGGTTAATGTTGAAGAATTATCCATGCATATGTTTAAAAAAATAAAAAGCTTTAATTAAAAAAAAAAGCCATGTCCATCAGAATTGATCATCATATAATCTTGCTGTTGCTATGTACAATGATCTTCAGGTTCTATTTGCATCACTTAGCATCCAATCATGTAAGTCTCTCCTGGCTTCTCTGAAATCATCCTGCTAATCATTTCTTATAGAACAATAACATTCCATGACATTCATATACTATAACTTATTCAACTGATAGGCAGCCATCTAGTTTCCACTTTCTTTCCACTACAAAAAAGCTGTTACAAACATTTTTGTACAGATTGGTTCTTTTCCACTTTTTATGACTCTTTGGGATACAGACCCAGTAAAGACAATGTATGCACAGATTGATAGTCCTTTAGGCATAGTTCCAAATTGCTCTCCAGAATGATTGGATCAGTTCACAACTTCACCAACGATGTGTTAGTGTCCCAGTTTTCCCACATCCCCTTCAACATTCATCATTATCTTTTCCTGTCAACTTAGCCAGACTGAGAGGTATGTAGTGGTTTTACCTCAGAGTTGTCTTACTTTGCATTTCTCTGATCAATAATGATTTAGAGCATTTTTTATATGACTAAAAATGTTTTAATTTCCTCATCTGAAAATTGTCCATTTATAGCCTTTGACCATTTATCAATTGGAGAATGACTTGAATTCTTATAAATTTGAATCAATAATCTATATATTTTAGAAATGAGGCCTTTATCAGAACCCCTGTGTATAAAATTTTTTCCTCAGTTTATTGCTTCCTTTTTAATCTTGTCTGCATTGACAACTATCACTTTTAAAAGAAATTATTACAATTTGTTAAAAGGAGTAGGGCAGTCCTCGGCATAACACCAACTTGCCTATGACATATGCATAAGAAAAGGTTAGGGTACCCTGAGAGTTTCTGGGAAGAAGGATTTTCACTTCTACAGCAGGAGAGGAGAGATTAAGGAAGACTTCCTGAGGATGGTGGCATTTGAGTTAAGTTTTGTATAAAGAGGCAGATTTGAACTGGGAGAAGGAGGGAGGTTCCAGGCTTGGGGTACAATGAGACTGAAATGGGGCTGAATAGTGTCTGGGAGTACTAGTACTAATCTAGTTTAGTGGAATAATACAAATAAAAGCCTCCACTTACTCCACTTAATGGTTTACAAAATCCTTTCCATGCATTTATCATTATGTTCATTATCTCACTGGATCTTCCAAACCACCCCCTAAGGTAGGTACTGGTCAAGACCTGTGTTTAATGTCATTAGTTTGGGAAACTCTTAGGAGAAAACTCTCTGCTCAGTCAGGTAGCTGTTTTGCAATGCAAAGTCTTAGCTTCCTGGCTCTCTTTGAAGTGATTGGCTGAGGGTCACACAGCCTGGATGTCTCAGAGAACTTGAACTCCAGCTTTCCTGAACCTTGAGGACTTCTGTCTCTCTACTAAGTCAAGCTGCATATTATTAAAATGAGGAAACTGAGGCTTAAAAAAGGTTAAGTGGCTTCAGTAGTGTGTTCCTGTAGAAAAAGTACTTACTGGCCCTAAAGTCAGTGGAACTGGATCTAAATTTCCCCTTTGACACCACCTGGGTGATCTTGGCTTGTCCACTAAGTTTTCCTGGACCTGTTTCTTCCATTTGTGAGGGGCTTGCATGGGATGGCCTCTGAAGTCCTTTCTCTCCAAATCTCTGACTTTCTGGTCACACAGGGTGGGAGGTAGAATTCAAATCCAGGTCTTCCCTAACCTAATCCAATGCTTGGGTGCCTTTGGGTTAGAGAATAGAAGAATTGGGCGGGACTTTGCATTCTCTGTCCATCCTGTGTGGCTGCAGGTCGGTTACTAAACTCCATGTGTCAACACCCCCTGCCTCAGGAGCATATTTTGGGATGATGGTTGGGTTTGGGGGGGTTTTGTTTTTTAAAGCCTGCTTTGAGTTCAGCTCTATAAATATCTCCTCCATAAAACAAAGGGGTAGAACTGTGGTCGCTCAGGTTCTGTTGTCAATGTGTGTGAGTGGGGGAGGTGGGGAGGCAGGGAGGTAATACAAAGGTCTGAAGCCCATTTCTGCCCACCTGCCTGCTTATTGCGTCATCCTCCCTCCCTCTTCATCCTCCCAGTCCCCCAAGGCCCTTATCAGGAAGGCAGTTTGGGTTTGTGGGAAGGCAGGCAGAAGGGGAAGTTCCCCAGGCCCCTGGGATGGGTAGGAGAAATAGGAAAGCCATGAGGGGTGAGGGGCCCAGCTGTGTGGGCCTGGCCTGAGGGATGCTCAAGGCTGAGGGGGAGGGAGCGCCTCTCCTATTTCTCTCCCCAGCTCTCTGACTCAATTCCGGAATCTCTCCCGCTCTCTGCCTTCGACAAGCAAGGCACCCACACCTTTAATTAGAAAGCAGCCGTTTCCTCTGGATCCGTTTCCATCACTGTTTAATTAACTGCACACACACAGACCCCCACCTTCTTCTCACACCTAAAGCCCCCCTTCCCACAGACACCCCCACCCTTCTCCCTCCCCTTCGAGTCTGCCTCTCCCACCCCTCACCCCACCCCCTCCAGCCCTTTACCCACAGGCCCCCTTCCCCTCCGCCCCCACCCCTTAGCCCACCTCCCCTACACAGAGGTCATTTTTGTGACCCCTCCCCCTCCTCACGGAGGCTCCTGAGCCTGCAGAGAAGCTGGGGCCAGGGGTGAGAAAGGGGGAAGTTTTGGGTTTCATGGTCCTGCCGATCTGCTGAAGGCATCAGATCCTGCTTAGAGCCATCCCTCTGCTCTCCAAACCCCTCATTTGTGTGTTATTTTAGGGGAAAGAATTAGGAGGCAACAAGCTAAGTTTTACTCTTGTGGACTGATGCCATCCTGCCTCAGGGGGCCTGGAGACCTGGGGGTCCCCTGCTTCTGCCAATCCAATCACCTTCTGCCCCCTCCTTCTCAAAGCTCCCCAAAGACCAGGCCACTGATCCCAGTGTAAGGGATTTTTCCCCCTATAGAGGGAACCTGCTCACCCCTCCAAGTCCTACCCTGCCCTGCCTTCTTTCACTCTGCCAAGGAGCCTCTTCCCAGAACTCCAGCCTCAACAGAGGTCCAACCGAGGATGCTGAGTGGAGACCATTGTGGAGGCCAAACCTAGTTCTGGGAGAGGAGGGGAAGCTGGAGTCAAACTGGGTCCCCTATGGAAGTTGAGCTGAGGCCAAACTGAGGCCTGTGGGGGGAGGCTGAAGTCAAACTGAGGATGCTGAGTGGAGGCTGGGCAGAGGTCTGTAAGGAGGCTAGGCTGAAGTCAAGCTGAGGCCTGAATGGAGACAGGGCTGAGGCCAAACTGAGGCCTGTGTGGAAGGGAAGCTAAAATCCTGCTAATCTCTACAGTTCCAATTGCTGTTTCATCATGGGTGAGGGGAATAAAGGGGGAAACTAGTGGGGGGGGGCTCCAACTCAAATGCCCAAGAGGGAAAAAAGGGATGGGGAGATAAGAATTTTATTCCTGGCAAAGACTAACACCTTAAACAAGAGTGTGGGGGAGCTGTTTGTCAATATTATCAAATATTGGACCAATATTGGGGTATCTATCATTATTATCATCTTTTATAGGATTGTTGTGAGGTACAGTCTGAAAAACTGAAGGTACCCTAGAAATGTGAGTTACTATTTTTGTAACAAATGCTTTTTGATAGATTACTATTGTTCTTATTAGTCTTTTTTACTACATGAGTTCTTGCTTTACCTTTATCTTTTACACCCTTTGTCCTAGAGCTAGGTCTCTCTAACTCTCTATCTTTGGGGAAGGGGGAGAGGAAAGGTAACCATTCAGGGGCATTTAGGACACTGTTCCATGGAGGATACAGCCCTCCCCCTTTATACCCCAGTGTTTTAGGTTTTTGTGTACCCTGTAACTATTTCTAGGGCCCCACAGGTCACTATGACTGGGAATATATCACCTGAATGAGCCTCTTAGCTAAGCCAGTCCCTGGACAAGGGACACATTGTTTTTGACGGGCCTGCCTTCCGGGGCTTTCTAGCTTGCTAGAATTTCCTGGTTTAGGTTTTGAGAATCCAGGATTACCTGGAGGTCAAGGTCAGGAGGGAAACTTTTCTTGGGGGATCCATTAGCATAAAATTCTTGCCATGTTCTTGGAGGGGAAGGTAGAGAATGAGAAAAGTAACTTAAGATATTAGGCTGAGACCATCTCCCTCCCTTTTATTCCATCTTCATCCACTCCTGAAGCAGTTTGCTACCCAGAAATCCACAGTTCCTGTCAAATCCAATATTCAGTGGCTATGTCAGAGGACACAAGGTGTTACTGACCTCAGTTCATCCAGTCTCCATAGAGGCTTCATCTCAATTTGACCCCATCTAAGAAGCCTGGATAAGAGTCAATAAACATTTATCAAAAGTCCCCTCTGTTCTAGGCAGTGGGCTAAGTGCTGAAGAGATGAAACAATGTGAAAAAAGAAACAGTTCCTGCTCTCAAGGAGCTTACAATCGAATGGGGGAAGACATATACAGGAAGAAGCTGAGAAATGAAGAGGAAGGGGGACTTGAATATTCAAGGCTGGAGCACTCAGAGAACTCAGAGAAATCCCAAAGTAGTATAGCTGGGTGAGAAATGAGTCAGATTAATGATCCAAAAACTTAGATTCAAAGTCCTGGCATTGTCAATTGCTATTTAAGTGACTTCAGGAAAGTAAATTTATTTCTCTAAGCCTTAACTTCTCCATCTGTGAAATGGGCTAATATAGCTGTGTGACCAGGAGAAAAATCATGGAATGTTTCTGTTCTTCAGTTTTCCTGATTTATGAAATAAGTATTGGTAGCTAGATGGTTCAGTGAATAGAGGACCCAAGCTGGAGTGAGGAAGACCTGAGTTCAAATGTAGTCTTCCTTAGACACATCCTAGCTGTGTGACCTCAGGCAAGTCACTTAACCCTGCTTGCCTCAGTTTCCTCATCTGTAAAATGAGCTGGAGAAGGAAATGGTGAATCACTTTAGCATCTCTGCCAAGAAAACACCAAAAACGTGGTCATGAAGAATTGGGCATAACTTAACAACAATGATGATAACTATGGCATACAAGATTTCCATGAGATTCAAATGAGATGATGTCCCCAAAACATTTTGCAAATCTTAAAAGGATATGTAAATTATTACTCCCCTTTCCCTTAGCTTATTGTTAATGGCAAAAGTCCTTACCAAATAATTATAATGATTACTAATTTATAATATATTTAAAATCTAATTAAACTAGATTTTTTTCTCCAATATCTCTTTTCATTCTTTCCCATTAATAATTTGACCTTTGTTTCCTTCGATGGAATATTATTTATCTTATGAAGTTCTATGAAATAATTCCTTTCTAGTTTGATGGGTATAGCACTATACCTATAAATTATAAAATAACAAAATTTGAGGGTTTGACGTGACTACAGCAGCCATGGAGTCTACCCCATACATGAAAGGAATCCTCATTATGACAAAATCAATTAGTCATCCAACCTCATCTTGAAGACCTCTAAGGAGATAGTCCATTTCACCTTTGGATAGATCCAATTGTTAGAAAAATTTTTTTGATATCTCTGAATTTTAATTTAAATAGTATTGTAAGTTCTGGTATGTAGGAATGACCCAGATATGAATGTGAGAAATCTCTTCAATATTTGTCTTCTTTTATTGTTGTAGAAAGTTTTGTAGTTATATTTATATAAGTCTTGTCTGGGTCTTAATAGGTTAATTCTCAGTTTATCCTTTTTGTAAGTATAAAATGTTAAAAAAGAAATTCTTACTGATATCTTTTTTTATGTAGCTAAATTTTCCCCTTGAATATATTCTTCCACTCCCACTCCCAAGAATCTTTCCATATAGCAAAGAATATTTTTTCCAATGCATATTTTTTTAAAAGAAAAAGAGGAAGAAAAGAAAAAAAATCAGCATAACCAATCAATACATCAAAAAAGTCTGAAAATATATTCCATGTTCCATATTAGTTGATCTCACTTCTGCAAAGAAAGAGAGATGTCTTCTTATATCTCTTCTTTGGGGCCATGCTTGTTTTTGTAATTTTGAAACATTTTCTTTAGGTTATTTTGTGGTGTTTCTTCTGATTTGCATTGTTGTAGTTATTGTATATATAGATATATATATATATATATATATAGTTTTCTGGGCTCTGCTTATTCCATTCTGCATCAGTTCATATAAATCTTTCAATATTTTCCTATACTTATATTTCTCATTTCTAATAGCACAATATCATTTCATTACATTCATGTAGCACAATTTTAGTCATCCCTAATCAATGGAAACATTTGTTTGGCTACCACAAAAACATGCTGCTATAAATACTTTGGTATATGTATAATCTTTTTTTTCTTATCAATAACCTCTTTGGGGCATATGCCTAGTTATAGAATCTCTGGATCAAAGGATATGGACATTTTAGTTTTTTTGCACTTTTAAAAACATGAACTTCTCGTATTTTTCCTCTTATTGTTAGTATTGTACATATGACTTTATTTATATTGTGTCTTATTTATGGAAGCTATTAAATATTTTGATTACTTTCTCCATTGAGAAAATGAGATAATATTTGTAAAGGGCATAGCAAAGTGCCTGGCACATAGTAAGTGCTAAATAAGTGCTTGTTCCTTTTCTCCCATCCCCAATTCTATAGAGAGAAATAATCTCTGTGGGGAAGAAATCCACTTTCTTTGCCATTACCAATACCAACTAGTAACTGTCACCAAAGGTAGATAAGCCTAAGAACCCTGCTTCTGTTGTCCCAGCAGAAGCATTCCCTGTGGGCATATGGCCTGGGAAGTGCTTCTGTGGGTGGTACAGCCATAGCTACTGAAGACCCAGAAAGGAAAGAGTATTCTTGCTGTCAAGGTCCTTGTCACTCTCAAATGGCTCGACATCAGAAACTGATGTGATTTTATCAGTGGAAATGACATTAAGGAAGATGAATCACTATCTGTTTTGCTGGTACACTGTCAGGACTGTGGGTACTTTCCATTAGACTTTTATCTGTATTGTCCCCATATTGGAATGTGAGCTGTTTGAGTGCAGGAACTCTCATGGTATCTATCCCCAGCACTTGGTATGGTTCATAGTAAATGCTTAATAAATGCATATTCTTCCTCCCTCTCTCCCTCCTTCCCTTCCTCCCTTCCTTCTTTCCTTCATTTCTTTCTTCTTTCCTTCCTTTCTTCCTTCTTTCCTTCCTTCCTTCCTTCCTCCTTTCCTCCCTCCCTCCCTCTCTGTTTCCCTCCCTCTTTTTTCCTTCCTTCCTTCCTTCCTTCCTTCCTTCCTTCCTTCCTTCTTCCTTCCTTCCTTCCTTCCTTCCTTCATTCCTTCCTTCCTTCCTCCTTTTCTTCCTTTCTCTCTTCTCTCTTTTTTCTCCTTTTTCCCTTTCTCCCTTCTCTTCCTCTTTTTCTCTGTTTTTTCTCTTTTTTCTTTCTTCCTCCCTCCCTCTTTGTTTGTTTGTTTGTTTCTTTTTTCCTCTTATTCATATCATTCTAGGTCTTAATATATGAAGCTCTAAATAAATCCTCAGCCTAAAGGTGTACCATTCTAGGGACATCTGCCTAGATAGGGATGGATGTGGTAGGGCACTAGGTGACAGAGGGGATAGAAAGCAAGGACTACAGTCAGGAAAACCTGAGTTCAAATTTGACCTCAGACTCTAGCTAGGTGATCCCGGGCGAGTCACTTAACCTCTGTTTACCTTCATCTCTAATATGGGGGTAATAACAGCACCTACCTTATAGGGTTCTTGTGAGGATCAAATGAGATAATAATTACACATAGTAGGCACTATATAAATGTTACCTATTAGCTATTAGAGATGACTGTCTGCAGAGGAAGGTTAAGCACTTAGCAGCCAAGACTTAATTATGTGATCTCAGGTGGCCTATTGAATCTTTATGGGTCTTAGTTTCCTCATCTAAAAAAGGGGGAGTTCTGTGATAGAATATTTTCATTGCCTTCTCATGGGTTTTGTGCTTGGTAACTGCGAAGTGCTATTTTGTAACCATGAAAGAGATATTATTCCTCTGTTCTATACATGCCTAGAACAAGGCTCCCTGGCCGCAGCTCCCCAGCCCAGCTTTGTGGCTCTGCCACAGCCAGTGGGCTGGGTTATCTCTGTGGCTTCAGCTGCCTCCTGGGCCTGGGGAGGCCTTGTGTTACAGAGAGGAGTCGCGTAAAGCTTCGGAGCTCTGGGTTTGTGGGTCTCTGATAAATCCGCTTCAATTGGAGGAGGGATGAGGGCCAGGGAGAGGAGAGCCAGGCAGAATTTCTGTCAGGGCCCATTTCTTTCCTCGGTCGAGCCTTTCATGTGCCCAGCCCGACACTTCCCTCCTCCCCCCAATTCCTCCAAGGATAGTGATAATGCTTTCTTCCCCCGTTTCCCTTGTCCCCTTGCTTTAATCTCACAGGCCCGCTCCTTCCCTGGCAAACTAAAGGTTGTGTGGGGAAGCCAGATAGTTAAATGAGGAAGGGGAGCCAGCAGTGAGGCCTTTGGGCCTCAGCTATTTCCTCCTTATTTTGTGTTGCTTTTGCTTATTTGTTCCTTCCCTGTTTGGCAAACCTGTTCAGAGAGATATAGAAAAGCTCTTAGGAGCAATGAGTGCAGCATGATAGAAAGGACTGCTTGTGGAACTGGGACTCTTGTTCAAGCTCGGATTGTGCAATTGGTTCTGAGGGCCGGAGCAAGTTCCTTCATAGGATCATAAGCCTGAGGCCCACAGAGATGATGGTACAGCTACTAACAGCTCCTGAATCAAGGTTCAGCATCAGACAGTCTCTCCAAATCAGAAGATTCTTTCCCTCTGCTGCCTTGCTTCTCTGCACCTCTGTTTTCTCCTTTTTTTTTTTTAGGGTAGGGAGAAGTTTCTAGTAAAGCTCTAAGGTCTCTTCTAGGTAGAAAATATCTATGAAGTGGAAATCCCAAGACTCATTTATAATAACACTAATCAATCCACAAACATCTATTAAACTCTTCCTGTAAGCCAGGCTCTGATAGGAAATACAAGAACAACAACAACAACAATAACAAAAATGGTCCCTGCCATCAAAGAGCTTATATTCTACTGGAGGAGAGGGAAATGAAAGCTGCTTATCTATCTATCTATCCATACATGTGCCTACAATATACATATGTATATATTTCCCTTGTCTTCATATGTATATATGGAATATATATTCATATATATAGGAAATGTATCATTCCTTTTTCTTCATATGTCTGCTCTCTTCTTCCCTCTTTTCTTCACATATAAGTATGTATGTATAAAATGAGGCTAGATTTGAATTCAGGTCCCCCAAACTTCAGGCCCAGAAATCTTTTCACCAGCTTTCACACATATACATACATATGCATGACACTAGCTGTGTGACCCTGGGTGTCATTTCTTTACCTCAGTTTCCTCAACTATAAATTGGATAATAATAGCACCTCACTCACAGAATTGCTGTGAAGTTCAAATGAGATAACATTTGTAAATACTTTTAGCATAGTGTCTGGCCCATAATTATTCCCTTTTCTTTATAAATACATTTTATGTATCTATCTATACATACATACATATATATTATACGCACACATATAAAAAAAGGGAAAAAGCATCATTTTCCCATTATATTGTAAGTATATATGCATATTTGTAGCATATAGTTAAAGATAAATAAAAAACATACAGAAAAGAAATATAACAATTTTGTTGGTGTGGGGCCTAGAAGCTATGGGATTAAGAAAGGTCTCATGTAGGAGGTGATGCTTGAACTGAACTTTGAAAAAAATGAAAAATTCTCAGAGGCAGAGATGAGGAAAAAGTGCATTCCAGGCAGGGGGGACAGCCAGTACAAAAGAAAGAAGAAAAGGACCCAAATGCATTAAAATATTTTTAGCTTCTCCTTTTTTGTGGTGACAAAGAATAGGATATCTCTATATTGGAGAAATGGATCAACAAATTATGATATGTGTATAACTGTAATGTAATTGTAATGCATGAAATGATGAAAAGGATGGTGTCAAAAAAATCTGAGACTTGTATGAATTGATACAGAGTGAAGTG
Organism: Antechinus flavipes; assembly: GCF_016432865.1. Taxonomy (NCBI): domain Eukaryota; kingdom Metazoa; phylum Chordata; class Mammalia; order Dasyuromorphia; family Dasyuridae; genus Antechinus; species Antechinus flavipes. The sequence goes on from NC_067399.1 coordinate 451,092,371, forward strand.
AGCAGAACCAGGAATACAATTTATATAAAGACAATTTTGTAAAAAATTAAAATGGCTCAAGAACTTTGATCAATGTAGTAACCAACTTCCATAAGACCAGTGATGACGTCCATTACTCACCTCCCAATGGAGAAATGAGGGCCTCAAGAAAGTAGAATGAGACACATTTTTAGACATAACTGATGAAGGGATTATTTTGCTTGACTATACATATTAACTATAAAGATTTTATTTTTCTTTGTTTCAATTTAGACTGAGTGTGGAGAGGTGGGAAGAAGAGAAAATAAAAGCTTATTGATGTAAAAAAATAAAATTAAAAAAGAGGAAAGGGCAGATAAAGAGTTGATTTCAAGGTTGCGAATCTGAGTGAGTAAAAGGATGTTAGCACTCAACAGAAATAGGAAAGTTAGAATTAAGGGTAGGGATTTTTTTATTAAAAACTTTTAATTTTTAAAAGATATGCATAGATAATTTTTCAACATTAACACTTGCAAAACCTTGTGTTCCAGTTTCTCTCCCCTACCTCCCACCTCTTTCCCTAGAAAGCAAGTAATCCAATATATGTTAAACATGGTAGAAATATATGTTAAATCCAATATATGCATACATATTTTTACACTTATCACTTACACAAGAAAAATCAAATCAAAAAGGGAAAAAATGAGAAAGAAATAAAATGCAAACAAACAACAACAAAAAGAGTGAAAATGCTATGTTGTGATCCACACTCAGTTCCCACAGTCCTCTCTCTGGATGCAGATGGCTCTCTTCATCACAAGATCATTGGAACTGATCTGAATCACCTCATTGTTGAAAAGACCCATGTCCATCAGAATTGAGCATTGTATAATCTTGTTGCTGATTACAATGATCTTCTGGTTCAGCTCATTTCACTTAGCATCAGTTCATATAAGTCTCTCCAGGCCTCTCTGAAACCATCCTGCTGATCATTTCTTATAGAACAATAATATTCCATAACATTCATATGCCATAATTTATTCAGCCATTCTCCAACTGGTGGGCATCCACTCAATTCCTAGTTCCTTGCCACTACAAAAAGGGCTGATACAAACATTTTTGCATATGTGGGTTATTTTCTGGTTTTTATGATCTCTGGGATACAAATGCAGAAGAGACACTGCTGGATCAAAGGCTATTTTGACAGGACAAAGGACAGTTTGATAACCCTTTGAGCATAGTTCCAAATTGCTCTCCAGAAAGATTGGATCACTTCACAACTTCATCAACAATGTATTAGTGTCCCAATTTTCCCACATCAAGGATAGGGATTTTTTAGGGGAAAAATAAAGAGCTCTGTTTCTGACATGCTAATTTTGAAATGCCTCTTTCAGTTGGAAATGCCCAATAGGTAGTTGGTGGTGTTGAAACTGGAACTCAAGAAAGAGACTAGAAATGGATATATAGATCTGTGAGTCATCTGCATGGAGCTGATAACTGAACCAACAGAAACTCATTAGGTCTGGGGTAATGAGGAAGGGAGAAAAAGAAGAGGAGAAGGGAGAAAAGGAGACAATGAGAAAAAGAAATGAGATAAGAGGAGAAAAGAAAGGAAAGAAGAGAAGAAGAAAGGACAGGAAGTTGAGGGGAAGAGATAGAAAAGGAGGAAAACAGAAGGAAAAGGAACAGAGGGGCAGACTATATATTTAGCAAAGGCCTTGATAAATAGGAACAGGAGCAATAAAGAATAGTGTCTCCAAAATCCAGAGATGAGAGTAGAAAAGCATGGTCATCATCATAAAATGTGCAGAGGAGTCAAGAAGGATGAGAAAAGGATTGAGAAAATAATATTGGATTTGGTAATTAAAAATATAATTGATAACTTTATAGACCATAATTGAAGGGATGAGGTAAGAAGCTAGACAAAGTATTAAAGAAAGAGAGAAGGGCAAGTGGAGTTTGGCTGTGATTAGAAGAGATCTAAGGTGATAGTTTGGGAGAACAGTAGTTTCAAGATCCTTTAAGAATAGAGACTATCTGGGTGTTTTTGCAAGTGCATTAGTATTAAATGATCCAGTAGATAAAGAGATTGAATAGGTATTTGAAAGGGAAGTGATAATTGGCAAAAAAAAAAATCTTGCTGGAGAAGATGAGAGAGGATAGGATTCAGGGGACAAATAGAGGGTTGATTTGGGCTGAAAAGAAGGGCCACCTCTTCATCAGAGAAGACTAGAGAAAGAGGAGAGAATGGAGCATGAGGACAATGGGATAAAGAGTGTAAGGGAAGGGAAAGCAAATGGCTTCTTTTCTCAGTCAATTATGAGGCAAGGTTTTCAATTGAGAAAGTGGGAAGAGGAGTGAGTAGTATGGGAGACTAGAAGAGAGAAGGGAAGATCTGAAACAGTCTCTCTTAAGAACTAGGATAAAGAATCAACTAAAGAAAAGTAAAAAGATTGCCTTGCTGCAATAAAAATCCAGTTGAGATTAGATAAAACATATAAATTTGTAATTGATTTAGTCATTAGAGATGCGTGACTTTATCCCAAGGCAAATGCAAAGAAAAGTGGGTAGAAAGGAATTAGAGGGTGAAAATAATCCAAGGTTGGGGTTCAGTAAAATGTGATGGATGATAGGACAAAAGGACAAGGAATTTGACATTAGACAGCAATTTAACATTGAACTGGTTATTAGAACAATATTAGGAAAGGAGAAAAATAAAACCCGGGAGAATACTGACAGGTAGAGGGACTAGTCATAATGGTGAAGAGGGTGCAAAGATGGATGAGACAGGGAACAATAGAATGATAGCTTTAAAGATAAAGGAATTTCAGAATTTTTAGTCATGGAAGGAGGAAGGGTGATGGTGACATCAAGATTGTGCTCATCCCTGGGTCTCTTGGGAAAAGAGAAAAAGTAGAAGAATGAAACACATAGCAGGGTGCCTGAGAGAGTTGTTCAGTTGATTCAGTCACATCCAGTTTTTTAATGACCTTATGGACCATACTGTCCATGAGGTTTCTTGGCGAAGTGGTTAGTCATTTCCTTTTCCAGTGAATTAAGGTACAAAAGATAAGCAATTTTCCCGAGGTCACACACCTAGCAGGTATTTAAGGTCAAATTTGAACTTGGGTTCAATCCCAGCACTCTACCTACTGAGCCATCTAGCTGCCTCCTTGTAAACTGAAATTAACTGTCTTGCCCAGGATCAAACAATAAGTATCTGAGGCTGGATTTGAACTTCCTTACTTGAGATTCAGCACTCTATACGCCAATCCGTCTAGCTGCCCCACCTAGCACATAGTAGATGATATTTACCTACTAATATTAATAACCATAATTATAATTAATGTCATGGGGGTTGAAAAGATTGAGGAGCTGGAAAACCAGAGTGTTTAAAGAAACATTTGTATATAAGTTGAAGTTACCCAGTATAATGATATCCTAGCCATGAAATATCACTTTTAAGTTCACAAAGTACCCTATGTTCCTTCTTCCAAGAGCTTTTCCCATTTTAATGGGAAGATGAGGAAACTGAGGCACAAAGAAGATAAATAATTTGTTTGGGGTCCTCATGACTTGTGAGTACAATATGTTTGGCTGCTATTTGTACAACTGCTGATACACTCCATAAAATTTCCCTAGATCTAACTAGCATAAGTGGGACTCTCAAAAAGGTCCCCACCTACTCTGATTCCATTAATTATAATATGGCATTAGTCTCAGAGTCAAAAGGATTTCCCCAGAGGGAGAAATATCCCATGCATATCTCCCTCACTAATGGTAGGCAATCCCTTTTGATGTTCTGAGCCTCAGTTTCCACATTAACAAAAAGGAAATCATAATACTGTACTACTTAACTCAATGAGTCTGTTGTGAGAAAGTTGTTTTGCACAAATAATTAATCCAAGCCTCTCTCCTTTCCTCCTCTGGCTCAATCCAGAATTCCAAGGGAGTTCCCTACTCAAGTTATGGATCCTGTCCCTTTTTTGCTTCCCATACTCTCTCTCTTTCTCTCTCTCTCTCTCCCTCCCTCCCTCCTTCTCTCTCTCTCTCTGTCTCTGTCTCTCTCTGTCTCTCTCTCTCTCTCTCAATGTCGGGTTCTTTGTCAGTGGAAGAATCCAAAGATCAAGCTGTACTAGGGTTTGAACACCAAGCCCAGACTTATCATCAGGACAAAAGGGTCCACCTACTGGTGGGAGCAAGGAAAATACATGCAGGGAGCTCTTGTTTCCCAATGAGAACTATGTTTCTAGGATTGGAATATCATACTGTAATTCCAGCAGCCAGGTAGGTCATGAGGCTCAGAGGTCTTGTTTCAGAGCCACAGAAACTGGGCTGCCCACATTGCTCTTCCCCCTAGAAATAGCAGTTACAGCAGGGTGTTCACTGTCATCATCCAAAATCCAATTCACTTCTCCACCCATTTCTTAAACATTGGGGGTAAAAAGGGTCTTATACCAAATTCAAAAGAGATTGGGGGGGGTGCTTACCACTGAAAGTGGGGAAAAGACATAAACACAGACAGCTAGGATACAGTTCCATGATAATTACACTATACAGTTACAAAGAATTATATTGTATTAAGTCTGATGGAGAAGGTGGTAACGGGCAGAGGAAACTGAGGAAAGTACCTGGGGGAAGTGGCACTTGAAAAGATAGGCAGAACAAAATGGCAACTACAGAAATATGTTTTAAATAATTGCACACATTTAATTTATATCATATTGTTTGTTGTCTTGGGGAAGGGGAAGGTAAGGAAGGGAGGGAGAAAAATTTGGAACATGAAGTATTACAAAGATTAATTGAAAACCATCTTTACATATATTTGGAAAAAATAAAATACTTTTGAGATATGAAAAAGATAGGCAGAAGTTCAGTGAGTGAGATGGTATGATGGAATAGATAGAACACTGGACATGGAATTAGGAAGACTCTGTACTGCTTCTCTTGCTAACTGTGTAACTCTGGTCTGACTGCTTTTCAGGGCTTCAGTTTCCTCATCTATGAAATGAGAGGGGTCGGACTCAATGACCTCTCAGGTCCCCTCCAGCTCTAAATCTATGGTCTTAAGAATAGGTAGAGAAAAGGGGGGAAAAGGATGTTCCAGATACAGGGAATAGTGAGAAACAAAGGGATTCACGCACACACACAAACAAAAGCAAATATGATTTCACATGGAAATGATTACAAGGATGACTAGTTCAATTCAAGAAACACTAAGAACCTGCTTTGCACAGAACTCTATTCTCTGTTGCTAGGAGAGATGCAAAGTTTAGATAACACCCAGTTCCTCTCCTCAGGGGGTTTACAGTTTATTATTAGGGCCCTAAACATAGATAACTATAATAACCAATAATATGTGACAAATGTATTAGAAAGGTACAAAGGGCTGTTTATGGAGCATCTTCTCTGTGCCCAGTCCTGCTCCAGAAACGTAAGAATTGTGAGGCTGGATCAAACTGGTAGCTCATGGGGTCCAAGAATCATTCAGTCAATACGAAATAATCCCAATTCAATTCAATTGAATTCTACAAGTATTTACAAATTCCTGCTCTGTGCAAGGTGCTTCCCAATGAGGAAAAACAGGGGACTTTAGAAGTCACTTAGTTTAATCCCTTATATCTATATAGAAGGAAACAGAATGAGAGAGTGAGAACAAGAGAGAGAGAAAAAGAGGGGAAGGAGAGAGACAGACAGGCAGACACAGAGAGACAGAGAAAGAGAGATAGAAAGACAGAGAGAGACAAAGACAGAGGCAGAGAGAGACAGAGACAGAGAGAGAGAGACAGAGAAAGAGACAGACACAGAGAGAGAGAGAGACAGAGAAGAGAGAGACAGAGAGAGAGAGACAGACACAGAGAGAGACAGAGAAAGAGAGAGACAGAGAGACAAAGACAGAGAGAGAGAGACAAAGACAGAGATAGAGACAGAGAGACAGAGACAAAGACAGAAGAGAGAGAGAGAGAGACAGAGAGAGACAGAAAGAGAGAGAGAGACAGAGAGAGAGAGAGGCAGAAACAGAGAAGGGCGTGGCCAAAGTAACCCGGCCAGTTAGGTGCCAACTTGAATACCCACATTCCACTTCCCCATGAGCGGTATTTCCACTAGATGACACTGCCTCACTTTCCACCGCAGACGCTACCAGGAGCCTCTGGCTTCTGAGGCTAATGCTCAAAAGCCATCCTGTCCATTCCCCCGAGGTGCGGCAGGCTGACATCTGAGTCCATTGAGGGAGATGAGCCGCCCTCACAAAATGTCAGAGCTGAATAATGAGGAGAAGGGTTTTGCCTAAGGTCACACAGTTAACAAGTGTGACTGGGCTTCCCTGGTCCTCGGATTACAATGCCAGAGAGTTATATACAATGCCATCATTCCGATTCCTGAGCACACATCCTGCCTCAGTCCCAGGAAAGAAGATCTGAAAGCTTCTCACAATCATCTGTTCCAGGGTCCAACAAGCCCAAGTGACCCACCAAGTGCTTCCTAGTGTCCACCATGGATCACTTCTGGGACAGCCAGAAATAATTTCCTATTGCTTGGACTTGCAGAGAGAGAGAGTCAGAGGGTCGGGCTGGTGAGTACCCCCTAGGGAGGCACATTTTGATCTTGAATATAAGACTAAGGATCCTCTCAGACTCCGGGTTTATTGAAGAATCTTGGTCGGAAGACTGGTCTGAGAAATCGATTCTGTGTCGGTCTTTCCTGGTATCACCAGACTGTCCCCGGCAATCCTGCCCCCAGTCCCTTGATCATTACTCGCCAGCACAGTACATTTTCCTTATGGTCATGACTAATGGATTTGGTATATCATTAACCCCAAGCAGGGCTTCTGCCAATTTGCTGACCTTTTGCCAAGGGGGAATTTTCTTCCAATGGCAGGATATAGACTCAGAAACTATTAGAGCTGGAAGGGCCTTTAGAGATCGACTAGTCCAACCCTCTCATTTTACAGATGGTGGAAACTGAAGCTCAGAGAGGGGAAGTGTGGCCAAGGTCACCCAAATAATGAGGGGCAAAGCTTGGGACCCAAACCTAAATCCTCTATCTCCAAGCTCAGGCTCTTTCCACTATATCAGCAGTACAGAAAAATAGCCTCTTCCTCTTCCTTTCTCTTCCTCCTCTTCCTCCTCCTCCTCCTCCTCCTCCACCTCCTTCTTGATTAAATTTTATTAATTTTTTTCAAATGAAGATCTACTTGCTCTGTTCTTCATTCTCTGTCTCTGTCTCTCTCTCTCATACACACACACACACACACACACACACACACACACACACACACACATTGAGAAAGCAAAAACAAAAATCAAAATCCTCCGTAACAAATATGTATAATCAAGAACAAGATCCTTCGTATTGGCCATGTTCAAACAAACTAATAAAAATGTTCACTCTTCATTCATCAGTGAATCAAAAAATATTTATTATCAGGCTAGACCTGGGGACAGCAAGACCAGGTGAAATAATCTGCCCTCAATGAGTTTATATTCAGTGTGGGGTTGGGAGAACAACAACATGCATACACCCAAGTAGATACCAAATATTCCCCCCCCCTTTTTTTTTTTTTACAGCTCTATGCATTTGTTTTGTTTTGTTTTGTTATAGCTTTTTATTTACAAGATATATGCATGGTTAATTTTTCAGCAATGACAATTGCAAAACCGTTTGTTCCAACTTTTCCCCTCCTTCCCCCCATCCCTTCCCTCAGATGGCAGATTGACCAATACATGTTAAATATGTTAAAGTATAAGTTAAATACAACATATGTATACATGTCCATACAGTTATTTTGCTATACAAAAAGAATCAGACTTTGAAATATTGTACAATTAGCCCTGTGAAGGAAATCAAAATGCAGGTGGACAAAAATAGAAGGATTGGGAATTCAATGTAGTGATACCAAATATTTTCAAAGCAAATCCAAAGTATATGGGAGGGAGGCATTAGGAGCTGCTGTGAGGAGGGGTCAAGAATAACCTTATGTCAGAAGTGGTGCCTGAACTGAGCTTTCAAAGTTCTGAGAATGCTAAAAAAAGCCAAGGTGAGGGGGTGCATTTTTAGGCATAGGGAATCGCTTTTGCCAAGGCACAGGCATTAAAGGGGGTTGTTAGGTGTGAGGGACCAGTTGGCCATTATCATTGGAATGCCAAAGGAGAGAAGGAAAGTGATGTTTAATAAATCTGGAAGGTTAGACTGGAGCTGGGCCGTGAAGGGCTTTAAATGCCAAAGAGAGGAGCTGGTATTAGGGAGCCACTGGAGTTTCCTGAGCAAGGGTCACATTTATGATTTTAGGAATGACCTTTTTGGCAGTTAGGTGGAGGATATATCAGAAACGGGAGAGCCGAGATGCAGGGAAATCAATTAGGAGGGTGTTGTAATAGCCCTGGTGACAGATGACAAGAGCCCAAATCAGGATAAGTGGTTATAGTGCGAATAGGGAAAAAGGGATGGATGGGAGAAGTATTTCACAGATAGAACTGATAAGGTTAAGCCACAGATTGGCTCTGGGGGTGAGAAGAGGGAATGGATAAAGAATCAAGAATCAAGAATGACTCCAAGGTCTTAAATCTGGGTGACCAGAAGGAGAGAGGTATCTGGTACAGAAAGAGGAAGTTAGGAATAAAGGTGGGTTTTAGAGGAATGATTAGTTCTTTGGGCATGATGATTTTGAGTGCCCATAAGGCACCCGATTTGAAGTGTTCAGTGCCTATTAGTTAGCGGGACAGGAGCTGAGAAGAGAGACTAGGACTGAGCATGTAGATCTTGGAGATCTCTACAGAGAGAGGATAATTGAACTCTTGGGAACTAATGAGATCATTGCAGAGAGTAGGGAGGATAGAGGGAGAAGAGGGACCAGGACAGAGCTCTGGGGTAGAGGCAGATCTAGGAGATGGAATATGGATACTGATCCAGTAAAGAATATTGAGAAAGAGAAGAAGAAAGATCATAAAAACTCAGAAAAAAGAGAGAGTACCCTGGAGGACAATGTGGTCCAATAGTATCACATCTGCCGAGGGGTCAAGGAGGATAAGGAGTGAGAAAAAGACCATTGTATTTGAAAATGGAGAATTCTTCATTAATGTGCAGAAGGAGGCAATTAGTCATGCTGTATTAGTTGAGCGGTACTAGGAAAAATCTTTTTGTTCCCAGATATCACCTTATCTATACTACTTAGTATATACACCAGGAAAGGCAGTATAGTGCAATGGATAGAGTTCTGGCCTGAGACTGAGGAAGACTTGACTTCAAATCCTATCTCGGATACGTATAAGCCATGAAATTATGAGCTAGTCATATAATCTCTCCTAGTCTCAGTTTCCTTATCTATAAAAACAAGGGTTGCTTTCTCTAGCTTCAGAGATCCCTTCCAGCTCTAAAACTATAATTCTATAAAAGACCTCATGCCAGTCCAGCCCAGACTCCTTCTGGAACTCCTTCTGGAATTCCCTATTATAAATAGTTAACATCAATATGGCATTTTATGGTTTGCAGAGCATGATTTATCATTGTATTGTATCTCACAGCAACCCTGGGAGGTGCATGCTATTGAGATTGTTAACCCCCTTTTACAGGGGAGGACATTAAGGCCCAGAGGGGGTAAAGTACTTTGCCTGAGATCTAATAGTTAGTAATAATCACAGTGAAAGCTTGAACCCGTATCTTTAGGCCCCAAGCAATAGAGATCTTTCCACTGCCCTGGGACCAGGATGAAAGACAGGAAGTGTCCGAAGGCAGAGCCAGTTTTTCTCCGGTCTCCCGTCTAGGACTGGCCAGTCAGTAGTAATTGGCCAGCTCTGAGTTCCTTAATCTAAGCCAGTCCTATCCTGGGCCTCGAAGGCCAGTCCGTCATGCCTGCCTCCAGGGACCAAGTCTGGCAGGCAGGACTAAGGAGCTGGTGGAAGCTCTGCAGGTTCCAATTCAATTCAACAAGCATTTATTAAGTACCTTGTGAGTGCCAGGAAGTGGTTGGGTTGCAAGCAGGTCTGGGTTGTACGAGGAGCAAAGGGGCTGGAGAAAGGCCAGACTAGATTGACAGCAATGTGGCAAAGCTGAATACTGAATTTGTGGTTAGAGGGCCTGGGTTTGAATCCTGTATCTCTGACACTTCATAGTTGTTTGGCTTGGGACAAATCATTCCCCAATCCCCTGGGCCTCAGTCTTTGTATCTATGAAATGATGGTAGAGAACTACGCCCTCCCAGCTTAATATTCTGTCACCTTATTGTGATTAAAACAGCAGGATTTGTATGTCTTTTTTAAAAATAGCCGTTCAGAATCTCTTTTTAACAATTTTATTTCATTTTTTAATTTTTGTTTTTTCAATAGTATTTTATTTTTTTCAAATACATGCAAAGATAGTTTTCAACATTCACTTTTGTAAGACTTTGTGTTCTGATTTTTTTTTCTGATTTGTTTTTCTTTCCCTCCTTTATCTACCTCCTTCCCAAGACAGCAAGCAATCTGATATAGGTTAAACATGTGCCATTCTTTTAAACATGTTTCCATATTTGCCATATTGTGCAAGAAAAGTCAGACTAAAAGGGAAAAAAAACATGAAAAAGAAAAAAAAAAGCAACAAACAGGTGAAAATACTATATTCGATCCCCATTCAGTTTCCATAGTGTTCTCTCTCTCTCTCTCTCTCTCTCTCTCTCTCTCTCTCTCTCTCTCTCTCTCTCTCTCTCTCTCTCTCTCTCTCTCTCTCTTCTCTCGATGTGGATGACATTTTCTATCCCAAGTCTATTGTAATTGTCTTGAATCACTGCATTATTGAAAAGAGCCAAGTCCCTCCCAGTTGATCATCATATAATCTTCTTGTTACTGTGTGCAATGTTCTCCTGGCTCTGTTCACTTCACTTAGCATCAATTCATGGAAGTCTTTCCAGATTTTTCTGAAATCATCCTGCTGATCATTTCTTATAGAACAATAATAGTCTGTTCTATTTATATACCATAACTTATTCAACCATTCCCCAACTGAGCCCATATTCATCCAGTTTCCAGTTCCTTGCCATCTCAAAAAGCTTTTGCTGCTACAAATATTTTTGTGCATGTGAGTCCTTTCCCTTCTTTTATGATCTCTTTGGGTTCTATTAGATCTTTAAAGAAAAAGGGGATGATTCAGATTCATCATCTAGTACATCCTGAAAGACCTGTGGGGCAGTAAAAAGGACCCTAGCTCCAGAGCTAGAGAACCTGAATTCAAATCATAATTCTGTTTCTTCCTGTCTGAAATTTAGAACAAATGGTTGAACCTCTTAGGGCTTTATTTTCCTCTTCTGTAAAAAAGTGGGATGGGTTAAGCAATATCTGAGATCTTCCATCAGTTCTAAATCAGGGATTCTATGATTATCTGTGTACAACATATACCCTCTTCCCTGCCCCTCACCTTCCCAGAAGAGATCAGAGAAGCCCTTTTGGGAGAGGTGGCATTTGAGCTGGGCTTGAAAGATGAAAGGATGTTAACAAGAAGAGATGAAGGTGGGCAGGGACCTGGAGAGATGGTTTCCAAATCTGGGGAAGGATGGCAGCAGAGGTGTGAGGGAAGGAAAGCACTTGGCCCTGCTTGGGAGCTCTGAGGAAGGAAGAGACATGATGGGTGTGCAGTGGAACACAGGATAAGTTAAAGCAGGGATTCTGACCTATTTTTGTATTGATGGACTCTTTGGCATCCTGATGAAACCTGGGAACCCTTTCTCAGTATCATTTGTAAATTAATAAAATAAAATATGTAGGATTTCAAAGGAAACCAATTCCACTGAAATAAAAATACATTTATTATTATTATTATCTTTTATCATCCAAATTCACAGACAATTGAAATAGGTGCACAGATCCAGGCACTTCACTCTCTCTGAGCCTTAGTTTCTTTCTCTGTAAAAGGAGGGTTTGATAATCCCAGGAACATGAACCTCCTAGGGCTGTTGTGAAGTGCAATACAATGATACATCGTGCTTTGCAAATCATTAAATTCCATGTTAACCATTCGTAATAGGAAATTGTTGTTCATCCTTTGTCCTTGAAGGGAACCAATAACATCACAATGTTGGGGTCAAGGTAAGGTGTGTTCTATTATGGCCAATTAGTCCGATAGGAGCTTGGAAATTCTTGATCCCAGGTTTAGAACCCCCTCGGTTAGAGGCAAAGAGGGCAGTTAACCACAGTCACCTGTGAATACAAGGCATGGTGATGTGGAAAGAGACTTGGCATTGGAATCCATAGACTTGGGAGCAAATATTGGCTCTGCCTCTTTCTAACTGTCCAACTATGCCTTGTTCACTTCCCTTCCCTGACACTTGATTTCCTCATCTATGAGATGCTAAGCAGCAAAGTGGAATCAGAAGACCTGAGTTCAAATCTAGTCTCATACATTTACTAGCTAGATGACCCTGCTTAGGTCACTTCACCTGTTTCCCTCTATTTCCTTAACTGTATGTTGGGGATAATAATAGCATTTACCTCACAGGGTTGTTGTGGAGATCAAATCAAATATTTTAAAAATCATCCTTCCCTCACTATCTGGCTTATATATGCCATATAAATGCTCATTCCCTCTGCTCCCTTCCCTAAAATGGAGACAATATTCATACTAACACTGCCCATCTCATCAACTTTTGGAGAAAAACAAAGACAAAAACCAACTCCGAAACCATTTGTAAGTCTTAAAGGAAATGTGATCTACAGAAAGAATGACTAGGAAGAGATTCATGCAAGAAGCTTTTCCAAGAGGGATGAATGCCTAAAAAAAAAAAAAAATCAGTCAAAGTTTTCAAGTCAGAAAGGTTAAGAAACTGGTAGCACCGCTGGCAAGCTGGGACATACAGCTGGTTTGGGGAAGAGATAATGAGGTGGAGTTGGAAGACCATTGCAGGAACCTATAATTGGGCCCCCATAGGGACTGAGGGCAGAGAGGTCTAGAAGATCAGTTTTCCTCATCTGTAAAATGAGTAATTTGGTCTAGATGGCCCTGGAGATCCTTTCCAGCCCTAATCTATGATCAGGTGATCAGATTGGTCTTCAGTGAAATGTCCCCTTGGGGGAGAAGAGGGGAAGGATCAAGGCTATAAACAAATTTGGGTGTTTACTGACTCTGACCTTTGGGAAGCCTGATAGCTGGGGAAAGATGGAGTAGGAGAAATTTGGTTTTGTCCAGGAGATAAACATGGCCCTAAAATCCCCATCTTGACCATTCTCTATTTTCTCCACCATTCCAAATTGCCATCAGATTCCATTTTCTGACCAATATTTCACATTTACCAATTTTCATCTTTACTCTGTCTTACTAGAGGCCCTGTGGCACAGTGGAAGGACCCTGGATTAGAATTGGAAGACTAGACTCCTGTTTCACCCATACCATACATAGTTTTTTTGCTGTTGGCATTAGGCAAATTACTTCATTTCTTTGGGGTTCAGTTCTCTTATCTGAAGAATGGAGACTAGAAATACTTGCTTTAATTACTTTGAAATATTAGGTTGTTTGTTTTTAACATGTTTTGTGGATGCTTTTTTTTTTCACTCTTCCACTTTCTTCCTTTCCCTATTAGAATAAAAAAGAAGTAAAGCAAAATTCGCATGAAAAATAAGATTGGAAAGCCAAACAAATTTCCCTATTAGCCATGTCCAAAAATGTGTGTTTCAGTATGCATTCTAGAGTCTTTCACCTCTGTATCAGGAGATAAAGTGGGTAGTATAATATGTTTTGTGGATGCCTTTTGTTGTTTATACCTCTATCATACTGTGTTTTAGCATCCCATTTTACTGATGTATAAATGGAGGGCCAGGCAGCTAGATGGCACAGTGAATAGAGTACTGGATCTGGAAGACTCATCTTCTTGAGTTCAAATGCAGCTTACAAGCTGTGTGACCCTGGGCATGTAATTTTGTTTGCCTCAGTTTCCTCATCTGTAAAAGGAGCTGAAGATGAAAATGGCAAACCATTGCAGTATCTCTGCCAAGAAAACCCTAAAAAGGGTCATAACTGAGAATAAGCAAATAACAAAAACTGAGGACCGCAGAAGTTGAGACATATAAAGTCCCAGAAGAATTCAGTGACATATATGGGGGACTGACTAGAAGCCAAGTCCTTTGACTGAATCTAGTGTACATTCTACTATCTTCCTCTACAACTGAATAATCCTTTTCAACAATAGATAGATAGATAGATAGATAGATAGATAGATAGATAGATAGATAATGGACTCATTACCTCCTGAAACAGCTCTATTTGGAGATAATTCTAATCATTAGGAGGTATTTTTTTGGATATCCCTCTCTTTGCAACTCACCCCCTTCCTATTCCTTGCTCTACCTTCCGAGGCCCAGCAGAACAAGTCTAAACTCTCTTCCCCAAGACATCCCTTCGGTTTCTTGAAGAAAAACAGTCCTCCCTCCCACCCTCCACCCCAACCAGTCTTTTCTTTGGTTGGTGGCTGTCAAGGCTTTCTAACCTGGCCTTGGCAAAGGTCCAACCCCGGGGCCACAGCTAGCAAGCAAGCTTCCTACTTCTCCAAAATGGCTGCCTCCCAGGGCTGAGGGAACCTGGCTGGTTCTCAGCTAGAATAGTGGCTGTTTTGTGGGTCACGGGGGCAGTGTCTGTCTTCCCGATGGACCTTCCGAGGCAGCCCGCTTGGCCCAGTAGCACAAGGCAGTTGGCTCATAGGATTCTGAACACGGGAGAACCACGACATCCTTTGAACCTCTCTCTACAGAAAGAAATCCAGGTCTGAGCTTGCAGGATCCCAGATGAGCTCCAGGCACCCAAACAGAAACAAGAGTTTTTCTCTGGAGCAGGGACTCCACCAAGTGCCAGTGGGCCTGGGGCAGGTAATTTCCCTTTCCTAGGCCCTGGTATCTTTGTTTCTAAAACGAGAAGGCTGGACCTGGCGATTTCCAAGGCTCCTTCTAGCTCTGATGCTCCATAGCCGAACAAAAGAGGTTCCACTGCAGGATTTTTTTTCCCCTTGAAGCATCGATAGAAATGAGTTCCAGTTTAGTTTGATGGGCTGGGGAGGGGGTCTGAGGGGAAACTGGGGAATAAGGTTTATTGTAGGAACGCCCACGGCCTCTTAGCAAAGGTGCCGCTGGGCGCTGTGGTGTTGACATCTGGGGGCCTCCTCCTGAACCCCAAGAGGCATCCCCTCGGAGGAGTGGAATGCTGCCGTGGCTGCTACCCCATGCCCAGGTCTGATCCCATGGCCTGGATTTCTTTTTCTCTCCTCTTCATGGCTTGCCTCGGCATCTTGCCAGGCCGGGCGGGGGATGGGGGTGGAGGGAGGAAGGCCGAGGGGGGCTGTCCCTGGCCTGCCTTGGTTGGTGCCGGGAGCTCTCTCTCTGCCTCTGATTTTCCCCAGCGAGGGTGTCGGGGAGCGGGAGGCAGGATAGATGTTTGCAATAATTACCCAGCCGAACCCTTCCTGAGCTCTGCCTCCATGGTAACAGCAATGGGTTGTCCCAGCCTGAGCCTGCAGTAGGATGAAAAGAGAGGGGAGAGGGATGCAGAAGCTGGAGAGAGCCCTGCAGTGTGCGCTGGGCGATTTCCTGGGGGGCTGGCACCAATACCCTGCCACAGGCAGCCCTTGCCTCCAATTCCCCTGCTCCCTTTGTAATGCTTTTGACACATTCCTCCCCACCCCCCCATACACACACACACTCACTCACACACACACCCTTCGGGTGCCTCCTTACCCCCTCCTACATCCTCCCCCCAGCTGCTCCCTTGAATCCACCAGAGACACAGAAACTGCCAGGGGTGGGTCAGGGAGGACAGGCCTCCAAACAGCTCTTTGTCTGAGCCCAGCCGCTTGGCCCAGGGGGAGGCCTGCCTGACATTGGGCGGAGGCACCGGGGGCACGGCAAAGAACACTGGATCCGGAGTCAGAGGCCCGGGGCTTGAAGCTCTGCTCCGCCACTCATTACCTATGTGGCGGTGGGCAAAGCGCTTCCCCCGGCCCTCACTTTATTCCTCGGTAAAACGAGGGGGTTGCAAGAGGTGATTTCCACGGGCTCTTCCAGCTCTAAATCCTGCGATGCTGTGGTTGTCAGCCAGATTCGAAGACCTGCAAATAAATGGGAATAGGCCAATGGGACTGTGCAGAAGGAAGGGGTGAGGGAGGCCGAGGTGGGGGAGGGAGCCCATCATGGGGGAAAATAGCACAGGAGGGAGGAAGCCATCTGTAGGGGAGAGCAGGTGTGCGGGGGAAGTGAGAAGGGGGAGGGAGGGATGCTGGGCTGGGGGTTGGGACTCTGGGGGTTCCAGCCCCACTTATCATAGGATAATAAGATTTGAAAGCTGCAAGGAATTGTCGAGACCATCCAGTCCAGCCTTCTTATTTTACAGACGAGGACAATGAAAGGTGAGGTGACCCCGCCTAAAATCACATGGGAATAAATAGCAGTCTTGGGATTTGAGCCTAGGTGTTCTGCCTCTAGAACTGCCTTTCTGTATTGTGAACCCCCATTGTTAGAGCCCGTGCAGCCTCCCTTGGGTTCTTCTTTAGTCCCGCAGGACTTCTAATAATAATTCAAAGCACTTTCTTCCTTCTCATAACATCCTCGTGAAGTAAATAGTAGGTAAGTAGTACAGATGTTATCATCCCAATTTAACAGATGAGGAAACTGAGGCAAACAGATTTAAGTGACTTGACCAGGTTCACTGGAGTTGGAACCTGAATCCAGGTGTTCACATTTCCCCGTCGGGGTTCTTTCCATTGGCTTAGCCTAGCACACAAGCTAAATCCTTTCTCTTAAGAGCAAACTATCAATTATGTGCTAGGGGGCATCCTGCATGGAGCTCCCCGCCTGGAGTCAGGAAGACTCATTTTCCTGGGTTCAAATCTGGCCTCAGACACTTACTAGCTGTGTGACCCTGGACAAGTCACTTAAATCTGTTTGCCTCAGTTTCCTCATCTATAAATGAGTTGGAGAAGGAACTGGCAGCTCCCTCCAGCATCTTTGCAAAGAAAACCCCAAATGGAGTCACACAGAATTGGACACCCCTGAAAATGACTGAACAACCGCATAGTGTATGTGCCATATTCTATAACAGATGCTGGAGAAAGAATACAAAGAATGAAATAATCCCAGGCTTTGAGTTCTAAATGAAGGATTTTTTTTTTCAGGAGGCAGCAGGGTGTATCTGGGGCTCAGCTAGCTAGATGACTTTAGGGGTTTGTGCTAGATGATCTCTCAAATCTCCTCCACTGATATCATCCTCTAATTCTGTAATTAACTCTGCATCTAAAGAAGTAAGAATAACTTAGGCATTCCATATTGCTTCTAGATCTTCAGTCCAGGAAAATTGTGGAGTCCCATTGTTTGACTCATGCTGTAGAAACCATCTTAGTGTAACAACACAACTCCAGGGAAAACTCCAGGAACAAGCTCAATCACTTCTGAGGGTTACTGGCTCATCTTACTTTTGGGTCCCAAATAAATGTACCCCAAAACACATATGAGCAGATCTCAATGATCTCAGATCCTCTTCTGAGAACGTTTCAGAAAATCTCATAAAGTCTCCAGATCAAATTTTGGGACAAATCAGATGGTCTTTAAGGTCCCTCCCAGATCTAACATTTTCTGCCCTCTGTTCTAAGATCTTTAGCTTTCACAGTCTCTGTTTTTCTGCCTTCTAAGAGACTTCTTAAAGACCAGCCTCTTTTCTTCTCCTGTGATGTCTAAGTTGGTCATCTTAGCTTGGCTCCCAAGTGCTGGGTAAGTCAAGCAAGCAACTCTCCCCAAATTATATTGATCTGAGAATCAGATTGGTCCTCTGATTGGTTGTGATCTTATAGTCACTTCAGATCTTTTGAGATTCAGCTATTTTATCTATAAAATGGGAATGATAATATTTCCACTATTTAGTTCACAGTATTGTTGTGAGACTCAAAATACTAGATAATCAGAAATATTAGCTATTTCCAAAGAAAAAATTTTTTTTAAAATTTCTATCTACTTTTTGAAGCTTTTGACTTTCAAATACATTAACACTGAAGTGTTAAGGACTTGGTTAGGGACCCCTCTCAAGGGAATTTGCATTTTTTAAGGGACCCATGAAGAAGACAATTCTTACTCCAAAGGAATGAACCTCTAATTTTGATTAACAATGACACCTTTCCAGACACAATACATTTGGGGGTGACACAGGTGAAAGGCTGAGCTGGAATGGCTTCCTGCTATTTCTTGAATCCCGCTATTTATGTCAATGATGCTACTGGATCTGCCTACAAAGTCTAGATATCATCCCAGGAAAAACTGAACTGACCCCATAGAATTTCCTACATGCTGGCAAGACCTTGGGGACTGACTGGACACAATGGGACACACCTGTTAGCAATGTGTTGAGCTATTACCAATATTTCCTTATCCTTGTAATTTAGCGGGCAATAAACTGATCAAGATGTGGCTAACAAATAGAATCCAATTAGATCATCGTTTGCGCTTTAGCTGAAGTGTTTCTTCAGGGAGGCAGAGGAGCTAGGGAGGGACACACAAAGGCCAGTGCCCCCTCCCCTGGGATATTCTCTTTGCCACCCCATCTGCTATCCCAAATGCTAAGTGGATCCCGGAGGAGAGCCCTTGCCCAGCCCTGTCTTGATCAGCAACTGCTTTAAGCTCTAAGTATGTATGTATGTATGTATGTATGTGTGTGTGACCAAGTGTGTACGCAGACATGCATACGGGGGCCTGTCTGGCACTGGGTGAATTCCAAGATCTTGCTGGAAGCAGCTGAAACTGGAGAAGCCCAAGCCAAAGCTAGGCAGCCAGCATTCCTGACCTCCCTTTGCAGGAGTCTCCAGGGGCCAGCCGGACAGATGCCCTACTAATCAAGGCTGGCCAGATTGGGCAGTTTACACTACAGGTGTTACCTTACCTGAAACTGATTACTTGGGTTCTCCCTGCAGAGGAGGAGGGAGCAGCTGGTCGAAGTAGTCCTGGCCACTGAATCACTGCAATCCTCTCGACTCCTTCAGAATTTCAAATAATCACCCACTGGACTGTAGGCAGGGCATAATTGGGGACTCTTACCTCTGAAGGGAAACTGAGGTACAGGATATCAGAAACTAGAAGGGATCTGGGGGTGTGTGGGATGATTCCTCTCTCCATTTCAAAGTCAGAAATCAGCTGTCCATCAATACAACTGGGAGAGAGGAGAGGGAGAATCCCACAGTTTACCCCATGGGCAAGAGAAAAAAAGAAATCAACAGAGGATTCATTAGTATGATAATGATCACTTCTAAGGAGTCCTGCTTAAAGGCCAGTTTGCTGTCAGCTTATTGTACAGATGGAAACTGAAACAGCACTGCCCATCCAGGGTGGGCAGATGGTGGCAAGGCAGGGAGGCAAACCCAAGAGTCCCACGGAGAATCCAGAGTGGGGCAATATGTTTTAGTGGGGAAAGCATCCAGCTTTGAGATGGGAGACCTAAATTCTAGCCCTAGCTTACTCACTAAATTGCTAGGTGATGAGAGGAAATTTATTTTATATTTCTGGTCTTCGCCTTCTCTATCTATAGAATGAGATATGAATTTACTGGTGAATAACCTTCTTATAAATGAGGAAACTGAGCCACATGAGAATTATTTGTCTTACCCATGGTCACACTGTTAGTGAATAGCAAAGTTAGGATTTAAAGGCAGGTTGTGTGACTCCAAATTCATCATTCTTTCCATTTCTGGAGCAATGGTCTCTATACTTTTTTGATCATGTTCCCTCCCTCTTAGGAATAAAATTTTGAACATGAAACTCCAACATATATTTTTATATATTATACAATATAATCAATCAATAGAATAGAAAAGAATAATATAATCAATCAATATATTTAATAGATAATATAAATATATCATACATTTCACATTTATATTATCTATTAAATATATCTATTGATATTATTATATTATTAATATATATTTAAATAGATAATATGAATATTAAATATATACACATATTTGATATTTACATCATCTATTAAATATATTTATTGACTTGTAAATTATATGTATGTGCTATTAAATTGATTAAATTATTACAAAAATATATGTAAGAATTAGAAAACTTTAAAAAAATGAGATAAAGCTGAAACAATATTTGTTTTCATAGATTCAGGAGGGAGTCCTTAGAGTTTATTGAATAGGTGACATGATCAGATCTGTAATTTAGGGAAAGTAAGTTTAGGGGCAGCTAGATGGTGGAATTCGTAAAGCACCAGCCCTGGAGTCAGGAGCACCCGAGTTCAAATCAGACTTCAGACACTTAACACTTCCTAGTTATATGACCTTGGTCAAGCCATTTAACTCCAAATGCCTCTCCCCCCAAAAAAAAGCAAAGAAAGGAAAGAAACTTTGATTCAATGTTGAGGATGGACCAAAGAAGAGAAGATATAAGGCAGGGAAACCCATGAGAAGGCCATTGCAAGAATCCAAGAGAGAAGTGAGAAGTACTTGAACAGGGGTGATAGTTGTGTGAGTAGTAAGAAAAGAAAAGATGTGAGAGATGTGGAAGTGGAAACAAAAAGATTTGATAATTGTATTCGGGAGATGAGTGAAGAGAGGAATCAATGATGTCACAAGATATTACACCTGAGTAATTAGAAGTTTAGTGGTACTCTCCACAGTATTGGGGATGTTTCGAAGAGGGGCAAGTTTGAGAAGAAAGATAATGAAATCCTCAATCTGTAGTACCCCATTCCTACCTGCTCATGCTGGGCCACTCTGTCCATCCCAAATGGGTAGGGGAGGAAGGTGGGATTCTTATTCACCACTCACTGTCAAAGAGTAAAGAACCTGCAAGTCATACCTGTTACAGTCACAAGGTGATCTGGGGGCAGGGGTGGGCATGCCAAGGGATTTTCTCAGTGGTGTCTATGTAGCTGCTATTGTGGATATTCAGGTTGGGTTAGATTATAACTGCCGGGGAGAGACCCAGTTCTTGCCTCAGCAAGAGGAAGGTTGGGAGCTGAGGAAAGAGAAAGTTAGGGAATATTAGGAGGAAAGGATAAGTATGGTTGTATTGGCAAAAAACTCATTATTGGCCATCAAGGAGAGAAGGATTTGAC
Organism: Antechinus flavipes; assembly: GCF_016432865.1. Lineage (NCBI taxonomy): Eukaryota > Metazoa > Chordata > Mammalia > Dasyuromorphia > Dasyuridae > Antechinus > Antechinus flavipes. Next base: position 451,113,377 of record NC_067399.1, read on the forward strand.
CCATCTTACCTAACCTCTTATTGGATGAGCTGGTCCTTTACAACTCTAAATCTATAGTCATAAGTACATGACTTTAGAGCTGGAAGGTAACTTGAAGGTAAGGTCTTCTAGTTCAGCTCCCTTATTTTTACAGATGAGGAAACTGAGGCCCAAGGATCATAAGTGACATGCACAAAGTCACATAGGAAGCTTCAGAGGTAGGATTTGAACTCTGTCCTCTGGATTCAATCCATCAATCAACCAATTAATAAATAGTTATTAAGTGCTTATTATGTGCCAGGAATTGACTTGCTGGAGATACACACACACACACACACACACACACACATATAGAAATAGTTAGATAGATAGATAAATAGATATATACACACACACATTTAAAAAAAAAAGGCAAAGGGATAGTCTCTGCCCTGAAGGAGCTCACATCCTGATGTGGAAGATGATGATTGTCTCCAGAGCCAATATTCTTTTCATTCCATCCCCAGTCCTCTCAATCTTTATCATTCTTTTTTTTATTATTATTATAGCTTTTTATTTACAAGAAATATGCATGGGTAATTTTTCAGCATTGACAATTGCAAAACCTTTTGTTCCAACTTTTCCCCTCCTTCCCCCCACTCTTTTCCCCAGATGGCAGGTTGACCAATACATGTTAAATATGTTAAAGTATAAATTAAATACAATATTAGTATACATGTCCAAACAGTTATTTTGCTATACAAAAAGAATCAAACTCTGAAATATTGTACAATTAGCCTGTGAAGGAAATCAAAAATGCAGACAGGCAAAAATAGAGGGATTGGGAATTCTATGTCGTCGTTCATAGTCATCTCCCAGAGTTCTTTTGCTGGGTGTAGCTGGGTACTGCTCTATTGGAACTGATTTGGTTCATCTCATTGCTGAAGATGGTCATGTCCATCAGAATTGATCATCATATAATATTGTTGTTGAAGTATATAATGATCTCCTGGTCCTGCTCATTTCACTCAGCATCAGTTCGTGTAAGTCTCTCCAGGCCTTTCTGAAATCCTCCTGCTGGTCATTTCTTACCGAACAATAATATTCCATAATATTCATGTACCACAATTAATTTATTAATTAATCCACTCAGTTTCTAGTTTCTAGCCACTACAAACAGGGCTGCCACAAACATTCTTACACATACAGGCCCCTTTCCCTTCTTTAAGATCTCTTTGGGATATAAGCCCAGTAGTAACACTGCTGGATCAAAGGGTATGCACAGTTTGATAACTTTTTGAGCATAGTTCCAAATCGCTCTCCAGAATGGCTGGATGTATTCACAATTCCACCAACAATGTATCAGTGTCCCTGTTTTCCTACATCCCCTCCAACATTCCACATTATCTTTCCCTGTCATTCTAGCCAATCTGACAGGTGTGTAGTGGTATCTCAGAGTTATCTTAATTTGCATTTCTCTGTCAATCTTTATCATTCTAAAGTTACTTCTAGTTCTGACATCCTACAATCTATGTCTTAACATCCATATTAAATGATATCCCTGTCACTTAATACTTAATGTATTATGCTCTAAGTACATGACTTCAGAGCTGGAAGCTCTAATAGTATAGAGCCAACACAACCATACTTATCCTTTCCTCCTAATGTTCCCTAACTCTATCTTTACTCAGCTCCCAATCTTCCCCTTGCTGAGACAATGGGTCTCTCCCGGGAAGTTATAATCTAACCCAACCTGAATATCCACAATAGCAGCTACATAGACACCACGGGGAAAATCCCTTGGCATGCCCACCCCTGCCCCTAGATCACCTTGTGACTGTAACAGCTCCATTTTCCATTGTCTAAGCTCTCGAGCTGGAGACTGAAGTAGGGTAGAGATGTAAAAATCCAGAGTTATTTCTGAATGAGATTAAAATGTCATTGGGGAATGTTTAACAAAATAACTAAAAAGTGTAATAATACAACATAAATGATGTCAGTTTGTGGTTTTCTCAGTATGTAGCAGCAGAGATATTTCTATGTGAGTTAGACATCATTAGTGTAGGGAAGAGAGTACTACAGAGTTTGGAGTCCAAAGGAGATCTGAATTCAAATTCTGATTTTGACGCAAGAGTGTCGGAGTAACCATATCTCCCTGATCCTTAGTCTTCATCTATAAGATGATAGGTATTAGTTGAGATGGCCTCTATAGTTCCTTTAGTCTCTAATCTCTAATTCTCTCTACTACTGTGATCCTTCCAGTTTTGCCATTCCACAGTATGTTTTATGCTCTTCCAGAACAGGATCAAATGCCCCACCATCGTCAGGGGGTTTCCTATCCTATAAAACAATCCCTAGGCCTTCCTTTCTTTCCACCTTAAGTTCTTGCTACATTGCTGCCATCTTGCCTTCCTCATGATCCCAATGGAATTTCAGATTTTTGGAGCCTCAGCTAGGCCATTCAAGACAAGGGAATTGTTCCCCCAAGACAGAAGCAAATTATTTAGAGATGACTTGCCCTAGAAGAATCAGCGAGCAGCTGTCCTGAAAACTTGGGGAAAATGAGATGGGTGTCCCATGGAATTTTAACTCTAGCAAAGTTTTAAATACACATCAGGATGAATCGCTGTGTCCCTCCTTCGCCCCAATCAGGATGGCCCCTTAATTGCACTCTAATGCGATTAGGAAATGTTCCCAACCAGCAACAGTGTTTTTAAACAACGAGTTGGAGAAAATATTTTCTAAATCCTGTATCGTGCTGTGGAACCGCTCTGAATTATTAACTACCCAGGAAAACCTCTATATTTCTTGACGGGGTTTAATTTCGACAGATACAATTTTCCTCCTGGTGATTTATGAAAAGCACGATCTTTTCTCCAGGAAATCACACCAGCCACCCCCTTCTCCTTAACCTCCCCTCCCTGTCTCCTAACCTAGAATCTTTACCTGAAAACTACACAAACTTTTATCTTTAAAATACTCTTTGGCTCCTCCATCAAGTGCAGCTTCCTATCTCTCAGCCCAGAAGCTATGGCCAGTGCTAGGCTTATTATGAATGCAACAATCAGTCATTAATTAATATATAAGTCATTTGAATAATCTTACTCAAATCACCAAAAAACTATCCTTTTATCCCTGTCACATAAATGGAAGTATTTGCTTGTTGTTTAAGGCTCAGAGTTCTCAAAAAAGCTGGATTTTCTATATCGCTTTAAGGTTTACAAAGTACTTTTCTTTCAACAACCTTGAAAAAAATTACTTTGTGGGAAATCTAAGTATCATTACCTTCATTTTACAGAGAAGGAAACCAAGGTACAGGGTCACATTTGCTGTATAAGCTGGGATTCAAATCTGAATCTTTCTTGATTTGAATTCCAATACTCTTTTCACTACATCAAGCTGCTGCCCCAAAGTTAAGACTAATTTTATTGTAAGCAAAAGGGTTTTGTGGGATAAATCAGAGGTATCAAATTCAGATACAAATGGGCTGGCTAAACAGTATATGAGGATCCATGTTGGTAACATTGACTCAGAAAACCACATGTTAACATTTTCTATGTTATATTGTATTTTATTTTTTTGTTAAATATTTCCAATTAAATTTTAATCTGCTTAAGGCAATGCTTTAGAGTGTTGTGAGCCATGCAGGTCCTGCATACTATTTCTCTGGTCTAGTGGATAGAGAACTGGCCTTGAAGCTAAGAAAACCTGGATTCAAGTCCTATTGCTAGCATATCCTGATTGCATACCCTTGTCAAGCGCTTAACTTCTCAGTGAATGAGGAAACTCCCCTCTTAGTATAAGTTACAATGTAATGTAAGTATGACTTACATTAGTAGAAGGATTTTCTTCATCTGAGAAACCTTTATGTCAATTAAATCACAGATCCAGTCCCCATTCAGAATGGGAGAGAGGAGAAGAGTTATTGTCATTTTTCTACATGGAATAACTCCATCAAATCAATCAATAGAACAGGGCATCTCTGCCTCTCCATATCTGTATTACCTTGAACAAGTACTTTCTGGGTCTCTGTTTCTTCCTCTGTACAGTGAGGGGGTTGGACCAGATGACTATAAAAGGCCCTTCTGGCTCTAAATCTATAATTCATGACCCTTTGATCCTGGACCTTGAGAGTCTGAGCCCTGAGGAAAGGAAGAAGTGGACAGTAGAAAGAGGAGGGCAATAGGAAACTAGGCATCTCCCACCCAACCTAACCATTCAAAATATAAAAGATGTCACTTCTGTAGTCCTTTTTAAAAAAGTACTTTCTAAGCTGCATGTACATGTCTTTCAATCAACTTCTGAATGGAAATTTAGTTAGAACATCAAGATAGAACCTGGGACTCAAGACCTCATTTAGAAAGTTCCTTGGGACCACTGGGGCCACTGCTGAGGAGTCCACTGCTAGGGGTGTGGTGAATCAGTAATCACTTACTGGTACTTCTGGTGGTCTTTGTATTGTGAGGGTAAGGGCTGTCTAACTAAGTGCTGATTGTTCTAAGCTTTGTTATTTCTGGGATGATCAAGGCATATGAGTACTACCAGATTCTGCAAATATTGATGCTTTGTACTCCTGCTCTAGTTATAATTCTGTTCCTACTTCCAAGGACAAGGCTTTTTTCAGGATTCCATGTTGACTCTCAAAGGAGTTTACAGGATCATTCTATCTCTTGGGCTAGGAGTTGGGATAGGGGAATCAGAGTAGTGCCTAGACCTCCACCACAATCTTTCATCTCTCAGTCAAGATCAAATCCCATATCAAAGAAAAAAGCATGCAATTCAGTGTCACCATAGCATCCTGGGATATAGAGCTAGGAGGAATCTTAGTAATCATTCAGTCTAATGTCTATATTTTTAAAAATAAGTAAACTGAGACCTAGGGTAAGGAAACAATCTATAAGCTGCAGAGTTGAAATTCAAACTCTATTCTTTGAGTATTATCTAGCTTGAATAGTCTGCATCAACTACTACAGAAAAGCCTATTCCTTAGGGTCATTCATTTTCTAAACATGTCTTGGTCTTGCCACTCATGCTTAATCACTTTCTCTTGCCTAAAGCACCTTCCCCACTCCTCTACACCTGCCCAATACTTGGTACCTTTTCCTTTGGTTCACCTGTCAAAGTTATCATTATAGGATTCAAGGATTCACAGAGTTATTGAAATAGCTCTTAGAGACTAAATGCAACCCACACAATTTATTTAAAATATCAAAAACCTGACCAATGCCTTTTGCTTTTTTTAATGTCATAGTCATTTTCTGGTACACTCTTCCTCTTCAGCTGAGTCCTTCTTTGCAAAGACAGCATAGCCCACTAATGACAGGAGGATCTCTGATGACATTCAAAGTCCCTCATGTCTCCAGTCTCTCATCTCTTGGCCAAAAAGAGCTGATGAATTTCATCATCCCTTCTCCACAACCAAGACTGGTCATTAGAATTAATCTGAGTTTTATAGCTTTTTACTGTGGTTTTCATTTGTGTTATCCTAGTTACTATAGATAATTGCTGCTTCTGCTAACTTCATTCTGCATCAGTTCATACAGGCCTTCTCATATTTCTCTGAATCCTCATATTTGTCATTTCTTGTGGCACAATAATATTCCCTTATGTTCACCTACCATAGTCTGTTTAATCATTTTCCCAGTTGATAGACACCCTTTTTGACTCTTAAGTTTGACAAAACTTTTTTGTTTTTTGCTATCACTAAAAAATGTTATCACTTCCTATGTCACTGAGTAGGACTATTCCAGCATGCCCAAGAGAATAGAAAAGGGCTCAAAAATGTCAAAGTCACCTCCGTTGCTGATCTTGTGACATGCATGCTTAGTTCCTAAGTGCTGGACCTTCTTCCTAACTTGATGCACAAGACTTTTCCCAAGGATACCCAAGACAGCGAAATGCAAATACAGACAAATCACACACAGAAATCCACCAGGAATACCAGACACCACATAATAAAAAGACGTAGCATTTATGTAGTGCCTATGATATACCAAACATTACAAAGTCCTTTACAAATATGATTTCTTTTGATCCTCACAACAACCCTGGAAGATAGGGGCTATTATCACTCCCTTTTTACAGATAAGGAAACTGAGCTAGACAGGGTGTAAGTGATTTGCTCCAGATTACAGAGCTAAGAAGTGATGACAAATTTAAACTCAGGGCTTCCTGGCTCAAGACTCAGAGCTTTAGCCATTTAACTATCCAATTGCCCCTGATCTTTCCTTCCCTCCCTCCCCAGTCACCCTAAATTCTGCTGCTTGGGGATAACGGAGCAGCCTCAACACTGACCCAGAGGCCCCAGTGATCATAGAAGATCAGAATGGGAAGGCATTCCAGGGGTAGTCTATCCCTCCATTGTATAAGCTGGGCACACCTTCTCTAGGTGTCTCCCTGTTTTCATTTGTTGCCCAGGAGCAGCCTCAGAGTAGGAGCATGGCTAGGGTGCTCCAGGGCCTTTGGTAACATTTGCTACCTTCCTATCCCACAGATGAACTCTCTCGTTTCCTAATCTTAATGGACACAACCTTGGCCCTTCCCTTCTTGGGACTCATATAGCCAGTTTGATCTGCATGATACCCAACTTCATCACAGGACCTAGATTTAGAGCTGGAAGGGAAATCAGAGGACATCTGGTCTAGCCCTCTAATTTCACAGAGAAGGAAATAGGACCAAAGCCTTGCCCCAGAACCCCCATGGAGTTGGCTCCTGAGGGTGCGGATTAAAACCCAGGCCCTCTAACTTCCAGCCCAGCATCCCATGGCATGGCTCCTCCTCAATTTCTTTCTCCCAGGCACCACTGGGGCTTCACTGCATGCCCCTGCTGGGCATTTTAGTGACTTCATCCAGATAACTGGGGACCACCAAAGGACTTCTAGACCTCTCCATCTTCTTTGCAGTTGAACTTTCTCTTATGTTTCATTTCCCCTAGTTAGAGTGTTAACTCCCCGAGGGCAGGTATGTCTCAATTTTTTTTATTCATGTGCCCAGTGCTTAGGCAAGATGCCTGACACATAGTAAATACTTAATAAATGCTTTTTTCCTTCACTCACTCACTGATTCATCCATTCATCTTTCACAACCCTCACAGACCAGCCAAATCTTCCCCGACTTTCACTTTCCAGGACCATGCTCCCCCTTGTTTGACCCCGGGAAGCTTCTGGCTGAAAAGAGGTTGTTGGCCAGACAGCACAAGGGGGGGAAAGACTCCTTGGGAAAAAATCTCACTATGTCCTTGCCCAGAGGGACCTTGTAAGATGCTGAATCATGGTTTACAGGAGCTGCATGTTAAATATTTCAGGGCCAAGCTGTGGCCCTGGTCTGCCCCTTTAAGGTCTCCTGCTTCATATATAAATCAGAATAAGGATCCCCCCAGGGAGGGGGGAGGTTGTCCCCAAGGAAATGGTTGGGTCTGATAGGCTTTTCAAAGAGCTGAAGGACTGGGGTGGGGGACCCGTGTGAAGTATAGGATGGGTGGTCCCCCAGAAGATGTTACTTCCTAAAGAAACCAGAGCGCTACTTTTGGGAGCAGCACTTAGGGGGTTCTGAGAGCCCTTTTAGCCTTTCTGCTATCTGAAGACAGCAATCATGTCCCATCTCCTGCCTCCCTTTTCCCCTCCTCCTATCTCTCAGTCATAGACTCATAAACTCAGAAAATGTCAGAGCTGGAAGAAACATTAGAACATCAAACACAGAATGTCAGAATTAGAATCATAAGATCACAGATTTCAAGCTGGAAGAGACCTTAACAGTAACCCTATTCCAACCCTCTCAATTTTATAGATGAGGAAATTGCCCAGGGTCACATAGGTAGTGACAGGGACAGGATATGAACCCAAAGCCCGTAGTTTTTCTAATGTATCATGAAAGCTGGTAGAAAACCCACTCCAACCCACCTCCCCCCATTTTAAAGATGGGAAAACTGAGGCTCTGTATAGGGAAGTTTCTTCCACGAAGCTCCTATAAATAAAAATTCTGAAAGTTGCCCACCCACTTCCTTTTCCTTTTCCTCTGCCTAGCAACATCCAAGATCTGTCCTACACTAAACCAAAACAAAACAACCTCTCAGTTTACCCTACTGGCCAGTTTTACCCCTATCATTAAAATAGGCTCATACTCTTCCTTGAGAAATCCTGGAAGGTGGGAGGAAACTGCTGTTTGCTTTGGATGGAAATATGGTTGGGTTCGGCCTCAGTCGTGAGAGCCCATCGTGAATGAGATGAAGGAATGCTGGATTTGGAGTCAGACATTTTAAGATCCCATCCTGGCTCTGCCATTTATTATCCTTGATGACCTTGGCCAAGGCAGGCAGCTCGTGTGACTCGGTTTCCACATCTGTAAAAAGAGGGAATTGAAGTAGATGAATTCTGAGTCGTATGACATAGAGCTTGCCTAATATTGTGTGTGTGTGTGGGGGGAAATGAGGTTCTTTTATGGCAAAGCTATCCCCTGGGCCTCGGGAAAGAAAGGCGTGGGTGTGGTCACGGGAAGCACACTGCCCTGGGTGAATGTGCCCACTCTTGCTTCTGCTGCTAGCCTGCTGTGTGACAGTTGGGTCCCCTTCCCTCTCTGGGCCCTCGTAGCCTGTTCCATAAAGAGTGGGGGTAAGGCTCCTTCTGGCTGTAGCACTCTGTGATTCCAGAAGACAGGTTTGGAGAGCTCATCTGACCTCACTCACTGACTTCTGCTAAGGGATGGGGCAGAGCAGGAGTGACTTGGTTCAAGGTCATGGAGCAAGACGGCCCTTGGAGGAAAGTCTCCTGACTGATGCACGGTCCAGGGCTTCCCGTCGGTTTCGGAGAGGCAGCAGTGGCTGAGGCTGTCTTGGGATCGATGACAAGGCTTTTTCCTCATGCGAGAAGGGAAGGGAGGGAAGGAGGGAGGGAAGCTGGGCCTGGGTATTGCAGGGCACGCTGTCCCTGTGCCAGCCAGGCTCTCAGCCTCCCTCCTTCCTGTTTCTGCTCCCCTCAGGCCCCAATATCATTTCTATTCTGCCATGGGATTTCCCAGAGGCCAGGCAGTAGCCTCGATCTCATTCATTAAACAGAGGAAAAGGTTCTTGCTGCTGACCCACAAAGATCAGGACACATCTTGGGGATGAGGGCATCGCTGAACCTTTCCTGTGGCTCAGCCTTTCCGTGGACCATCCAACGAGGGTCCTGGGGCGGCTTCTGGCCAGCATGGGTGTTTGCAATCATTATCCAGTCATCCCCTTCAAGTATACTGCAACCATAGCAACCCACAGATGTTCTGTCCTAGCCACACTCTGCAGTGAGCCAAGCACAAAATTTAACCCTTTCTGGCCCAGGGCAGTCGCTGATCAGGTTGCCTGTGGGACTAGGGGAAACCTAAGCAGAGAATCACAAGAACACATCTCACTTCCTGAAACAAATGGATCATAAATCCTGGGTGAAGAGGACTTCTTCGAGGCTAATCAGACTCTGTCTTCCAAAGTCAGGAGGAAAGGCCATGGCTGGCTTCTTGCCTGCTTCACCTGGCTGTGTAAGGGAGGGGCCAGAGCAGCTCCAGTACCTGAAAGTCCTGGGCATTGGAGGGGACTCACCTGGGTTCTCTATTAATCACTGGCAGGTTTGTATTGTCTTTCAGGGCCCCGGAGACTTTGCTGTTGATGTTTTCACTGGAAACAGGGAAGTCTTAGGAAGGGATGGTCTTTTGTGGTGGATAGAGCCCTGGGCTGAGGGTCAGGAGACCCTAGTACTACCACCAACCCACTGAATGAGCCTTATAAAATTCCTTCCCCTCTCTGGGGCGGCAATTTCTTTCTATATAAAGTGAGGTAGCCAACCACTGAAGTCTTTCTTCTAAGGTACCTTCTGTTTTAAGGTCCATTCCCCCACCCCCACCTCCATCTCTGACATTGTGTTCTAAGGTCCTTTCCAGCTTCTAACATTACATATTCTAAGATCCCTCAGAATTCTGAAATAGCCTTAGATAGAACTGACTTTTCCTGGGGGACCCAGCAATTCACTATAACCTGCCATAAACCGGAAAGCCAACCCACATTTTAAAACCTACTCCAGCTCTACAGATGGTTCTCACTTTTGAATGGGTCTTTTATACTTTTCACAAATCCATTATCACCTGGGTCCTCACCTCTCAGTGTGGTTATATCTGACAGAGAGGGAATCTAAGGCCCAGAGAGGACCAGTGAGTGATTTAGCCAGTCTCTTTCTGAGAGGAAGCACCCAAAGAAAACCAAAGGAAATTAGCCTAACCATGTGTGAGATATATTTTCAACTGCCTTACCACTTAATGTGTAAGTCTCTTGGGATCCTATTTATATGGACTGGGTAGTCTTTGTCATGTCAGATTCCAAAAGAACTCTGAGCTTGAAACCCGAAGACCTTGGTTTTTATGCCACTTTTGCTACTTACCGACTGTGGTCTTGAACAAATGACTTACTTTCTTTAAGGTCTAAGTTTTCTTGTTTGTAAAAGGAGAACAAGCATTTACTTCCTTCCCAGAGTTATAGTGAGGATTCAGTGAGAGAATAAATTTAAGGCTATTACATAAAAAGAATCAAATGGGACAATTTTCATAAAGTGTTTTTCTATCTATAAAGCTTTATATATATGCAAGTTACTAAATTATCATTATGTATTATTTTTGTTGTTGTGTCAGACTCTTACTCCATTTGGGTTTTCTTGGCAAAGATATTGGAGTGGTTTGCTATTTCCTTCTCTAGCTCATTTTGTAGATGGGGAACTGAGGCAACAGGTTTAAGTGACTTGCCCAGGGTTACACAGCTAAGAAGTATCTGAGGCTGAATCTTTTTGATTCTAAGCCCAGTGCTGTCTGTACTGTGTCACATAGCTGCCCCTGATATATTAAACAAATATGTAAATATAAATGATAATTCAATAAAGTTATATTCTAATCAGAGGATTGGATTCTGTAGGGAATATCTATCCCATATTCAAGGTGTTCTCTGTGTCCCCACTCACTATGGCTTCTGAGCCCCCACTGTGTTACTGTGTTGCCCTTTCAAGTCACAGGATGCAATTAGTTCAAAGCAAAGATATTTCCTGAAGTGACGAAGTAAGCAACATGCTATCTCCCTATAACTTCGGACATACTCTCCCACAACTACACAAAACATCAGCAGGAAGAGTGACCCATGGAGGGAGCACGTGCAGCCAGAGTGCACAGAGGAGGAACCTCTCATGTTTCTGATGCTTCCAAGTTGCCCATATCTTTACCCACCTTGCACAGATTCCACAACCTCTACTTTTGGGGTCCCATTTTCTTCTGGGCAAGCACAGTGTTACTCCTATTTTTTTTAAAAAACTCTTTCTCCCCCCTCTTACATTTCTACTTTTTCTCACCTCTTTTTTTTCTTGCCTCTTCTACGTCCCTATTGATAAAGTGCATAGAATTCTAAATTCAAATCCAGTCTCAGACACTTACTAGCTGTATGACTCTGAGCTAGTCACTTCTGTTGCGGTTTAACTGGGAAAATAACAGCACCTATATGTTGTGAGGATCAAATGACATAATCTTTGAAAAATCACTTAGCCCAGTGTCCATAATAATAATAGCTAATAATAATAACACCTGTTATGTACTAGTATGTTGTATATTAAACACTTTATCAGTATTATCTCATATGATCTTCACAACAACTCTCCCAGGTAGATGCTAATATTATCTTCATTTTGCAGATGAGGAAACTGAGGCAAACAGAAGTTTTTGCCTAGGGTCATATAGCTAGTGAGTATCTGAGACCAAATTTGAACTGAAGTTTTCCTCACTCCAAGCCCAGTGTTCCATCTATTGAGACACCTAAATATCAGTATATAATAGGTACTTATATAAATGCTTATTTCTCCCCCTTTATCTCCTTCCATTTTTCCATTCTTTCCTTCTTCCTGTCTTTCTTTTCCCTTTTCCTTTTTCTTCCCTTCCTGCTGTCTACAGAACTTGAAATTGAAGAAATGAGGAAGGTAGAGACTTGTGAAAAGAAGGACAATGAGGTTTCAGAGTAAAATGGAGATAACAATAAGAATAACATCAATAGAGGACTTTTTTTTTGCACTTTTATGCTAATACAACAATTTCCTAGCTATTATTTCATTTGATCCTCACACTCCCCCTGTGAGACAGTTAGAGTTCAGGTTATTATCCCCAATTCCCAGATCCTGAAAGTAGAATGGGGATTTTAGTCAGGATTGGGCAAAGAGTATGTCTAGTGGTGGGTGTGCTCAAAGGAAGGGTTGCTGTTGGAACTGAGGGGCCACTTCAGTTCAAGGCAATAAGCATTTATTTTGTGTCTACTATGTGCAAGATACAGGTACTAATCACTTAAAAAAAAAAAAAGACAAAAAGGAGAACAGTTCCAGACTTCCTGGAACTTACATTCTATGGGCAGCGGGGAACAGATTTCTAGGGTAGTGGTCAGATGTACTAGGTCACAATCTGGGGGATGACCTAGAGAGAGATGGTCACTTAGTTATTCCTGGGTTTCCAGTTTAGTGGTAGCCTCTCTGTGGGCCTTTGTCAGCCCCTTGACTGACTGCCCTTTCCCCTCCTCCTTTACAATGCTCTTGAATATTTCCCAGCTTACTCTCCAAGGCTGGAAGGGGCCTTAGATAATGGCCTATCTCAGTCTAGGTCAGACCACTAGTATTGTTAAGAACCAGGCATTGTGCTATGCAATGGGGAGACAAAAGTCAAAAAAAGAAATGACTGTGACCTCAAGAGACTTATAGTCTAACATGGAGACAAACAGCCGTGTTCTAACAAGATAACTGAAGAGTAAAAGGAGTTAATCTTGGAAAGTGGGCACTCTCACTGAGGGAGTCTAAGAAGGGCCTCTTGCAGTAAGCCAAGTTTGATTTGAGACTTGAAGGAAACCAGAAAAACCTAGAGGTTTCTGAGTGAGGAGAGAGGAAATTCTAAACATGGGGGACAGCCAGTGGAAAGATGTATGAACCACCATCACAATTTCACAGATAACAATAACAATAGCTAGTATTTATATGGCACTTTAAGGATTATAAAGTGCTTTACACTTTTTTGGGGGATGTTAAGTGACATACTCATGGTCATAGAAGGCACTTAGTTAAAGTGTATTCCTCCTCTTCTTCTGACATTCTGTTCTAAGGTTCTTCTCAGCGCTGCCATTTGTATTCTAATTCTTTCAAGCTCTGTCATTCAATGCTCTGACAATCCCTAACATTTTATGATTCTGTCCTGCTCAAGGATAATGTGGTCCAGGGAGATTATCCCAAAGGAAGAATCTAGTTTAATACCAACTGCCTAGTTTATTACTCATCTAATTTAATAGTAACTACTAGGCCACACTGTGTCCTTCTGGCTCAACTGGGGGTTAAGAAGGCCCAGGGTTTCCTCTTAGCCAAGACACTGAGTGACCTCGGAACAAGGTTTCACTTCTCAAAACACAAACCTATTTTGGATTCCACTGACTTCCTTTCTTGTATTCTCTACTATTCAAACTTTTATAGCTCCAAGTAACTGTGAAATGTTCATCCTGTCTTTTCAAGGCTTTCCCAATGCCTTTCTCTTACACCACAGGCTAAGATGTTATTTTTTTTTAACTGCCGATATCTGTTACTCTATTTTCCTCAACACCCCATTGTCTTACACTAGCATCCAGCAAGATGGGGCAGCCACTTTGAAAGGGACTTCTTCCCCACCCCCTATCTAACATCCCCAGTGATCACATAGAGCTTCCTCACTTCCTGGACCTGCCTAGTCAGCTAGGCCCTGTTAGCAGCTAATTGGACCCTCATGGTAAGAAAAGCCAGCCCTGGGGTGGTTTCCCAGAAACAACAGCCACAAGGTTGAATTTATAACTCAGAAGCATCAGAAGTCTAGGATACCAGAGCTGGGAAGAACCTGGAAAGAAAGAATATACAAGATTAGAATCCAAAGGATTGTAAAGGTCAAACAAATGGACCTCTTCATTTTATTGATAAGAAAACAGGGGCCCTGGCTGGAGCGGTGAAAATCCACTCACATGAAGTGACTTAGGAACAATCCACAATCTACTTACCCAAAGTAACTTACTGTTGGGGTATTTTAGTTTTGCTCTATCACTAATATACTATATAATCTTAGGGAAATCACTTCTACTCACTGGACCCTGGTCTCCCCATGTCACAAATGAGGAGGCTGGACCTTAAAGGTTCTTCCCAGCTCTAATGTTGTAGAATTTGTTACTTCAAAAGGATGATTTTTGTCCTTCTGTAATAGCAGTTCTAGGAAAAGGGCTGGACTTTGGGGTACTACAATCACCTACCTGTCTCATATCTGGACCTAATCTTAGGAAAAAATGATAATAATAACAATTAGATTTATTTCAATGAGTGTTCTTGGAGTTTTTTGTCCATTCTGGTGCTTGACACTTTGGGAAGGATGAGAATTCATGATTTTTCTTTTTAATGTGTAAACATATTTGTACAATTTTCTTGCTACACAAGAAAAATCAGATCAAAAAGGAAAGTCAATGAGTAAGAAAACAAAATGCAAGCGAACAACAACAACAAGAAGAATGTTATGTTGTGATCCACATTCAGTTCCCTCATTCCTCTGGATGTAGAGGTCTCTCTTCATCACAAGATCATTGGAACTGGCCTGAATCATTTCATTGTTGAAGAGAGCCATGTCCATCAAAATTGATCATTGTATAATCTTGTTGCTGTATATAACGATTTCCTGGTTCTGCTCATTTCACTTAGCATCAGTTCATGTAAGTCTCTCCAAGCCTCTCTAAAATCATCTTGCTGATTGTTTTTTACAGAACAATATTATCCCATAACATTCATATATCATAACTCATTCAGCCATTCTTCAATTGATGGGCATCCATTCAGTTTCCAGTTTCTAGCCACTACAAAAAGGGCAGCCACAAACATTTTTGCATATGTGGGTCCCTTTCCCTCCTTTAAGATCTCTTTGGGATATAAGCCCAATAGAAATGTTGCTGGACAGCCCTGTTTGTAGTGGCTAGAAACTGGAAAATGAATGGATGCCCATCAATTGGAGAATGGCTGGGTAAATTGTGGTATATGAATGTTATGGAATATTATTGCTCTGTAAGGAATGACCAGCAGGATGAATACAGAGAGGCTTGGAGAGACCTACACGGACTGATGCTAAGTGAGATGAGCAGAACCAGGAGATCATTATACACTTCGACAACGATATTGTATGAGGATGTATTCTGATGGAAGTGGATTTCTCTGACAAAGAGACTTAACTGAGTTTCATTGGATAAATGATGGACAGAAACAGCTACACCCAAAGAAGGAACACTGGGAAATGAATGTGAACTATTTGATTTTTGATTTTCTTCCTGAGTTATTTTTACCTTCTGAATCCAATTCTCCCTGTGCAGCGGGAGAACTGTTCGGTTCTGCAAATATGTATTGTATCTAGGATATACTGCAACATATTTAACATATATAGGACTGCTTGCCATCTTGGGGGGGGAGGGAGGGAGGGGAAAAAAAACGAAACATAAGTGATTGCAAGGGATAATGCTGTGTAAAAATTATCCTGGCATGGATTCTGTCAATACAAAGTTATTATTAAATAAAATTAAATTTTCAAAAAAAAAAAAAAAAGAAATGTTGCTGGAACAAAGGATATGCACAGTTTGATAACTTTTTGAGCATAGTTCCAAATTGAAGAGCCATGATTTTACATTCTGGTTAGGATTATGTGATCATTAGATTAAGAACTTGAAGAGACCTTCAAGATTCTAAGAGTCCACCCCTTTCATCTCTGACCATGGAGTCAGAGGACAAGTTTCTAATTTTGCTGATTATCACTTGGGTGACATTGGATAAATCATATCTTTGCCTATCCAAGTTTCTTCATTTGTAAAATAAGAAGGTTGGAGTCTATGATTGCTAAGGTTCTCCTCCTATTTCTAAATCCAGGCTGATCTCCATAATTTTATAAATAAGGAGATTAGCATCCAGAAAGGGAGATGGACTGGCCCAGGTACACAGGTCAGTAGCTGCTGGGATTAAAATTCATATTTCTCCTGATGTCAAATCCGGTAGTTTTTTTTCCCTCAAGTATTAGATCAAGTATTCTAGTTGAAGAGATTAAACTCATGCATATAAAAGCAGTCAATAAGACTGACTTCTCTGTAATTACCAGTGAAGAGGACAATCTCCAAGCTCCATAGGATCTCATGAGAGAAAAGAACATGAACCTTCTGAAATAGGGGTGTCAGGGAAAGTTTCCTGGAGGTGATAGAATTTATTGAATTGAATTACTTGGGATTTGAGTGGGACTTGAAAACCTTATAGTATTTGGAGAAATGGAAGAAGTAATTTGGCATTCTAGGCAGGGTAAATAGCCTGAGTGGGTCTATGTGACTTACAGATAAGTAAAAACTGGGTAGTTTAGGAAAAAGAAAAAGGAAAGAATGGTTCCTATTATGAAGGAGGGGGAAAATTAGATTAAATCTCTAGAATAAATTAAAATTTTGGAAGTTCCTTGAAAGCCAAATATATGATTTGAGCAAGAACCAGAGAACATAGGAAACATTGAGCTAGCATTGTATAGAAATAAAAATCTCTATCTTGGAGAGAAGAAAGGGAATAAGCATTTAAATGATTCCTAATATGTATTAGGTATGCGGTTAAGTGCTTTACAAATATTATTTCATTTGATCCTCATGACACTAATATACTCCCCATTTTACAATTGAGAAAACCAAGATCACATAGCCACTAAGTATCTAAAGCTAGATTTGAGCTCGGGGCTTTTTGCCTCGGGATCTAGAACTCTATCCACTGTGTTACAAACTACCTCCAAAGAATCTTCAAAGGCCTGGGTTCCAGTTCTGGTTCCAAAACTTTCTTGCTATGTGAGCTTGATGTCAATTCCCTTTTCTGAGACTCTGTTCCCTAATCTATAAATATATATATATGTATATAAAATTTACTTTATGTCAGAAAGCTGTTTTGGAGAAATCATTTTGTAAACTGCTCTGAGAAAAAACAGACTTATTATGATTATTTTTGTCTTGATTAGAAGAAAGACACAGTGGCATTTCTCTTTATTTAGTTTACTGGCTACCAAGGAATCAAATAATCAAGTATTTATTGAGCATCCACTATGTGCCAGGCACTGTGCTAGACCCTGGAGATACAAGGTGCTCAGTAAACAGACCATGCCCTCAAGGAGCTCATATTATATTAGGTAGAGATGACACATACACATTTAAGTAGATAGAAAATAAAAGTAACTTATTTATAATTTGGGGATCCTAGGAGCCAGAGCTTCATGTAGATGCTACTTGAGTTGATCTGGGAAGAAACTAGAGAGCTTGGGGGGCAGAGATAAGGAAGGAAAGCATTCCAGATGTGGGAAATGGCTCACACAAAAGGCATAAAGACAGAAGATGGAATATCTAGTTGTGAAGAATAGCAAAAAAAGATAATTTTGTTGAACCAATGTATATGAAGGGGAATAATGTGGAATAAGACTGGAAGGTAAGCAGAGTCCAGTTGTGAAGGATTGTAAACACCAAGTAGAGCAGCTTGTATTTTATCCTGCAGGGAATAGAGAGTCACTGAAGTTTATTGTTTGGGAAAGTGACACTGTCAGTCTATGCTTTACAAATAACAATTTGGCAGCCAAGCCAGGATCTCATGAGAGGATTTAATGGAGTAGGCAGAGCCTAGATGTAGGGAGACCAAGTAAGAGGTTATTGCAATAGTCTAAGTGAGAGATGATGAAGGTCTACAAGATAGTCAAGAAGAAAGGAGTCCTGTGGTCTCCTAGTAAAATGTAATTTTTCCATAAATGAGAAGGGAAAATGACAGTTGTGATGATGGTGTGCAACCAGGAAAGGCCTCCTGTTAAAAGAAGCATTTGAGATGAGTCTTGAAGGAAAGTAGCTGAGGGAAGAGTACATTCCAAGTATGAGGATAATCAGTACAAAGTATAGAAACTTGGAGATGGAAGGTGGAGTGGAGTGTTTGTGTAAAAAGGCTATAAAGGTAGGTGTCTCAGTAGATAAAACACCAGGTCAGGAGTTAGGAAGGCTCACTTATTTATCTTCCTGATTTCAAATCTCAGACCCTTACTAGCTGTGTGACTCTGGACAAGGAATTTAATTCTGTTTGCCTCAGTTTCCTCATTTGTAAAATGAGCTGGAGAAGAAAATGGCAAACCACTTCAGTATCTTTGCTAAAACAATCCCAAATGGGATCAAGAAGAATCAGTCAAGAATAGTCAGACATGACTGAACAACAAGAAGGTAGAAAGGGCAAGGTAATAAAGAGCTTTCCATGCTAGAGAACTTTTTATTTTATTCTGGAGACAACAGGAAGTCACTGGAGTTTAACTGAACAATGAGGTGACATGGTCAGATCTGTTCTTTAGGAAAACAATTTTATTTTATTTTATTTTATTTTTTGGAAGGTAATTGAGGTTAAGTGACTTGCCTAGGATCATACAGCTAGTAAGTAATAAGTATCTGATTTCACATTTGAACTCAGGTCCTCCTGACTCCAGGGCCAGTCCTCTACTCACTGTGCTATCTAGCTGCCCCTAGGACAATCATTTTAGTAGCTGAGTGGAAGGTAGGTTTGGAGTAGGGAAAGTGTATTGCAATAATTAAGGTGAGATGTGATGAAGCCCTGAATTAGTGAGTAGAAAAAAGGGGAACATACAAAAGGAAGGTTGTGAAGGTAGACAATGCAAAATTTGGCAACATTAAATATGTGGAGCAAATTAGAGTGGGAAGTTGTGAGCTTAGATAAGTTAGAGGTTCTCTCAACAGCAATAGGAGAGTTTGTAGGAGAGAATGGTTCTGGGGAAAAGATGACGAGTTCTCATAAATGATGATATCATAAACGAATTAGGAAAGCACGGGATAATTTACCTATCAGATCTTTGGAGAAGGGAAGAATTTATAACCAAAGAAGAACTAAAGAACATTATGAAAGGTAAAATCCAACTTTGATTACATTAAATTAAAAAGGGTTTGCACAAACAGAACCAACAGAAACGAGATTAAAAGAGATATACAAATCTAGGAAAAAAACCTGTACAGCCAGCATTTCTGATAAAGGTCTCATTTCTAAAATATAAAGAATTGTGTCAAATTTATAAGAATATAAGTCAATCCCCAACTGATAAATGGTCAAACAATGTGAACAGACAATTTTCAGATGATGAAATTAAAACCATTTATAATTATATGAAAAAATATTTTAAATCACTATTGATTAAAGAAATGCAAATTAAAACAACTATGAATATCACTTCACACCTTTCAGATTGGCTAAGATAACAGGAAAAGATAATGATAAATATTGGAGGGGATGTGGGAAAACTGTGACACTAATATGCCTTGTTGGTGGAGTTGTGAAATGATCCAATAAGTCTGCAGAGCAATCTGGAACTATGTCCAAAGGGCATACTCTTGACCCAACAGTGCCACTATTGAGTTTGAATTCCAAAGAAATCATAAAGGAGAGAAAAAGACCCACATGTGCAAAAATGTTTGTACCAACTTTTTTTTTTTTTTTGTGATAGCAAAGAGCTGAAAAATGACTAGATGCCCATCAGTTGGGGAATGGCTGAACGAGTTGTGGTATGTGAAAGCAATGGAATATTATTGTTCTATAAAAAATGATGAACAAGCTGATTTTAGAAAGATCTGGAAAGATTTATATGAACGGGTGCCGAGTGAAACAAGTAGAACCAGGAATACATTGTATACAAAAACAGTAAGAATATGTGATGATCAACTATGAAAGGCTTGATTCTTCTCAGTGGTTCAGTGATTCAAAGTAATCCCAAAAGACCTTGGACAGAAAATGCCAGCTGCATCCAGAAAAAGAACTAAGGAGACTGAATGTAAATCAACACATGCTATTTTCACTTCTTTTTTTTGTTTGTTTTTTTAAATCTCTCCCATGGTTTTTCCCTTTTGCTCTGATTTTTCTCTCTCAGCATGATTATTACAAAGCAATGTGTTAAAAACAAAGGGAAAAAAAAGATAACAAGTTCTGTTTTAAACATGTTGAGTTTGAGATGTACACTTTTGAAATGTTCAATAAGCAATTACTGATGTGGGCCTAGAGCTCAAGAGGGAGTAGAGGCTGAAAATCATCTGCAAAGAAAAGATCATTGAAATCACAGGAATTGATGAGATCATTAACTGAGGGAAACAAAAAGAAGACAGATTCAAAATATGGCCTTGGGGGACAGCTATGGTTAATGGCCAGGGCATGGTTGAAGAGCTCACAAAGGAAACTAAGAAGGAACAGTCAAATAGTTAGGAGGTCTGAGAGGTGTTTTTAAATAAACTAGCCCAGATTATCAAGAGTAATCAGAAGCGGTCATCAACAATGGCAAATGCATCAGAAAACTCAAGAATGACAAGGATTGAGTAAAGAATATCAAAGTTTTCATTTAAAAAATCACTGGTAACTTTGGAGAGGACACTTTTGGTGAATGTTGCAATTAGAATCCAGATTATGGAGGATTAAAGAGAGAGGACATGAAGGGGAGGCACTTAGTGCAGACAGTTTTCTCAAAGATTTTTAAAGGAGTATGGGATGAGAATTAGTGGAGATAGTTGGACTACATGTAGAGTTTTAAGCATAGGAGAGAGATGGACATATTTATAGGCAGCAGGGAGGGAACAGTGGATAGAGATTGCAAATTAGAAAGAGAAAGTAGGAGTGATAATGGGGGCAATCTGCTGGAGAAAATGGGAGGATGGTGGAATCAACAGTGCATGTAGAGAGGCTGACTTTGACAAGAAGAAGACCTATCTTTTTAACTACTACAGGAGTGAAGAATGAACCATAGGGGTTCATAATGTGAGATCTAGAGGAAGAGAAAAGAGAAAGCTTTTGACAAAATGGTCTCAAGTATGAAGCAGAAAAAGTAGAGGGATGCGTGCTATGAGAAATTTGAGAAACGATAACAGTGTTTGGAGAATAAGATTTTTTTTAATCCTTTGAAAAGAACCAATGACATTGTAGAGTGATAACTTTTTTTTAAAATTTTTATTTAATAATTACTTTATATTGACAGAATCCATGCCAGGGTAGTTTTTTTTTTTTTACAACATTATCCCTTGCACTCGTTTCTGTTCCGATTTTTTTCCCCTCCCTCCCTCCATCCCCTCCCCTAGATGGCAAGCAGTCCTTTATATGTTGGATATGTTGCAG
This sequence comes from Antechinus flavipes, assembly GCF_016432865.1. NCBI lineage: Eukaryota > Metazoa > Chordata > Mammalia > Dasyuromorphia > Dasyuridae > Antechinus > Antechinus flavipes. The sequence goes on from NC_067399.1 coordinate 451,134,535, forward strand.
TATATCCTAGATACAATATATGTTTGCAGAACCGAACAGTTCTCTTGTTGCATAGGGAGAATTGGATTCAGAAGGTATAAATAACCAGAGAAGAAAAACAAAAATGCAGATAGTTCACATTCGTTTCCCAGTGTTCTTTCTTTGGGTGTAGCTGCTTTTGTCCGTCATTTATCAATTGAAACTTAGTTAGGTCTCTTTGTCAAAGAAATCCACTTCCATCAAAATATGTCCTCATACAATATCGTTGTCGAAGTGTATAATGATCTCCTGGTTCTGCTCATCTCACTTAACATCAGTCCATGTAGGTCTCTCCAAGCCTCTCTGTATTCATCCTGCTGGTCATTTCTTACAGAACAATAATATTCCATAACATTCATATACCACAATTTACCCAGCCATTCTCCAATTGATGGGCATCCATTCATTTTCCAGTTTCTAGCCACTACAAATAGGGCTGCTACAAACATTTTGGCACATACAGGTCCCTTTCCCTTCTTTAGTATTTCTTTGGGATATAAGCCCAATAGAAACACTGCTGGATCAAAGGGTATGCACAATTTGATAATTTTTTGGGCATAATTTCAGATTGCTCTCCAGAATGGTTGGATTCGTTCACAACTCCACCAACAATGCATTAGTGTCCCTGTTTTCCCGCATCCCCTCCAACATTCATCATTATTTTTTCCTGTCATCTTAGCCAATCTGACAGGTGTGTAGTGGTATCTCAGAGTTGTCTTAATTTGCATTTCTCTGATCAATAATGATTTGGAACACTCTTTCATATGAGTGGTAATAGTTTCAATTTCATCCTCTGAAAATTGTCTGTTCATATCCTTTGACCATTTATCAATTGGAGAATGGCTTGATTTCGTATAAATTTGAGTCAGTTCTCTATATATTTTGGAAATGAGGCCTTTATCAGAACCTTTAACTGTGAAGATGTTTTCCCAGTTTGTTGCTTCCCTTCTAATCTTGTTTGCATTAGTTTTGTTTGTACAAAGGCTTTTTAATTTGATGTAATCAAAATTTTCTATTTTGTGATCAGTAATGGTCTCTAGTTCATCTTTGGTCACAAATTTCTTTCTCCTCCACAAGTCTGAGAGATAAACTATTCTATATTCCTCTAATTTATTTATAATCTCATTCTTTATGCCTAGGTCATGGACCCATTTTGATCTTATCTTAGTATATGGTGTTAAGTGTGGGTCCATACTGTAGAGTGATAACTTAACTTTTTTTTTTTTTAACATTTTTTATAGCTTTTTATTTACAAATATATGCATAGGTAATTGTTCAGCACTGACAGTTGCAAATCCTTTTGTTTCAACTTTTTCCCTCCTTCCCCCCACCCCTTTCCCCAGATGGCAGGTTGACCAATACATGTTAAATATGTTAAAGTATAAGTTAAATACAATATATGTATACATGTTCAAACCCTTATGTTGCTGTATAAAAAAAGTTGAACTCTGAAATATTGTACAATTAGCCTGTGAAGGAAATCATAAATGCAGATGGACAAAAGCAGAGGGATTGGCGATTCTATGTAGTGGTTCATAGTCATCTCCCAGAGTTCTTTCCCTGGGTGTAGCTGGTTCAGTTCATTACTGCTCTATTGGAACTGATTTGGTTCATCTCATTGTTGAAGATGGCTACGTCCACCAGAATTGATCATCATATAATATTGTTGTTGAAGTGTATAATGATCTCCTGGTCCTGCTCATTTCACTCAGCATCAGTTCTTGTAAGTCTCTCCAGGCCTCTCTGAAATCATCCTGTTGGTCATTTCTTACCGAACAATAATATTCCATAATATTCATATACCACAGTTTATTCAGCCATTCTCCAACTGATGGGCATCCACTCAGTTTCCAGTTTCTGGCCACTACAAAGAGGGCTGCCATGAACAATGTGATACCTTAACTTGTGTGAATTGGATTTAAGGCAGGGTTAAACAAAGTCACCAATCTCATTCTTTTTTTCAGACACATTGAAGTTTAATGGAAAGACAGAAGTCAGGATGACTGGAGATGGCCTGGGATGTAGTAGATGATCTTCGCATCTTTGATGTGTGATGAAGTTCTGAAGACTCCACAGCATCTACTTCAGCTTTCTTTGTGGCCATTGGAACAAATTACTCTCATCCACATATTCCTCTCATCCACATATTCCCTTAAGGAAGTCTTCACACGCTTGGGATAGACATTTCCCCTAACTCATCAACAGAGTCGAGAGTAACTGACAAGCTAAATTTGAGGCCTATTGGTTATCTTTAACCTGGTTTAGCTTGTTTGCCAAGAAAGTTTTACGAGGGTGTTACTGTTGTTCATGCTACAGCTTATTGGAGCCACTGGGGAGAGCTGGGTGAAAGTGGACACCAAAGGAGCGGGCCTGAAAAGGACTAGAAGTGCTAGCCATTCCTGATGAGGGAGAAATAGAATGTTGTGCTAGCTGGATTTGAGAGAAGAGAAGAGTATAAAGTTGAACTAAGAAGTTAAGATTAGGAAGGAGAATAAGTAGGGATGATGAAAGGAATGGAGAATTAAATAAAAATTTTGTAGTTCATGAACATGGAGGTGGAATACTTATGGGTGATGGCAAGATCAATATAGGGATACCATTAACAATAAGTATAAGAGTGGGAACCCATTGATTGCTCCATAGTATTTTCTTTTGTATAGTGAGAATATTTCTTGACTGACTCAATCATCAGAACTAGGTATGAACAAGGGGTAGATACCTCTTTGATTCAATCAAAGACATTTCAATTATGTGCCAAAAAAGACTGTTCCCATTGGGTGAGAAACTTGATAATGCCCTGTAAGACAAATATAAAAATAGAGAGCTAATTCCTAATCCAAGAAATTTAAGCTAACAGATTCCTGGTCAAGCCATTGAGAGAAAGTGGCTTATAGGGAAGTAGAGCATATTCACCAACTTCTCTCTCTGCTTCTTTGGTCAAAAGAATTTGGACTTTTTCAGCACTATGTTAGCTATGTTTGGGGGACAGCAATAATTGATGGCAATATTTAGATTGGGAACACAATGAGGAAAGGTAGATTCAAGGCTCTATCAAGAGCCTAAAAGAAAAGTGACACCATCCTTAAGAGAAATAACTTGAGAATGCTACCAAATGGGCTTTTAGAGGATATGAATTTCCCTTTGTTACATGGATTGTCTACATTTGAGCCATTGTTTCCTCTGAACTCTATATGTACTTGTGGAAAAAGTATATCATTTACTGGGGAGGGGGAAAGACATTTTCACCAACAATTTTTACTATAACATCTAACTAAATATTTCTTTCTAAAAGATATTTAAATCTGTCTAGTGATTGATATTAGCTGATAATCATGACAGAAACACACTGGGAGAGACTCATGAACTATAGCAGTAGAAAAGTTAACCCTGTAACCCTGAGGTCTTGAAAATGAGAAGCCCTGAAGGGTAAAATAATAAGTTTGGGAATAGATCCCCAGATCATGCTCTGGAGACCCATCTGATCATGTGAATGAGGACAGAATCCTTAAAAACTTTTTTTGTCCACTTTTACGAAGAAGGATGATATACAGCTATGAAGAAAAGTGTTATCGCACAAAAGTGAGAGAAGCAACAGAAAACAAAACTAATTTTAAAAAGCTTGACAAGAGATCCAAATAAACAAAGTCATGTCAATGTATTTAAGGATAAAAAGAGGAGGATAACAAATGGAAGAAAAATGGAAAAGAACTGTAAAGGTTACTCTTACAATTTTTGTTGTTACCATCAAATACAATATAATGATTATATTTGGACTAAAATCCAAGATTATTATTATTATTAACACAAAAAAAGGTGATTGAGAACACATTAATTACCACTTGTCAATCATTCTACTATTTATTCAAAATTTTTATTTGAGTCATTTATACTCATATAACGTCTTTAATGGGGGTATTAATGAGGAATGATTTAATCTTTCATAATCAATATTTGACAATAGACTGTTTCTTTACTATTTCACAACTAAAAAGTATAGAGAATGTAAGATCCCATTTTGCTTATTGTTTATTAGTTATGAAAAAATGATTCAGTTGAATAAAGCATAAGTTTAAAGGCTCTTTTCCCAAAAGATATTTCCTTCCATCAAAATAATTTGGGATTCTTTGAAATAGCAAAATAATCCTGTTCAATATTCTTCAATCATAAACACCAAGTGAAATATAAATCAAGGAGATATATGCTTGTCAAAGGTGTTTACTACTGTGACGGAGGAGATAGCACAAAGAATAAAGCTGAAGAGTATTTCTCTGTATATAATGAAGTTTTCCAGGTGCTTTTTCTTATAGATAGTGTTGTGTTGGTTACATCAATACCTGTAACATTGCAGAGATTCTTGGAAAAGATCCACAATCACTCAAAGGAGTTTAGTGTGACCATCCAAACAGGATAGATTAAGTGGATGAAGAATGGGTATTTGCTACCCAGATTATAACATTCATTTGGATGGACACCCTATGAGAACTTGTCTATCAGTCTATATATCTGGGACAGGTGATATAATTGGATATTGAATTGTGACTAGAGCGGAATTGAAGGCCTCTAATAGGCTGGATTATCTTTGGGGAATTAAAATCTTCTTTAAGAATTTCAAGCTTTCCAGAGAAACAAAAACCTATCTTTTGAGTAACAATATTCTTTTAGCATTGCTGCATGACAGAGAATTAGAGTACAACAGTGTCCAAGGAATTAAAGATGAATATAAGATGGTAAGCTATGCATGAGTAGGTTGCAAAATATAAGCAATGAAGGACTTTAAAGAATAGGAGTTATATCAAGGCAATGGGCCAATTATCTGGTGAAAACAAGGTAGACAAATTGATAACTACAGAGCTCTATTTGGCACCTTCTCTCCAGTTACAATCTTGGAAAGTTGCCTAGAACAATGAGATGTTAAGTGACCTGCTTAGGATCACACAGTCAAGATACGCTAGAAGTCAGACTTAAACCCAGGAGTTCCTGGTTCCAATGTCAACTCTAGTTACTATATCCAGTAGTTTCCCTCATAAATAGTAGAGCCAAATTTTTAAAAATTTAATTAAAAAATATTTTTTAGAAAGTGTTATTGATGGGTTTTGTTTTTATATTATAAAGTTACAGGTTACTCCCATTTCATGAAAGGGCTCTTATAATAAAATGAAACACTTAAGTTAGACTAATAATGCCCTCAACTGAAAGTACTTGTGACATTTCTCATTTATAGCAACCCCCATCTCTCTATTTAAAAAATTATCAGAAATCTATTTTCTCTCTCTCTAACATTCAATCCAATTGAAAAAAGAAAAGAAAAAACATCTTGTAACAGAAGATATAAATTTAGCAAAACAAATTCTCTCAATGATTGTACACAAAAATATATGTTTCATTCTGCACCATAAATCCATCACTTCTTCAGAGAGCATGTTTCATCATGGAATCATGAATGGTCATTGTATTGACCATAGTTCTTATAGTTTTAAAAATTATTTTGTTTTGACATGGTGTTGTTATTGAATAAATTGTTCCCCGGTTCTGTTCATTTTATTCTGTCAGCTTATAAAAGTCCTGAAAATGATTCATTTTTATAATATTATTGTAAGAGTATAAATTGTTCTTCCAGTTCTACTTACTACCCTCTGCATCTGTACATGTAAATCTTTCCATATCTTTTTGAAATCATCTATATGCTGGATCTAGACCAATTGTTTTTTATTGTTATCTGGTTTTGGGCACCAACCCACCACTACATTGCAAGCTCCATAAAAGGAAGAAATCTATTTTATCTGAACTGTTTCTCTCCTTGGGCTTAGCACACTGTAGGAATTCAAAGAGTGTTGAATAAATGATTGAATAAGGTCCATGCTGGGAAATGGACATAGGAAAGCAAAAAACAACTTAGTTCTGGCCCTCAAAAAGCTTATAACAGAAATGAGGATTATGATATGTAGGCCAAAAAGCAGAACACAAATGAAAATGTGATTAGGGGTAAAGATGATCTGTCTACTAGATCTCCTATGGACTAGGCTGGTTGAAGACCCTATGTCCCTGCATATCTGACTTTGGGGATTGATAGGTAAGGTGAATGAGTTAGAGGAAATCCCCAGAAACTCTTCTAAAAGGAAGAGCCTGGCTAGAATCACAAGATTATAGCATTTACAGATTAAAGGTCCTAAGAGGTCATCAGCTCAATTCTTTCATTTGACAAAAGAGGAAACTGAGACCCAAAAAATTTAGGTGACTTGCTTTATTGACCCAGAAAAAGAAACCATAAAGCAGAGAGCCTGACTCTAAATTGAACATGACTAACATTGATCCCAAGTTCTATCTCAACTCTAATCCATGCCATATAAATCCTGAGCAATTTATTTCACTTCTCTAAACCTCAGTTTCCTCCTCTGTAAAATAAGGACATAAGGTGATTTTAATGTGCCCTTTAGTTCTGATAGCCATGATCCTATCCATAGATTTTGCTTTTTCCTCACACGTTTGGATTTATAGGGAATTACTCAACAATGAAATTTTAATGAAATTTTAAAATCAAATTTTAGGCCAATATAAAGTTGGGAGGGTATAGATATAATAGGAGGGCTAGACAATGAGCCCAGTCTATGCAAGCATGCATAGTGGGTCTCTGATGTAATTCCCCATGTGGAAAAGACCAGGGAGGCTCCTTCTGGAAAGAAATGATGACATATAATGGAAGGACCCTAGGGAGTATATGTGAATATTCTCTAACTAGTTTCAATCTGCTTAAGATGTGATGAAAAGGGGCTTTTTTTGATTGGGTACCAGGAGCTAGGTGTGCATCCCAAAGTCACTGGTCCACCAGAGCCTTGATCCTTCTCACTGATGACTTCTCTTTGCCTGAATGTATCCAGTGAGGGTAGATAACATTGTGAAGGGCCTTGAGTACTCTGGGACTGGAATATGGTCTGTGAGTTTCTGGGCTGTTTGCCTTGGCATTTATTCTTTTATTTTAGGTGACAGAGAGTAGAGATGATTACAATGATGTGAAAGGTCAGGAAAGCACAGCTTCAAGGTATCAGGAGAGCAGAGTCTTCCAAGGTCAAGGAATTTAAGAGCTAAGTCCCTGACAGGTTTTGCAGACAGCCCCAAGGATTGAGAATCAATTTCTCAGACCCAGTCCAGTGATAGCTGAGAAGAGGATTCATCCAGCAGATTTTGGACATGAATCAGTGGGACCAATAATATGCAGAAGTTGCATTAAGCCTAAATCTATTTTTCCAAGAGTGGTATGGAGAGAGTGCCTCTGAGCTTCTGAGAAGGAAGTGTTTATATGTCAGTTTTTTCTATAAAAATAAATCTCCCTTTGTAAAGTCTAAGTGATATTAACTTATTAAATTAAAACAGGGTGCTATTCATTGGCAACCAACAGTGGATAGTTAGGAGGCAGGGGTTTGAGCCAATAACATTAGAGAAAAGATATTTTAACTCTATGGGGCATATCTAAAACTCTGAGGGACATATGTAGTCACCCTTGTTCTGGGAAAGTAAAGCTAAAGCAACACACACACACACATATACACACACATGTATATATACTTTGAGTAAAAATGTTTTTCTTTTGAAGTCAAGAACAAAATAGAGTGATGAAAATGCATACTACTGCATGTAGCCCTGTGATTGAAGGTAGTAGCTTCTTTCCCTGAATTCAAGTCCAAATCAGGATTTGATTTCAAATCCACTTGTAACATTATGTTTGAATAATTAGCTTGTTTGATTCCTATCATCAATATGTAATGGCCCCTAAGATCCATGAGATTCCTTCCCTACTTTGGATTGGGAGGAAGATTATTTTAATCAAGAAGATCAGAATTCTTAAAGCTTTTCAAATTTGTTTTTCTTTACAAGTTCATGCTGTGGGATAGCTAGATGGTGCAGTGGATAAAGCACCAGCCCTGAAGTCAGGAGGACCTGAGTTCAAATTTGACCTCAGATACTTAATACTCCCAAGCTGTGTGACCCTGGGCAAATCACTTAACCCCAATTGCCTCAGCAAAAAAACCCAAAAAACTAAGTTCATGTTATATAATTTGTTTTACTAGTTCTGCTCACTTCTATCAGTTCATATAAATTTCCCCAGATTTCTCTGAAGCTGGACTTTTTCCTTATAACAATAATATTCTATTGTATTTATATACCACAACTAGGTGGTGATAGGTATACACTTCCTTTGTTTCCAGTTTTTTTTCTTTGCTATAATAAATAGAAGTATAATAAGTGTTTTGTAGATATGAGCCTTTTTCTTTTGTTCTTTGATCTATTGGGGTGTATATAACTAATAGTTGAATCACTAGGATAAAGAATATGTATAGTTATTGACTTGAGGGGCAGACTTCCAAATTGCTTTCCATAATGGCTGTTCTAATTCATAATTCCACTAATCGTGCAACCTTATGGAACTCTATTATCTCTAAGATCCCTTCCACCTCCAACATTATATGTAATATTTTATACATTCATTTATTTTCTTAGGCACCTACTATGTATCACCCATGACGGAAGACACAATGATAAATAAAAACAATTCTCTTCCAGCTCTTAAATTCAATGTTCTATAGTTCAAGGACCATTCAATTCAATTCAACTTAATTGAATTCAACAAATGTATATTAAGACCTGTTATATGCAAGGGAGTAATGGCATAGTAGTAGAAAGTCAACCTTGGAGTCAGGAAGCTTTGGATTCAAGTCTAGCCTCTGACACATCCTGGATCTGTAGAGCTCTAGAAGTCATATAACTTCTTAGTGATGCAGACAATTCTTTTAAAATAAAAATTCTTTAAGTTGTGGTCTAGGATTGTGATGGGATATTATTGTGCTTTAAGAAAAAAAATGGAAGGGATAGTTTCACAAAAATCTGGGAAGACTTACATGAACTGATACAAAATGAAATTAACAGAATTGAAGATAACATTGTATATAAGTAAACAGAAATATTATAATAATCAGCTATGAAAGATACAGTTACTTTGATCATTACAATGATCCATGACAATTTAAAGAACTTATCATGAACATCCACCTTCAGAGAGGTGAATTCTGAGTGCAGATCAAAGTATATTTTTTCACTTTCTTGATTTTCCTTGCCTTTTTTATGTAATATGGCTAATATGGAAATATGTTGTGCATGGCTTCACATGTGTAATGGGTATCATATTGCTTGCCTTTTCAATGGGTAGGGGCAGGGGAGAGAGGAAGGAGAGAATTTGGAACTGAAAGTTTAAAAATGGATGTTTAAAAAAAGGGGTTCTTAATCTGAGGTCCATGGATAATTTTCAGGGAATCAATAAACTTGGATGGGAAAAAAAGACCTTTTAATTTTCAGTTTTCTTTGTAATCTTGTGCTTTTTATTTTGTACTACATTTAAAAATATTATTCTGAGAAGAGGCCCATAGATTTCACTAGATTACTAGAGGAATCCATGACACACAAAAAAAATCAAGCACCTCTACTCTAAGCAGAGTGCAAGGCAATTTATATTGGTTAAGGGAATTTTCCTCATATAATCAGAAAAATGTGCTAGTAATAGGATATAAAAATAACAACAATAATACAAACAGTAATAATAATGGCATTTATTTAGCATTTTCATAAAATATTTTACAAATATTATCTCATTACCATTACACACCTCAGATTGGCTAAGATGGCAGGAAAAGATAATGACAAATTTTGAAGGGGATGTGGGAAAACTGGGACACTAATACATTGTTGGTGCAATTGTGAATGGATCTAATCATTCTGAGAGCAATTTGGAATTATGCCCAAAGAATTTTCAAACTGTGCATACCCTTTGATCCAGCAGTGTCACTAATGAGTTTATATCTCAAAGTGATATTAAAGGAAGGAAAGGGACCCATATGTGCAAAAATGTTTGTGGTGGTCCTTTTTGTAGTGGTAAGAAGCTGGGAACTGAGTGGATGCCCATAAATTGCAGAATGGTTTAAAAAGTAATGTTATATGAATGTTTTGGAATATTATTGTTCTGTAAGAAACGACCAGCAGGATGATTTCAGAGAGGCCTGGAGAGACTTACATGAACTGATTATGTTAAGTGAAATGAGCAGAACCAGGAGATCATTATACATGGCAACAACAAAATTATATGATGATCAATGCTGACAGACATGGCTCTCTTCAGCAGTGAGGTGATTCAGACCAGTTCCAATTGTTTAGTGATGGAGAGAGCCATCTGCACCAGGGAGAAGCTTGTGGGAACTGAGTGTGGATCACAACATAGCATTTTCACTCTTTTTGTTGTTGTTTGCTTGCATTTTATTTTGCTTCTCATTTTTTTCTGGTTTGATTTGATTTGCCAAGATAATTGTATAAATATATTTGCATATATTGGATTTAGCATATATTTCTACCATGTTTAACATATATTGGATTATTTGCCATCTAGAAGAGAGGATGGGTAAGGGGGGGAATTGGAACACAAGATTTTGCAAGGGCTAATGTCTGTGCCTATGTTTTAAAAAATAAAAAGCTTTAATAAAAAAAATATTATCTCATTTGAGCCTCATAACAATCCTCATTTTAGAGATGAGGAAACTGAGGCAAAAACAAGACAATTCCTCTTCTAAAGGAGCTTACATTCTCACTGCACAAAGTATCCTGCAAATTAAATTAAGGAGTATGATTATTCTCTCTCTCTCTCTCTCTCTCTCTCTCTCTCTCTTTCTCTTCCCATCTTTTCTTACCAAAATCCTTCAAGGCTCAGTTCAGGTGCTCTTTCCTTTTTGAGGTCTTCCAGATCCTTCCAGCTTAAGGTTTTCTCTTCTTCAAAGAGAGTTATCTATATTTCTCCTTTCCCACATCACACTCAATCTTTTATTACAATTATTTGGGTACATATGAAAAGAATCCTTTCTATTATACTGGATGATTCTTGAGATCTGTGGGGGCAACCTTTCATCTTAGAGCCCCTAGCCAGCATAGGAAACCTTATACATAAGTAGGTACTTAATAGAAGTTTAAGTTGAATAGAATGTATTGTGTTCAGTACTGAGGGAAATACAAAGGTCAATAAAACATATATCCTCTTATGAAGTTTCTAGTTTAGAAGATACAGCATATATATCTTATTTATATTTGTAATACAAATATACATATAATATCATATGTATATGAAGCTACAGAGGAAATATATTGGGAATGGTTGAAAGAATTGGGTACACCTTGGGTCTATGTATATCTATCCTCTGATTAAAACCTCCAGGGATTACAGCAAAAGAAAGAACAGCTTTGGAAGTACTTTGAGGTGACAGAACCTTGCACCTATACCAGAGAACAGAGATAGAGGAAGTGTCCCACTCTTACTCTGCCTCTCCATTGCCCATGACATTGGACCAGTCAGATAAAGAATTGAGTTTGGAGCTGACATATTGAGGAAAAGCAGCTTTTGGGTCATGACCTCTCCAGGGTGGAGAGAAATACAACTATTCACTGTGCAAAAGTACTGACTGTTAGAGCTCAGAAGAATGTTATATCTCAAAGGATCTTGGTGAGGACCTTTCAGAGGGAGAAAAGAACTTCCCATGAGCCAGACTTGTGAACTTATCTATGGCTACATGAGCTCTTAAAACTTGAGCCTACTTTTCTGGGGACCCTGATCTGTGAGGTTGATTGATTTTGTATCATTTGTTCTTATTCTACCACATTTGTAAATAAATACCTCTTTCTAGAGGTAATTATCTCTGACTGGTTAAGTATTGATCATTGGGGGGCACACTGGATGGGGGCTTTTAAATTCTAAAAAACATTTCTAGACATAGTTCTCTTCCAACCCCTTAGGATTACCCCTAAGAACCCTGAGGGGAAAAATAGTCAGCCATCTCTGGAGATTCACCAAACAGTTTGTGTGAGCCCAGAGGGGGTGATACATATACATGAGAGGCTTCATGCCAGAATGGTTAGAAAGCTGGGCTTAGAGTCAGGAAGACCTGTAATACATATTGGTCTTATGATTCCAGAAAGTCATTTAATGGATTTATGTCCCAGGCAGCTTTCAAAAGTTTTTCAATGTGGGAATTGGTTTGGGTGACCTTTAAGGCCCCTTCAGCTCTAGTGATCTTAAGTTGCAAGGGAAGGTGGTCTATAGTGGGAGAGGGAATTCTTGACCATGAGCTCCCAACACTACTGCAGTCATGTTGTTCAGTCTCCCAATCATTCTTCATGACTCCTTTTGGGGTTTTCTTGGCAAGGATAGTGGAGTAGTTTGCCATTTCCTTCTCCAGTGGATCAGGTAAACAGAAATTCAATGCCTTGCCTAGGATCACACAGCTAGTGAATGTTTCAGACTAGATCTGAACTCAGGTTTTCCTGACTCTAGGTCGAGTACTCTATCAACTGAGCCACCTAAAGGCTTCCAGTGAAATTAAAGGTCAGATAAAAAACAAATTGTACATGAGAGGTACAAACACAGTGCCATGTGAATAGTAACTGAAAAAAGAATTTACCATTGGAGTATTATAAAACAGAAGAATCAGAAGCATCCAGGTGGTAGTATAGTAGAGTGCCTGTTCTGGAGTCAGGAAGATTTGAGTACAAAACTGACCTCAGACATTTACTAGCTGTGTGGCCTTGGGTAAGCTAATTGACCTCTGTCTCAGTTTCTTCTTCTGTAAAATGGGGATAGTAACAGCACTTACTTTCCTGGGCTTTTGAGAAGATCAAATGAGGTAATACATGCAAAGCACTTAATGACCAGAACATAGTAATTGCTATTCAAATGTTAGCTATTACTATTAGAGGAGAGAATAGTCTTTTAAAATATTTTTATTAGAGCTTTTTAATTTTCAAAACATGTGCATGGATAATTTTTCAACATTAACAAAACCTTGTGTTACAATTTCCCCCTCCCTTTCCCCAACTCCCTCCCCTAGATGACAAGTAATCCAATTTTTGTCAAATATGGTAAAATATATATTAAATCCAATATATGCATACTTATTTATACAATTATCTTGCTGTACAAGAAAAATCAAATCAAAAAGAAAAAAATAAGAAAAATAAATGAAATGCAAGCAAATACAACAAAAAGAGTGAAAATGCTATATCGTGATCCACACTCAGTTCCCATAGTCCTCTCTCTGGGTATAGATGACTCTCTTCATCGCAAAATCATTGGAACTGCCCTGGATCATCTCATTGTTGAAAAGAGCCACATTCATCAGAATTGATCATTGTATAATCTTCTTGTTGACGTGTACAATAATGGTTTTGCTCACTTCACTTAGCATCAGTTTGTGTAAGTCTCTCCAGGCCTTTCTGAAATCATCCTGCTGATCATTTCTTATAGAACAATAATATTCCATAAAAGGAAAGGATATTCTAGGCAGGCCTTAGACAATGGAAAAGATTATTAAAGATGATCATAAGATCTAAAGCTAGCTGACTTTTTAGAAATCACAAGAGGAAAATGAGAGGCCCAGGAGTGACAGTAACTTGTTCAATGTTACATAGGTAGTAATTAACAGCATAAATCAGGTTTTGAATTCAGAGTTTCTAATTCTAGAATTCCAGGGAGTTCTTTCCACAATAAACCAGATCATGGGGCAATAGGGATGAGGTTGAAGGATAGGATTCCAAGGATCATAGTGAGTAAATGCACAGAGAGGAGGAAAACTCAGTGTGTTTCAGGGGATGTCATGGAATTCAGTATGGCTAGGATGTCAAGAAAATGAGAATAAGGAGTGTTAGGGATGGAAGGAATGGGAGATAAGGCTAGAATTAGAGGGTAAAACCAGGTTGTGATTGCCCAGTTAAGGAGCTTGATCTGTATTGGGTAGAGACATGGGGAAGCACCCAGGTATCGGAGTCTGACATGTAAAGACAAATACTCTTTTACTCTGGTCTTTTACTGTTTTCTATCAATACTTGGGACCCAGTACTAATATGATTAAAGGGAGATAATGAAGCTTATATATTCACATGGACTAACCATTAAGATTCCTAGTTTTCATGGAGGTGATTCTTAATCCATGAGTCATAAGGATACCTGATACATGCTTGTTGACTGAACTTTTTTTAATAGTATTTTATTTTTCAAAAAACATGTAAAGATAGTTTTCGACATTTTTTTGTGAAACTTTGTGTTCTAGATTTTTCTCCCTCCATCACTTATCTCCCCGCTCCCCAAGATAGCAAACAATCTTCTGATAAAGATTAAATATGTGCAATCCTTTTAAACATATTTCCATATTTGTCATATTTTGTAAGAAAAATTAGACCAAAGGGAAAAAGAACAAGAAAGAAAAAGAAACAAACAAAAAGGTGAAAATATTATGCTTTTATCCACATTGCTATTTTCCATCCCAAGTCTATCGGAATTTCCTTGAAGCACCGAATTGATGAGAAGAGCCATGACTTGACTTTCTAGAAGCAAGGGGAGCTGGTAAGGGAAAAACAAGCCTGGAAGTCAAGAGGATTGGGTTATTGTTCTTACCACTACTTATTGGCTAGAAGACTTATTGGATAAGTTTTTCTGAACTTCAATTTTCTCATTTATTAAAATGTTATGAAAATTTCTCTTCTGTTGGATTCACAAGGCTCTTGTGAAGATAAATGAGATAATCAATGAAAAGTTGCCTTGGAATCATCTTTTCAAGGGATATAGTGATATAGAAGAAAGAGAGCTGGAGCTGTGGTCAGTAGGTTCCAACTTTGACCCTTAGTAGCTACACAACAGCCCTGAACTTTAGTTTCCTTTTCTAAAAAAGTAGAATGATAACAAATGGAATATTTACCTCCCAGAGTTGTTATGAGGCTCCAGTAAGGTAAGGTATTCAAAGTGCTTGGTAAAATGTAATGTGCTGCTTACCCATCAGGTCTAATTAAAGGACAGGGTCAACCATTATATTTAGGCCTTCTGTGTGAGCAATGAAAAGACCAAAGAACTTGAAACAAGAAGATCCAGGTGCAAATCTTAACCCGACTCTTAACTTTGTTTTAAATAGATTTTTATTCATCTTTTGTCTAAATTTCCTTCATCCCTTCTCTCCACTCTTCCAGAGAGCTGTGCCTTATAACAAAGTAAAATTTTTCCCCAGGAAAAGAGCAAGTTCAGCAAAACCAATCAATATATTAAAAAAAAAATCTGATATTATAAGCAAAGCTCCACGCCCATGTACTCTGTAACCTTCACAAGAATAGGCACAGATTCTTCTTCTATCTCTTCCTTGTACCTCTTTCTATGTAACCTTGGAATACTTTTCCTCTAGGCTTCAGTTTACACATCTGTTAAATAAGGATAATTTCTAACTTGCTTCTTTCAAAGAAAGAAGCACAGGGTGATGTAGATGAAAGAACATCAAAGTTCTAGTCAAAAGAGCCTCAACTTTGCCATGTATTGGCAATGTAGACATGTCATTGCAATGAAACCTGAATTTCTTCATCTGCAAAATGGGGATAACAATACTTACTATTGCACAGTGTTATTAAGGGAGAAGTAATAGGAATAGTTAATGGAAAGGGCTAAATAAGCAACAGCAATTGTTACAGAGCCATAAAGTCCTATAGAATCATTACATTTCTTGTTCCCCAAGCAAAACTTCATGAAGTTTGTGCTTTAACCTTCTAAACCAAAGATTCAGATCCAGGAGACTTAAGTGATTAGGAGACTAAAGAGTCATCAACCCTGGAACATTCAGCTAAAGGAACCCATAGCATTAGGCTTACAGCATTGATTTCTTTCCCTTACTTCCTTAAGATCCCATAATACTCAGCTTAAGAGTGATACTGACAATATCCCAGGGAAGCAAGGAGGAAAGTTTTATCACCTTCATTTCCCAGGTGAGGAAACTACTCAGGGTCACTTAGCTAACCTGCAGTAGAGTTGGGATTCAACCCCAGGTATCTGCTACCTCCAGATTCCAATTTTTGTTTTACTCTTTCTCTATATGTATGTGTATATATAAACTAGAGAAACTATGATTCATCACAATCAAAACAACCTATTCCCATTTCCAAGCTGGCCGGATTTAACATCCTATAGATCAAGCCTTTAAATCTTTGTACTCCTTCCCTACCCTACTTTGTACTTCTTTCCTTTTATCTCTACCCACTCAAAACTTCCAAATCATCTTTCAATACTCCCTTCAAGTACTTCCTACCCTTGGAAACCTTTTCTAACCTTCACAGCCCCAAAGGTAGAGTTCTCTCCCTCTTCTGAGCTTCGGAATTTTAGCTATTTCATTCATAGACAGTATGGTGTGGTTGAAGAAATGGAAGTAGCAGAGGTGACATGCTCAAATTTACACAATGAGCTTCTCCAGAAGACCAACCTAGGACTGTTTCATACACCTAGGTACCTCCTTCCCTTTTATTTTCCAGTTACCTCTTAGTTCCAACTTTATGTCATTTATAACTAACAATATTGCTGTTCAATCATGTTCAACTCTTCATGATCCCATGTTGGGTTTTCTTGACAAAGACACTGGCATGATTTGTTATTTTTCTCCAGCTCATTTTACAGATGAGGAACTAAAGCAAACTAAAGCAAAAGTGACTTGACCGGGGTCACACAGCTAAAAGTACTTGAGACTAGATTTGAACTTAATTCTTCCTGAATCTGTGTCAGGAACTCTATCCATGTCCCAACTAGCTACCCTATAACTAATAAAAGCTCACCTGGATGTTCTTTTCAAGTGAACTTGCTCTGGCCATTAAGGTGGGAAAGAGCCCATTTTATGTTTATAGCAGCCATTTTTGTAGTGGCAAGGAACTAGAAAAGGAGTGGATGTCCATCAGCTGGAGAATGGCTGGATATATTGTAGTATATGAATCTAATGGAATGTTGTTTCATAAGAAATGATCAACAGGCTGATAGACCTGCAGATATACATGAACTGATGCTAAGTGAAATGAGGAGAACCAAGAGATGGAAACAGCAACAATAAAATTATGTGATGATCAACTGATGGACTTGACTTAGGCCAATTCCAAGAGATTTGTGTTGAAGAAAGCCATCTGCATTCAGAAAGAAGACTCTGGGGACTGAATGTGGATCTCAACATAATGTTTTCCCCTTTTTTGTTGTTTGCTTGTTTTTTTTTCTCATTTTTTCCTTTTTGATCTGATTTTTCTTGAGCAGCATGATAAAAGTGAAAATATGTATATGCATTTGTTTAACATATTTAACATATATTGGATTGCTTGCTGTTTAGGGAAGGGAGTGGGGAGAAGGGAAGGAGAAAAATTTGGAACACAAGATTTTGCAAAGGTGAATGTTGAAAACTATCTTTGCATATTTTGAAAATAAACACCTATTTTTAAAAAAAGAATCCCATTTTACAGATAAAGAAATTGAGGCTCAAGAGATTAAGTTACTTGATCAGAGTCACATGATAAGTATATTTCCACTTAAAAAATAAATACATATTGAATAGGTTATGTATGTCCACATGGATTGTCTAATTGTAGCTACTAGGGAGACATGAATAGATCTCTGGAATCTTGCCCACTCCTCTTCAAGGAAGAATTTGATTCCTGGAGTAGAAGGGGTACTGAGATTGGCAATCTTCAGAGAAGGAGTAAGAGACTATAATTACATATATCTCCCCACTTCCAAATATTGCTGGTCTTGGGAAATTGTTTTTTCATAGGTTCAAGCTGCTTTCCTAGTGGCTATTTCTTAAAGAGGATGGAGTAAATCAAGCTTCTATCTGAAGGCTTCACCCCTTACCAGCAAATTCTAGTTATATATAAGATTATCACAAAGAGGGAGTGATTATCAAGTAAACTTATTTGTTCAAGCAGATAGAAAACAAAAATTATAGAGATTAGAAAATAACCACAAAATTCACAGAGTGAATGAATTTTCTCCCTGTTCTTCTTTCTCCCACTCTCAACCCCTGCCAGTTGAAATGTTACCCATCTGTCCTTCAAGGCCTAATTCAGATGCCATTTCTTCCAAAAAGACTTGCTTGGGCCAGCAGCATGGTACAGTGGAAACTGTGATGTTTGGAGGTTAAAAAATCTGGGTTAAATTTTCACCTTTGGGACTGGTTATTCAAGCATCCAGGATATACAATTTCCTTTCAGGTCTCAGTTGCCTACTGTATGAAATGAGGGGTTTAGACCAGCCAGTTTTCAAGGTCCCTTCTAGTTCTATGATTCTATGATGTAATCTGTGTTCTAAGGCTTCTCCAAGGATTGAAAATCCTATGAACATTTTACCTATGATCTTTTCATTTGGCAGTAACTCCTCTTTATGAATTCTCATAGTGGACTTTGTCTCATTTTCTTCCTTTTTTTGTGTATGTGCTATACCTTCTCCACGAGACCCAAAACTCCATGAAAGCAAGATCTGTGCCTTAATTAAGCTTTGAATATTCTCCAGTGTCCAACATATGCTCTACAAACAATAGGCACTTACTAAATATCTGTTGACTTTAATTTGAATCTTTCTTTTGTACTTGGATCATGGGTATCTTAAAGGTTATCTAGTCTAACTTCTTTATTGTACAAATAAACTGAATCCTAGCAAGGAAAAGTGACCTGTTTGAGATCATATAGAAAATATGCAGCAGAATCAGGATTTGAGCAGTTTCCATGGAATTAACTAGGTGGCTCAGTGGAAAGGGTATTGGATCTGTGGTCAGAAAAATTTAAGTTCAAATCTAGTCTCAGATACTTATTAGTTGTGTGATCCTGTGCAAATAGGTTTGCCTAAATCTATTAGAGAGGAAATGGCAAACCACTCTAGTATATTTGCCATAAAACACGATGGATGGTATGATCCACAAGGTCATGAAGACTTGTTCACAAGTGAAAAATTCAATTTCTTTATCAGTATTTAACTGCTAGGGTATCTAAAGAGGCCATCTACATGAAAAAGAATTTAACAGCCAAGTCATAGGATAGCTAAATGGCACAATGGAGAGAGGGTTGGGCCTGAAGTCAAAAAATTCATCTTCTTGAGGTCAAATCTGGCTTCAGACACCTACTAGCTGTGTGACCCTGGGCAAGTCACTTAAACCTCATTTGCCTTAGTTTCCTCATCTGTATAATATGGTAGCAAACCATTCCAGTATTTTTGCCAAAAATCTCCAAATGGGGTCACAGAGTCAGACTCAGCTAAAATGATTGAACAACTGATTTGAAATCCAGGGTTCTATTATGCTATGCCATCTGAAACCAGCTTAGGTAAGAAATTACTTTGTAGAAATTTTGTGTCTCCTATATGAGTATGTTTTGTTTTCCCTGAAAGAATGTAAGTTCCCTGAGGGCAGAGACTATTTCACTCTTGTCTTTCTATCTTACAATCCAGCACAAGGTCTGGTACATAGTAGCTAATTAATATTTGTTGATTGAATAATAGCTTACATTTCTGAAATACTTTGAGGTTTCTTTTCTCCATAATGATAATAATTTTGCGAAGTATATAATGCAAATATCATTATCCATGTTCCAAGGATGAAAAAATTAATATTCAGAGAGGTTTAAATGCCTGGCCCAAGCTCACACAGGTGATAAATAGCAGGTGGTAAGAAGTATTTTTCATATGTCCTTTTCTAGAAGTGACTTTTCTTTCATAGTGTATTTTGTCTTTTTTCTTTGGTTCTTTTTGTTGTTCATTTTCTTCTTTCTCCATTAGACCAAAAACTCCATGAGAGTAAGATCTATGTTGTCCTGAGTCATGTATATACTCAAACCTAGATCTTCTGACCCCAGAAGCAAGGGCTCTTGTGACAATACTAGGCTAACTGTCATAATTATGACTCATTTATATATTGCTTTCTTCACTGTTGAAGCAATGGCCTACTAGCAGAAGTCCTCCAACTTTTTAAATAGGGGGCCAGTTCACTGTCCCTCAGACTGTTGGAGGGCTGGACTATAGTAAAAACAAAAACGTTGTTTTGTGGGCCTTTAAATAAAGAAACTTCATAACCCTGGGTGAGGGGGATAAACATCCTCAGTTGCTGCATCTGGCTCACCGGTGGTAGTTTGAGGACCTCTGGATAGGATACAGAGTCAAGAATATGTTGTTTTGAAACCTTCTTGTGTCTCATGCATCTCCTTGGGATTTACTTGTTAAGTTTTAGTACTCAAGTTTTCCATCAAAAAAAAATTTACCGGTTAATAAAGGTATTCCGTTTTACAAATGAAGTAACTGAGACTCTCAGAAATTAAGTTACTTGCCCAGATCACATAAGTAAAAATCACTGGAAACAAAATTTGAATCCAACTCTCTTGATTCCAAATCTAGCAGCATTTTTATTAGATCACTTTACCTATCATTGTAAGCTTATCTAGAGAGAGACCTTGTTTTCTTCATTTTTGTATCTCTGACATGTCTAAGCTCAAGATTCAGGGTACAGAACATTTTTTATAAATGTTTGTTGAAGTGAATTAAAGTTTACACCTCAAATTAATATTGTTTTCTCTTTATCCTGATCAAATCTTAGTTTTCTTCAAAGTCATGTAGGTATCCAGTCTTGCAGGAGGCCTTACTCTAAGATTCTTTCCAGTTGTGTTTATAAACTCTTGAAGTTACTTTTTGTAACTTTGTATTGATTTATTTGTGTAACTATTATATTCTCCTATATGCTAAAGGCCTTTAGAGGCTAGGGTCTATTTTATGTCTTTTAATGTAATGATGGAGTTCTAACCCCTCCCCCAGCTAATTAATATACTCACAGAAAACCCAGTTATTTTCCCTCCAACCAATTGATAGTGTAAACCAGGTGTGAATAAGTCATTAATCAATTTCAAAGAATTATAGAGTTCTGGTCATTGGATGGATAGCAGATGATGGCACAGAAAACACCTAGCTATTGTTTGAGGACATCAGGTTATACTTCTTGGGCTAGTTATTAAAAACCAGTAATCAAGTCTAGTGATAGAAGAATTGAAAATTGGAGCCAAGCCCCAGAGAGGGAATCATTTTTGGGTAAAAGAGGAAAATTTCTTGAATTTTATTTCCTCTTTGCCCCAAATCCATTGACTATGTCATTGGAGAGATTGGATCAATAGCACAGTTCATCCTGCTGGAATCAAATAAATTGGAGCAGTAGGGTACCACACATCCAGTCAGTAGAATAGTCATCCCAAAAAAGGCTTTAGGTAGTATGATCATTCATGTTAGAAAGAAGTTACAGCTAGGGACTATATAAAAGTACCCCTGAGAGCTCATCAGAAAGCCACATCTGAGTGGAATTTTACAAGAATATTATGAAGGGAAAAAAGTGACTTCCCCTAAATAGGAATTAAGTTATACCTTTGCCAAGTGTGTTCTTTACACATGTGCCTTGCTCCCTTTGTACTTTAAATTAGTGGCCACTCTTTCTATGAACACTGTATTTGTAGGAGAATGTCTCTAGATTGAGAGAGGGGAATCTTTTTTGTAATTATTGTTTTTTTTCCCCCTTTTTAGTAAATACTTTTATTAAGAAACCAAATCTGGCTGACTATTAGTGGAAAGTACACTGATGGGGGCTCATGAACAACAGCAGTGAAAACAATTTATTCTTAGAATCTTAAGAATAGTAATCACTAACTGTTTGGGAATCCACTTCTAGCTCAAAGAAGTACAAGCTGGGGGAGTAGTCCCAGAAGGGGTACTACATATGTATCCCCAGGCCTTAGTTTGGTATCTTACATAAAGTTGGTATAGCATGAATGTTTAACAGTTGTATTGTATCATTGGAATGTGTGTTCCTGTTTCATCTACCTTATTAGATTGTAAATTTTTGAGGCAAAAACTGTCTTTCCAGAAAGCTTGTATAGCACTCAGTGCCCTGATCACAGTGCCTTATTGAAATGAATGTAGCATTTGTCAGTTTCTTCCTCTGTGAAATGGGAACACCAATTTTCAAATCAAAGGATAATGGTTGGAAGATTCAATATCAAGATTTTATATTTGTGGACCCACTGGCATACATAAAAAACATGGAAATGTTCAACTATTTTAAAACAATTCTCCCTAAGTTCAAGACAAAGAAAATTTGGAGGACCTTAAGTCAGTCCTAGCTAAGGCCAAGAGGGAAAACTTCAGCAGAGTGAGAGAGCAGGAAATGGGGCCTGGGGCCTACTTTTCTGGTGATAGAAAATGGTTCTATATGGGCCAGTGTTTAGGGCTTCTTGTTATTTCCACCAAAGTTGGTGAAGGAGCTGGCCTGGGGCAATCTGACAGAGTCAGCACACGAAATGTGGGAGGAACCCCCTGAGGCAGGCTAGAAATGAAGGCCTGTGTTTCTTGATGACCTGGTTGGAAGACAGAGCCGAAATCAGGCAGAACGTAGCAGTAACTTTTATTTATGCCCGTAATTTCATTGAGCAAAAGGGACTGTCCCTGTTGGGAGTGGCAAAGTAGTCAAGGTCAGTTCTCTACAAATGCTTGACCACTCAGGTTAAAGTATATAGTAAGGATCTTAGTGGAAAGAGCCATGGACTTGACAGTGAGAGGGATGTTAGCTCACTAACCAGTTATGTGACCTTGGGCAAGGTATGTATTTCCCCAGGCCTCAGTTTCCTTCTCTGTAAAATGGAATATTTGACTATTTGAAATGTTCTCCAAATTTCATTTTAGCTCTAAATCCTAAATCCTCTCTTGAGGGCTTTCCTTGTTTGGGAAGACAGACCCAACCTAAGGACTTTTCTCCTCCTCACTCCATAAGATCAGAAGAGACAAGGGACTAGAACATTTCATTCTATTTTACCCCCACCCTAAGATTAAGTTTTTCTTGGGAAATAGACAATTACGTATAATTCTCTGGGGATCTTCAAGTTATGGTGGAGATCTTGAGACAAGAAGTTTGGGGCTCCCACGAAGCCCACTGATCCCCCTTCCCCAATCACTTTCTGTATTAGTGGGAAAAGTGTCTCAGACTCTACTTAGTCCCTGCCTCAGGCCCCAAAGCTGTCCAGAGAGGTTGGAGATGGAGAGCCAGCCTGCCCAACCTGCCCCTAGGCCCTGTGGGGAGGAGGAGGGGGGACTGTTAGGGGAGAAGAGGCAAGCCCCGCCCTATGCGGGCCCCAGTTCGGGCAGTGGGGAAAAGAGGGGAGGGGACGTGGAGACTTGCAGTCCTGTGGCCAGGGTTGGGGTCAAACAGAAAAACAGCGAGAAGGGGGCCCTGTCTCAACCCTGCTCAGCCTGGGACAAGGCGGAGCTGGGCCTCTGGAGGGAGGCCCCAGGGGCCGGGCCGGGGCCAGGGCTAGGGGGAAACTCGGTTTCAGAGGCCTCAGGGACTGAGACCGGGGCCGGGACAGGGGGAAACTTGGTCCCCTGCGGCCTCGGCCCGGACACTGGAAGCCCGGCCCCCAGCGCTCCGGGCGGCCCCGGCTGGGGTGGTGGGAAGTCCGGCCCCCTACGCCCCCTGGGGCCAGGGACTGGGGGGGGGGAAGCCCAGCCTCCTTTGCCCTGGGGCCAGGAGGGGGAGGGAAGCTACGCGGCTCTAACAGGTGGGATCCCGCTGCGTGGAGGAGGCGGCTAGGACAAGGACGACGACGAGGAGGAGGAGGAGGAAGGAAAAGAGGAGGAGGAGGAGGAGGAGGAGGACGAAGACGAAGACGAGCAGCCCGCTAGCCTGACAGCAGCAGCCGCTGGCGCCGCCGGTGTCTCGCTCGGTCTCCCTCACCCGCCCCGGGCTCCCCCTCACAGGCTGCGGGGCGGCCCCTCCCGGGGAGGGGACTCGCCCGCCCCCTTTGCACCTCCCGGTCCCGACTGCTCCATCCCCTCCTGCATCCCGGCCGGGGGGGAGGAGGAGGCGGAGCAGGAGCGGGAGCAGGAGCAGGAGCAGGAGCCGCCGCCGCCGCCGCCGCGGGAGCGCAGGAGGAGCGGGAGGGACCCTGCCTGCTGCAGCCCCGCGCGTCCCGGCCGCCGAGGTCGCCGCCACAGCCACCGCCTCCGCTGCCGCCGCATCTCGGGACGGGGCAGCCGCTCCCCAGATCCAGTCCCAGTCCCAGCCTCAGCCTCCGCCCGTCGCACCCTCCTTTTCAGCCCGGGCCGGCCGGCCGGCCAGCTCCGCTCTCTGCCCGCCCCCAAGGGCCCCGAGGATGCCGAAGCCGACACTGCTCCTGCGGGGGGGTTGGGACCGCAGCCCCGGGGACACGGAGCTGGGGCGCCAGTTCCGGGACTGGTGTCTCCGGACCTACGGAGACTCAGCTAAGACCAAGACGGTCACTCGTAGCAAATACCAACGGATCGCCGAGGTCCTGCAAGGCGGGGGCAGCGGGACCACGGGTGCCGGCAACGGCGGCCCCTCGTCCGGGGAGAAAGGCAAGTTCCAGTTTTGGGTCCGCTCCAAGGGCTTTCGGCTGGGGACCAGCAGGGAGCCGAAGATGGGTCAAGTGGTGTATGTGCCGGTGAAAACTGGAACGGTCAGTGCGCGCCCGCGCCTCCCCTGTGTCCGCGTGTGTCTTGTCTGTCTGTCTGAGTGCTGTCCGTCTGTCCTAGCCCTGCTTGTGTCTGAGTGGTCACCTCTCTCCACCTACCCTTAGCCCAGTTTTAAGCCCGCAGTGTCTCCCCATCCCAGGCAAGCACCCTTTTCCTCCCTTCGGTACCCCTTGGTTCCCGGCGGGATGGCCCAGGCGGCGCAGACCCGCCCCGGCCGGCTCTCCATGTAGCGAGCGGGCTGTCCCGGGAGCAGGAGGCGGCGAGGAAGGCTGCGAGTCCTCCCCCCGGCGCCTCTCTCCCTAGCAGCGCGGGCTGTCCCGGGTGCTCACCCGGGCATGTTCTGTCCTCCTCCTCCACCCCCCTCCCCCTTCCTCTTCTTTTTCCTCCTCCTTTTTCTTCCCCCCTCCCCCTTCCAGCAGGCGGCTGCTCCGGGAGCCAGACCCATCCCACCCCTAGCAGGCAGGCTGTCCCGAGCGGGCTGGCAAGCGAGCCCCGGGTGGGAGCTCCTAGCTCATGCCACCGCCCCTTGCCCCTTGGCTGCTACGGGGGTTGCAGTGGCTTGAGGACAGGGAGTCTTCCCAGGGGCGCCCCTCTCCTCCAGGGCTCTGGGACGAGGCCCCGCAGACTGGGGGAGGGGGGCGGTGCGGCGAGCCCGGGCCCGGAGTAGGGGCTGGGGCTGGGGCAGGGGCAAGGGCAGGAACGCCCCGACCCCACCCGGGACTGGCCCTGGGCGGACGGGCGGGGGCGGCCCGGCGCGATGCAGACTGGCGCAGGAGGCGCCCCCGGGCGGGGCGGGGCGGGCGGGGCCGGACGGTCCCGGGGTGCGGATGGGAACGGGTCCACCCCCTCATCCCTCTCAGCCTTGGTCTGAGAGGAGGGGATGAGGCCGGCTGGGAGGAGGCATCTGACCCCTCCATCCCCCACACTCGCCCCCTCGGGCTGGCTACCCTTGGAGTGGGGGAGGGGTGGGGCCTCTTAGCGCCCTGTATGGCCCGGGCGGGGGCCAGTTAGGGTGCGGGCGGGGGCGGAGGTAGGGAAGCGTTGCTTCTCTCTCCCACCCGGGGCCCCTCGGGCTGCTGCCCTGGGGAAGGAGCCGGTGGCTCCCCCACTGGGACCTCATTGTTCTAAGGAGGGTTTGGGGGTGGGGGTGATGCAGGGGCCGCCCCGAGAGCTTAAATCTTTGAACTTTGAGCCGGAGAAATTCGGAGATTCATATTTTATATGCGGACACCGCCCCCCCCCCCAACCTTTCCACGCCATCCTTCCCCATCCTCCTTTTTTTTTTTCCTTCTCCGGGGGGCTGGGATTTAATGTGGGTCTTCCTAACTAGTAACTCCCTCAGTCTTTGCACCATCTGCCTGAGAGTAGAATCTTCATAGACAATTGATTTTGTCGTTACTAAAAGTGCACTTGTCCCTCCTCCCAGCCCTCCCCGGGCGGAGGAGGGGGGTGGGGGTAAGGGGTGTGGGATGGGGAGGGGAGAGGCAGTGGGAAGGCTGGCGAGGGAGATGCTGGAACTGCTTGGTTGGGAGGATGGAAGGAGGATAATTCGGATGAGGAAAGGGGATTCAGGAGGCTGCCCCCCCTCCCCCTTCTTCGCAGCTCTGAAGAAACAGTGTTGTCCCCTCTCCCAGATACCCTGTCAGTGAAATGGTTGCAGGCTGCGGTGAGGGCAGTCCATCTGTGGTAAATGCTTATAAACGCACTATTTACCTCCCATCTGGTCTGCCTCTTACCAGGGGCTGGGCTGGGGGAGGGGAGGGGGCTTCAGGCCTGGATTCCCAGCTTGGAATGAGGTAGCTCTGGGGTAGGTTCCTTGCTCTCAGATTTTAGGACCCTTTCAAATCTATCTTTACCCTGACCTCCCTTGCCCCACCCCACTCAGATTCCCACCAGACCCATCGGAAGGGGTTGGGCCTGGTCTTTGAGACCCCAACAGGCCCCAGGATGTCAAGCAGCCCATGTCTGGCCTTGGGAAAGAAAATTCTCCCTTTTACCTCCCAGTACAAGACCCCAGGCCCAGGGTGGCCACAGCCTTCTCAGTTAAAGGATATCAAGGCCAAAATGAAAGCTAC
This sequence comes from Antechinus flavipes, assembly GCF_016432865.1. Lineage (NCBI taxonomy): Eukaryota > Metazoa > Chordata > Mammalia > Dasyuromorphia > Dasyuridae > Antechinus > Antechinus flavipes. Next base: position 451,160,989 of record NC_067399.1, read on the forward strand.
CCCACCCCACCCCCAGCCTAGATCCTACTCTCAGGAATGAATAAACTCCCCCAAAGGGAGGATTGGAGAGGCCAATCCTCTGGAGAGCTGGTTTACCGGGAGGGAGGGGAGAGAGAGAGAGAAAGAGAGAGAGAGAGAGGAGAGAGGGAGAGAGAGCGCGCGCTAGTGAGCCAGCGGACTACCTCCTGTCCGGGACTCACCTAAGCTCCCATAAATCTGCAAACAAAACAGACACACCCCTAAGAGACCGTGAGTTTCCGAAGGGACAGGAGGCAGTATTCCCCGAGAGAAGAAATCAGACACGTTTTAAAGATAAACAGATCGGAGTTGGAGGAAAAAGCCACCCCTTTCGGCTTCCTCTTTAAGTTTCCAGGTGCCTGCCTCTCCAGATCTCTCTGTCTCCCTCCCTTCTTTTCAATTACTTTAGGTGAACACGGCTGATATAAATTCAGTGGGGGTGTAGGGGACTCCCTTAGAGTTGATTTGTTAGATGACAGTTTTTGAAGATGTGGAGGGCATTCCCCCAAATGAGAGGGAATCATGCCCTGGGGCTTCCCGGTATATGCATCGTGCTGTAGTGTAGAAAGAACACTGAATTTGGAGTCAGAGGGATTTGAGTTCCAATTCTGTCACCGCTCTACTAGTGATCTTGGGCAGTTGATTTTGCTTTTCCTGGCATTAGTTTGCCTCTATAAAATGATTGGATTGGTAGTTGATAGCTAAGGTCCTTTCCAATTCTAAAACCTTTGGTTCCCCCCCATCCCCATTAAAAAATTAAAGTTAGAGGTTTCCCATTGTGGTAGGGATTGCAATATAGGCCCATCTGGCCTGATTTTTTTTTTAAACTAAGGGCCAAACTGAGGGAGGGAAGGGGTCTCTCCGTGGATTCCCCTAGGCAGAGCCCTTTTCAGATTGAAACCTAAATCGTGTTCACCTAGGTCTCTCTTACTGTTCCCCAAAATCTGCCCTCCTCCTTCCCATGACAATCTCCAAACCTCTCTAACTAGAGTACACACACAAAGAAAGGTTGGGCCTATGGATTTTTAGGATGAATTCTTGAATGATTCTGTTCGGGTCTCCTTCAAACTGCAAAATAAGGCCTTTCTATTGCCCCCTCATTTCCCCCCCTCCCCGTAACTCCCCTTTTTCAGAATTAACCTTCCCCCCACCCCCCAAGCCATATGTATTGGGCTGGACTTGGTTTGTGGCTTTCCTTCATCCTGCCTGGTTATCTGACACCACTTGTCCCCTGTCCCATCTGGCCCTTCCTTTCCTGGGTGTATCTGACAAAGGCTTAATCTGTCCTGGACTGTCCCAAGGCTGAAAGAGGGTGAGAGAGAATTAAGTTTATGCAGATGGGACTTGAGATGGGGGTTGGGACTTTGCTTTCTGTAGCTAGGGCCAGGGCCAGGCCTGGGGGGAGGATCATGGGGCTGGTCTGGGGAGTAGGGGAGGGGAGCCCTCCCCCTCCCCCCAGCTGGAGCTAGGAGACAGTGGAGGAGGGCATCCACAAGTTGATTTTCAATGTCTGCAGGTTGTCACAAGAAATCTAAGGTACAGACAGTGAGAGAAAGCGGAGGAGGGGAGGAGTTGAGGGTGCTCTAGGGGATAAGATCTTTTTATGACAGTAGTTTGGGCCTCTCCATTTACGAAAAACACAATTAAGATTTCTTTCTTTTTGCCTGGACATAGGCAACTCTTTTAGGGGTTAGGGAGAAAGGAAATAAAACTGACCCTTTTCCCTTGCCACAAAATAAACTTTCTCCCTCCTTCAAGCCTTTAAAGGTGACTCTTTGAATCATTCCATATTTATTAAGGGCCTGCTCTGTGCAAGGCACTGTGCTAGGTTCTGGAGATGCAAAGACAAAAATGAAATATTCCTTGTTTTCAAGTAACATATTGTTACTTATCACAGATAAATAAGTTATATATAAGTTAAATATAATGTGTTGGGGGCAGGGCACTAACTGGAAAATCAGGAAAGCCTTCTTGAAGGAGGTGACACTTGAAAGAGTTTTGAAGAGACGTTCCAAGGGATGAAGAATATCATGTCATGCAGTGAGTTGCTACTGGGGCAAAGGCACAGAGATGAGAGATGAAATGTTGTATATGGAAATAGTATGTAGGCCTTTAAGAGTGTGAAAAGAGAGTAATAAATAAGTAGTCATGGACAGATGGCCAGAGATGGATTGAAAGGGCTTTAAACATCAAATAGAAAAACTTGAATTTTTATCCTAGAAGCAGTAGGGAGCTTCAGTAGCTTCTTGAGCAGAGAGTGATACAATTAACTTTTTTTTTTTTTTTGAACTATTACGTTTTTAACTGTAAGGAAGATAGATCGTAAAGGAAAAGGGCTGGATGCAGAGAACCCAATTAGGAGACTATAATCTAGGTACAAAAGGTCTTGAGGGCCTGAAAGGTTTAGGGAATGGAGGGATCTGACAAATATAAACCAGAGAAGACTTAGCAATTAATTGAATATGAATAAATTAGAGCTAAGAGTTGAAGATGCCTCTTAGGTTGTGAGTAAAAATGGTGGTAACTCTTGACAAAACTAGTGAAATCAGGAAGATGGATAGGTTTAGAGGAAAAGAAAAAATATTTTTATTTTAGATTTGATGATTTGAAAGTACCTAGGAATCTTCCTGGTGGAGTTGTCCAAAGGCAGTTAGAATGAGGGACTTGGGGTCTGGGGATGGATGATGGTTCAAAAATATAGATTTGGGAGTCTGTTGCTGATTTGATAAGATCTATAAGAGAAAGTAACCATAATCAAGATAATGAAGTTTTGTAACAAGCCTAGTGCTAAGTGCTGAAGACAAAAACTGAAATATTATCTACCTTAAAGAAGTTTATGTTTTAACTAAGAAGACAACTTACTTGTATATAAATAAACAAAGATGTAAACAGAGTAGATGCAAGATAACCTCAGTGGAGAAAGACAGTAGAAAGTGGAGATGGGGTAGGGAATGAAGGGGAAGACTTCAGGAAAGATTCCTTGCTGAAAATGCTGCTTGAGCAAGTTTTGAAGGAAATCATGGATTTTAAAAGGCTGAAATGAGGCAGAAGAACTGGCCAGTTATAATTGGACAGCTGAAGTTATACTTATGTCTCGAGAAGATTCCTCTTTTTCTTGTTGGGGTGGTGCTAATGTTATTAATGATTAACAGTTAATTATTAGTTAATTAACAATTACTCATTTACATAGCACTTTTAAGGTTTATAAAGTTTAAAATTTACACTCCCTACTTTGCAACCCTCAGAGTTAATTGTTAAATGTTATTATACCCATTTCACAGATGGGAAGATAGTCTCAGAAAGCCAGGGGGTGGTGTTAGTGTTATTGATGACATTATAACATTATTAATGACATTCATATAGCACAGTTAAATTTTACAAAGTATTTCCCTTTTAGCTACCCTCAGAGTTAACTGTAATTTCTGTTATGCCCATTTCACAGATTTCAGGAAGCAATCTCAGAGAAATGGAATGATTTGTGTCATAGAATTTTATAACTAGAAGAAACTTCAGGGCCTAATGTCAGAGCCAAAACGAACCATCTAAAGAGTAAACCATAAAGAGTACAGTGACTTGCTGAGAGTCACATCTTGAGTTACTGGATTAGACTAGCCTGAGACTAGACTCCTTAGATCTCTAAATTCCTTATTCTTTTCATAATGGCACCTAACCTACTTTGTTTTCTGGCACTTAAATTGTAAAATTCCATTATTGCCTCTTTGAACTAAGAGATTATTCCCCTTAAACATTTCAGTATGTTCTTGTAGGTTGGTGGGAGCAATGCCATAAGTTGTTATCAGTCATTTGCTCCTTAGTATGAACTTGTTTATTAACTCTGAAAGGTGGCATTAAATGCATTCAGATAGGAAAGGAGGATACTAGAAAGGTAATCACATAGATGAATCATTATTGATCCCAGGACAATTCTCAATGTTTATGGTACTTGTATGGTATTTGGGAGTATGGATTTCAAGCAATAGCAGTAGCAGTGCTAGTAGATGAAGTTTAGGTAGGTTAACTGTGTTCCTTAAGGTGACACCATGTATTAAGAATATAGGAAGAATTTTAGAACTGAGGGGTAGGGGTTTTCAGTGAGGAATTTGTGTGTGCCCATCACTTATGGATAACTTTTTCTCCTCTTTCAGTTTTCATTGATTACTGTTACTTTGTATCTCTCATTCACTATTACAGTTTTGTGTTTGTGGCTTGTCCCCTTATTGGACTATGAGCTCCATGAGGACAGGGACTTATTCAAATTTTATTTGTCTTTCAGCTCTTGCCAAAGTACCCAACATTTAATAAATGTTAGTTGAACTGAATGGGAGATGTTATCCTAGATGGTATTAGAGTGGCAAGTAGGTGGAAAGGGCAGCAATACTGGATCCTGAGAGAAGCGTGTGTTGGGGCTTCGGAAAGGGGAACAATTCAGTCTAGGTGATTTGGAGAGCAGATGGCTGACTTGCTTCAGCCTGGGCTGGCACCCTAGACCTGCAGTATGAAAATGATTCCTGGCAGGGAATCCGTTTGGATTGCAGTTGCCCAGATGAGGCGGGTTATTTCATTAATTAAACATCCATGTGTCCCCAGGCAGTCAGGAAAGCAAGTACCTGAGCCCACTATCTTCCAATTTCCCAAAGCGACTACAGGGCCAGGGCCAGGGCCTGAGCTTTCCTTCTTCCTCGCTCCCATAGTTACCACTATTGAGATGAGGATAGGGATGCTATGGCTACATGCTCTGGGGGAATGTCAACTGATAAAGATTCCCTATTTTTTTTTTTAATACTGTTCTCTTTTTTGTGGGATATTGGAAAGAGCAGTGAATTTAGAGTCAAAGGATCTGAGTTCAAACATCAGCTCTTCTACTTATTAGCCATACTAGTGTGGAAAAGTCTTTTCTCTTTGGTCCTCAATTTTCTCATCTGTATAATGAAGTTATACAGATGAGTTAGGTGATCTCAATGCTCCCTTTGGAATCTAATGCTGTGTTCTTATGAGAATGCATCCTTAGATTAGCTTGCTTTTGTGCTTTTGGATGAGGAGAGAAGGAGGAAACTGAATAAAGACTTTTTTGAAGGTAATTAGAAGTGCTATTTGGTCCTTTCTTCTTGAGACTACCTGGTCTCTGGAGTGGTAGGGCAGAGGTTTGGAGCCAGGTTTGACCAGATGCTTTCCTTAACATCAGGTGTGTGTGTGTATGTGTGTGTGTGTGTGTGTGTGTGTGTGTGTGTGTGTGTGTGTGTGAGAGAGAGAGAGAGAGAGAGAGAGAGAGAGAGAGAGAGAGAGAGAGAGAAAGAGGAGGAGAAAGAGAGAATGGGAGAGAGAGAGAATGGGAGAGGACAAGAGAAAAAGAGAGAAGCAGGCAGCAGGAGCTTGTCACAGCTCAGCAGTACTGTCCAGCTGGCCAGAAGAGAGAGATTCATGCAGGCAGCTTGGTATTCAAAAGCAAGGAGGGAGTCAAATGAGACAAAATGAGATGTTCATGGAATGGCTGCACATCAGGTTGACCCCTTTGGGTTCTGAGACCCAGAGATGTGTTGGAATCATAGAATCTATAAGTTTGGAAAGAACCAGAAGCTTGCCTAGCCTAAATTGCTCAATGTCATTTGGTATGTTACTAATGGTATTGACATTCAGATCCAGATCTTCTATGTCGGAGCCCACAGTACTTTTCATTACTCCAGGTTCCCTACTCCGGCACTAACTTTGGACTAAGCCCCTCTTGCATACCGAGTGTCTTAGCTGACTCTTCTGAAAGGTGGAGCAGGATGATGTTATTAGGGATGTAGGAGATTTAGCTTTATATTTCCATAGTACCTAAGCAAATCATCTATACCAGGAGACCCGAGAGGCCCAGGGGAGCCAATTCAGCAAGACTCTTGAGGGTCAGGGTGGTGTGTTGGTGCCCCCTTCTACTTTCAGACTCAGGCTGGGGGGAGAAGCAGATGTCACTCCTTCTCTCTAACATTATTTCTCCCTCTTCCTTTCTACCCCAGTACAACTAGACATCTCAAGCCCCAGCCATATTGCCAGGGTATGAAAGGCATGAGGATGAGCAAACCTTTTAGTGCTTAAGTTTTTGTTCATTGTAATAATGGAGTAGTGCTTAGAGATCTAATGAGAATAAGGAGATAATCTTAGAGTTATAGGTCATATGAACTGGAAGAGAGGAACCTTAGTACTTAGAACCTAGAATGGTTTTTCTAGAAGGTACTGTAGAAGTCAAAGCTAAAAAGGACTTTACAACATAGAATAAAATTTCAGGACTGAAAGTGACTTTATAAAACAGAACACAGAATGTCAGAGCTGGAAGGGACCTTAGCACATAAGACTAGAATGGCAGACTTGGAAAAGAGCCTTTGACACAAAGCAATATCAGGGCTGGAACAGACCTTAAAACATAGAACACAATTGTCAGAACTGGAAGGGACCTTAGATATCACACACACACACATCTCTTTAAAGAAGGGATCTTTAAACATAGAACCTAAAATAGTAGACCTAGAAGGGACTTTAAAACATTGATTGATAGAACTGGAAAGAATCTTGGAGCACAAAGCATAAGAAAATAGAACAAAGAGTGTCAGTCCTGAAATGGACCTTAAAACATAGAAGAAATAATGTTAAAACTGAAAAAAAAATTAGAATATAGAATTTAGAGATGAAAGGGAATTTATAGCATAGAACTAGAAAGGAGCTTAGAATGTACAGAGCTGAAAGGAGTTTGACTTAGAACACAGAACAGAAAATGTCAGAATTTGGAGGGATTTTACAACTTAGAACATTAGAGCTGGAAAGATGCTTAGAGCATAGGATGTTAAGAGCTGGCAAAGACCTTTGGATATAAAATGTTAGCACTAAAAGCAAGGCAGGCTCTTATAATATAGAATGTTATTGTCAGCACTGGAAGGAACTTTACTAGATTAGATCTGCTAACTTTACAGATAGGGAAATTGAGTCTCTGAAAGGGAAATAACTTAAGAGTTATTGTACAAATTTCTTTGGTTCAAAGAAAGGCATTTATTTTGTTCTTTGATTTCCATAGGTTTATTAACACAGGATTCAAAACCCCAGGGTATAGACCCAGACATAGCTAAGCCCTCGGAGGGCTAAACCATAAGGCAAATAGCCAAGAAGCAGTGAGGTGGGCTCAAGGGGCTTTGAATCTATGATCTCCCTTTTTTCCTGGGAGGTCACCTCATTTTTATTACTATTCTTTGTTTTTTACATCACATTCATTTCCAAATATGTTATTTCCCTTCTCCTACCCATTGAGCATCCATTCCATTAAAAAAGAAAAAAAGCATGAGAGGGGAAAATGCAATTCAGCAAAATAATCAAACATATTATGTCTAAAAAATATTTCATATCCATAGTATCCTACTTCTATAAAGAAAAAAATGAAGGGCTCACACCAATTTTAATGGCAAGATTTGGTACTCATGGCAAAACGCAGTGAAGGCTTTTCTAGAATAATCCACCGACCTTAGATACGATAGAGTCTATTTGATACCTTTCACTCAGTTATGATAATGAATTATTACTTATGGATCCTATAGAATTGTAGTTATGCAACAGGAGACGGGGCCAAGGAATTAAAGTCTCCTGGTTTTACGCAGCTAATTGTTGAGAGCAGAAGTAGCCAGGCTGTAGTGGAATATACTTACTTCACAGACTGTTTGTAATGGACACTCCAAACTGGGCTCCTCCCTCCCACAGGGTAGGCTGTGCCCATATTCACACATTCATTTCAATCAGAGGAGTCCAGTCGCAGGAGATTCTCAACCATCGCCTCCCTGCCAGAACAAGGACTCTGGCCTGACCAAAGCCCCACCCCAGTTCTCGAGGTGTTTTCACACTGCCCAAGTGCGCTGGGAAGCAGTTGGAGGTTTCTAAGCAGGTGGGCCAATAAATATTTGGCAATGAGGTAGAGCTCCCAGCCGCGCTCTTTGGAAGCTTCAGACAGTAATCTAGCAAATTTGTCAAAGACTAAGAACTTTAGTGCTGAAGGGGCCCTTAGAACACAGATTATGGAGATGGAGGGGCTCTTATGGGAGGGCCCTTAGAGCATAAAAAGTCAGCGCTAGAAGGGTCCTTAGATGGACAGCATAGATCGATAGGCCTGGGCAGGGTTCTTAGAACACAAGTGTCAGGACCAAGAGGGCCTTTAGAACACAGAAGGTTGGAGCTGAGAAGGTCTTTACCCTAAGAACATATAATCAGGTCACGTTTGTGTTCTTGTGGGCATAAATGGTTCTACACCTGAGCTTTCTGGAAGCCTTTCATTATTAAGCCAAATTTTCCAACATTTTGCTTCCAGAAGTTAGGCAGTCACAGACTCAAAGAGGAAACCCCTGACCAGTTCATTAGTGGGTGGGGTGAAAAGCAAGAAGAGACATGCACTCTGCAGAGTCACTCGGGTCCTTCCTTTTCTAAGCTTAGTAGAAGCATCCTCACTAGCTAGCACCTGCAGAGCCAAAATGGTGTAATGGAATAAGAACTGGTGTGGAGGGAAGAAACCTGGGCTCATGTTCCAGCTTTGTCACTTCCTTGCCTTTCCTGCAATGCTCTGACCTAACCTTCACCTCTTAGTTTCCTTCAGTACTAAGCTCAACTCCTGCCTTCTGCAGATCTTTCCTTAGTTGCTAGTGCCTCCCCCTCTCAGATTACCTTCCTTCTACCCTGAATAAATATCTTGCTTGTATGTAGCTGTAGGTTGGATGCCCCATTAAAATGTAAGCTTCTGGAGGGAAGGGACTGTTATTACCTTTTTTTGTATCCTGTGCTGAGCACAGTTCCTGGCACTTAATAAATGCTTCTTGACTTAATTGTGTCACTTTGGAAAAGCCACTAAAGTCTTGTGGTCCTAAAGTGGGAGAATAGCTTCTTCTACCTTCCTCAGGCAGATGTTATGGAAATGAGGGGAAGTCATGTATCTGAAGTTTTGTAGAGTGCTCAGCAAACATGATGTCTAGAACAGGGAGAGGGGCACCATGGGTTAGGGTAGCCATGGAAAGAGTGACAGGGGAAGGAGGTTTTATGCTGAGAGGTGGAGAGGAGAGCAATTCCAGGTAGAGCTACTGACTGAATCAAGAGTAAGAGGAGAATTTTTGAATCAGAAGCAGGAGTAGAATAGAATTTCTACTCTTTGTGATCTTATAAGCCTTGATATTCTATACATATTCTCTACAAGTGATGTTCTCCAGCATCCTTTGGTAAGTTGTCACTTATCTTCTGACCAAAACCCTCTAGTGATGGAGAGCTCACTACCTCCCAAAGCATCTCCTTACAATCTTAGTTTTGATTGTTGGTTCAGTGTTTCGCTTAGTCCCTTCATTTTGTAGATGAGGAAACTAACCCCTAGAGGGTAAGAGAATTACCCAATGCCACGTAGCAAGTTTATGATAGAGTTGGGATTAGAACTCAGGGCTCCTGATTCTTAAGCTATTTATTATTTTCCTTAAGTACTGAATTCCTAGCTAACACTAACTGTCCACCCCATCATCCCCTTTTGAAAAATGGTGGTTCATCAGTGACTGGAAGGAGGATTCTGTCTCCCAGCAGAAGATGTCAGAGTATCACTCTTGTGACCATTGGACTAGCCAGCCTAGTAGAAAAGATGAGGACCTTGAACTCTTGGGAAGTTCAGCCCTCACCAAATCTGTTTCTATCACAGAAAGGGCCCTGGGCATGGAGTCCAGTTTTCGTTCTACCTCTGACTCACTGTGTGACCTTGAGCAAGCTATTTCTTTTCTCTGGGCCCCAGTTTCTTCATCTATAAAATAAAGGGGTGACCTTGATGATCTCTAAGATCCCTTTCAATTGTGATAGCAAGTAAAGAGCCCTGCCTTACAGAAAACCTAGCATTTTTGATTCCAAGTCTAGTGGACCCTCCTTCCCCTCTCCCCCCCCCCTAGTAGGTGGGAGAGAGAGAGCATTAATAGCAGATTTGGTCCTTAGTGATGATTTCAAGAATGACTTTCATGTGAACTGCTTGCCTTATGGGAAGACTGTCTATCACTCCCCCATCCCCCAAATTAATACTGTGCTTTTTACGGTTTACACTCTCTGACTCATTTGATCCCCTTTTAAAGATGAGGAAACAAGTCCAGGGAGTTTGAATGAGGCTGGCCAAGGTCATTCAGTGAGGTAGTAGCAGAGCTGGGTCTTGGGCCCCTTGTCTACCTTTCTTTGTACTGTATTAGGCTATCTCCCTTCAAACACTGGAGGAACTGGCTTCCTTCAGAGGAGTCCCAAGAGCAAAAGGATTTGAGATGTAGAAATCGAGAGACAGTAGAAACAGTCCTGGACAAAGAGTCACAGTAGAATTTCACCTCTATCACTCAATCCTAGCTATGTGATAATGGGAAAGCCATTTCCCCTTATTGGGCCTCAGTTTTCTTCTCTGTAAAATGGCAGTAATAAGGGTTGCACTGATTAATCTCATGAGGTTGTCCTGAGGAAAGTGCTGGTAGTCCCTTACAGCTGTCCAGAAATGGGAGCTAGTTTTATTAATAGTTATAATAAATTCTTTCCATTTGAGATATAACAATAATCTGCTCTGCCATGACCCCACCCCCATCTCTAACCCCTTTCCCCACACAAATAGTTGCCTTCAGATTTGTGGTTCTTGATTAGGTTTTGTAAAAAATGTTTCTGGTCAGGTCTGTCGTAAGAATGTTGAAATGCAGAGAGAAAGGCTGAAATTCTAGTCCCAGCAGCCTGTGTAAGAATGCTTCCCACTGAGCTAAGCAAAGGAAAGGTTCCAGGCTCTGGAAACAGATTGGCATGAATAGGATTCTCCTGACCTACCTGGAAAGGTTTGCAGTGGGATCCCTATTGGGTGGACCCATTCCCAAAGACTGGCCCAATTTGTTAGGAAGAAAATTCTCTTCTTAGATCATGTTTTCTCCTAATTAGTCTACTTAGCTTCACTGTGAGGTAGTTTTTAGACACCTGACATGTCATCGTCATCACTGATTATGACAACTATTCACAGCTCTATGGCATTTTGAGATGGATCAAGTAGTTTCCCTGTATATCATCCCCATTTTATAGATGAAGAAGCTGAGACTAAGAGAAATGAAGTGAGATACCTAAGATCCATGGTGGGAATTTTCCTATGACCTTGGTTGTTCACTTAATTTTCTTCCCCCCACCCCAAGCCCATGGTCATTTTTGCCCTTCTTTGCCATGCCATCCTATTTATATGGGTGTCAGTTGCCCCAGTAGCTCTGACTCTCCTGAGATAGAATGAATAGGATCTCTAAGCACCAAATCACTACAATCTGTACCCATATCTCTCCTCCTCCATGGGAGTATTCTTCAATGGGACCCTTTCCTACTACTGACAGATTACCCTGCTTTCTTTTCTCTCATTTCAGTTCTTCTCTTTGCTTCCTTATTAGTTCCTAGGCCTCCTGTGAGGTGCCTAAACCCAATGCCAGGATTACCCCGGAATTTGAATGGTCTCCTTCCTTTCACAAGGGGCAGCAATCAGGAAAGTGAAAGCTCCCCTTCCCATGTCTCTGGAAACCATAAGACCCAGAGTTAGGAGTGGCCCAGTGTATCCTAGCCCAATGTGTAAGATGTAGGGCTGGGACAGATGTGATTCCAGGCTGCTGCTTTAATTGTATAACAGGACTGTCTTTTCTCTCGGGAACAAGGCAGTTTGTTTAGAAGGGGATCTGTAGCCCAGTTCAGCATTTCTTTTCCCCGGTTTCCCACTTTTTGCTCAAATTGGCCCCAACCTTGATCTCCAAGATGTGTCCTTTGAAACCAGAAGATCCGATAGTCACAACCATCTCTCCTGAAGGGCTGTTGGCTGAATCTTCAAGTTGAAGTTAGGATTTAGGATCACGGCATGTTAGAGGTGGAAGCCCAAAAAATCTAGTATAACTAAAAAGACTAGAAAGCTAGCCTAACCCACTCATTTTACAGACGAGGAATCTGAGGCCCAGAGATGGGTGCTTAGCATAAAAAACACAAACAAAACAAATCAAACTGGGGTGGGGGGAGAGAAGCCAGTCTTTGACTCAGGAGAATTAAAGGGCATATGGTCTTATGTCTATGCCTGAAAGCAGTGTGAGGCGGTCAGTCAGCCAACAAGCATTTCTTAGGCAGTTACTATGTGCCAGGCACTGTGCTAAGTGATGGGGAGACAAAGAAAGGCAGTGGCAAGGATTCTGGCTCTACAGTCAGAGACTTGGTGGAAATTCTGGCTCTGGAAATCGTCCTCCCTGTGATCTTGGACGAATCACTTTTCCTCTGTGGGTCTCATTTTCATCACTGTAAAGAGTGGGGGTTGGACTAGGTTGTCTCAAAGGTCTCAAAGGATAGGATCAGATCATAAAGCTGGAAGGAAGCCAGAGCCCTCCTCCCTCTCCCCACCCAAGCCAGGTAGGGGGAGGAGGGGGCCTGGGTGGCTGCTGGTGGCAGGAGAGAGAGAGGCCATTCCTTAATTGGCCTCAAGGGTAGGAAGAGAGAAGACTCTTGGGGAGGGGAGTCTGAGGGTCAGCTAGCTCTTCTCTATTTGCAGGCCATGGGAGAAGGAAAGGGTATAAAAAAACAAACTTTTCCCAACTGCAGTCATTTTATGAGGGCTGATTTTGTTTATATCCCCCACCTGGAAATAAGGTTCAGCAGAATGAGCTCTAAACTGGAAATAAAACAAGGATTCAAATCCTAGTTTTTCTACTTACTAGTTAAGGGAGGCCCTTCCCTGGCCCTCAATTTCTCCTCCTGAAGAAAGGGGAGGTTAGGTTAGTTGACTGATGTCTAAGATCCCTTTCACTCTGATGTACTGTGTTTTTATGTTTAGGTAAGACATGAGGATTGTCTCAAAGTATTTGAAGCCCTGCTTAGAGTAAAGAAAGATTAGGTTTGGACTTGACTCCAGAGGGTAGAAAGAGGAGCAATAAGTGACCGTTGAGGAGGAAAACTTTGGCTCAAGAATAAGGAAAAACATACTACCAATTAGAACTGTCCAGGGAGGTAATGAGTTCCCTGGCTCTGGAGGTCTTCAAGTAAAATCTGAGTGGTCACTTGCCTGGGATGTTGTCAAGGGGTTTCCCGGTCAGGTTGGGGTTGTACTATGTGACCTTAGAGGTCCCTTTCATTTCTGTGCTGCTGATAATCTGTGAAGCTCTGGCTGGGAAGTTCGTATTTATATCTCTTTGTCTTCGGCTCCTTCTCTCGTGCAAATTAGCAATTACCTTCCCTGATCTCATGTTCTCGGTGCCCTTCCTGGGAGGATTGCGCCGAGATGGGCCAAAGCAAGCTCCGGGCGGAGGCTGTCTGTCTCATTAGCTGATGGCAGCAGGGGGAGGAAGGGAGGGGACCTGTTGGCCAGAATCGGGAGCTCTTCCCCAACTGGGGCTTGCGGGACTGGTGCCAGCCAAGGGCAGTGTATTCTGGTAGATGGTCATGCTGGGATGCTCAGGGATCCCCTAGGGGCAGTCAGTCAATCTCCAAATATTTACAAAGCACCTGCTATGGGCCTACCTCCCTTTTGGTTTGTCTTGTGCTGAGCTGGAGGCAAAGTGAGCCTCAGATTCGGTCTTTGCTCTCTAGGACCTCACCGTCGAGTAGGGGAGACGGGTTTCATCCACGTGATGAGATAACTAACAAGGGAAAGGTGCACCTGGCCAACTTACCATCCCCTGAAGTGGACCTGCCATCTCATCTTCTGCCTTGGTACATTTGTGCAAGCTTCTTCCATGTTGAAAGGGAGCGCCTTCCTTCCTCATCTCTGATTTCTGATTTTTTTCTCCCTTCAAAGATCCACCCCAGGCACTGCCTCTTCCATGAAACATCTCAGGATCCCACCAATTACTAGTGCTCTCCCTCTGAAAATATTCCGAGAGTATCTTGTCTGATTGTCCCCTTCACTCCCTACCTTGTATTATAATCACTTCTCTGTACAAGGTACATCTTCAAGAGATCTTTCCAGTTCCTCTCAGCCACTGATGTCTCCTCCCCTAAAATAGATTTTTTTTGATGCTTTGATATAATGATAAACACATAAAATGTAGGTACACACATGTATGTAAACATAAACATATAGATTATATATGTTTGTATGGCCTGATAACATGTAAAACTTTTTGAAAGTAAGAATTCTTTAATTTTTATCTTTGTCCAGCACATAGGAGACACTTAATAAATGGTTGTTGATTCATTAATAGTAACCTATAGATTCCTTAAGATTAAGGGATCTTTTCATCTTTTTTACTGTTTTCTCCTTCATATCTAGTTTAGCCCCTTCGATATAGTAAGTACTTTATAAATATTTGCTCAATTGCATTGAATATCAGGAAGCTGTTTTTATAAAATATGCTTTCAGAACCTCAGTTTCTTCATCTGTAAAATGGGGACAATAATCCTACATCAATGGACTTGTATGAGGAAAGTTCTCTTTTCTCCATGTGTAAACTCTTAAAACCTATAGAGTTGTGAACATTTTTTACTAACAGTTGTAATTGTAGTGCTGTGGAAAGTTCACGGAACTAAAAGGGTCAAGAGAAAGAGATTGTAGATTCAGATCTTCCACTAACTTGTGTTAACTTTAGGTTAACCTCCTTCAGCCTCTGTTTTTCTATCTGTAAAATGGAGATGTATTTGATTCTGAAGTCCCATTTAGCTCTGACATTTCCTGTTCCGTAAGACATTCCATTAAATGCCACTGAGGGGGGTATAGATGCTAAGTGCTGGGGAAGTCAAAGAGACCTCTGCTCCCTGTGGGATGAAGTAATTAGGAAAGAGTTCTTGGAGGAAGGTGGGAAATGAGCTGGCCTTCAAAACAAAATGGGATTTGGATAAATCCAGATGAGAAGGGAAAGATCTTTCACACAGGACAATAGGGGCAACAAAGGCATGGAGGAAGTGAAACCAAAGACTGTTTTAGGGACATTTCAGAGGTTTGACTAAAATAGAATGTTTGAGGTGGGGATCGGGGGAAGGAAAGGCTGAAAAGGTAACTTGGGGACAGATGGGGGGCCTTGAATGCCAACTTAACTAGTGTTACTTCTCCATTCCCCCTTCTCCCAATGGCATCAGTTGTCTTTGAATGTCAGTATCTTGTGAAGTAAGGGGTGAGGGGAGGTGGGGGGGCTTGGGGGACGGTGTTTTGGATTGATGGCTTGAATCGGAGCCTCCGAATTTTGCTCATGAACCAGTCCGGAACAGGGACTGGGCGGCCAGGAGCTCCCCACCCATGCCTAGGAGGAGGCAGTGCAGGACAGACAACTTTATAGGGATCTGGCCTGAACTCGTGCCTTCAACACTTACTAGATGTGTGATTCTGGGCAAGTCAGTTGATCTCTGTAGGTCTAGTTTCTTCATTAGTAAAACGGGCTTACAAGGACTTTCTTTTGAGGGTGTGGTGAGGAAGGGGGCGTTGTCAACCTTAGAGATGGGAACCGCGCCACAGGCAGGTTTCTGGCTTGTGACTCGGGTCCCACAAGAGGACCCCCTCCCAGGAAACTCCCTGCCAGGCCTACAAGGGGACAAACAAGGCGGTCGGGGACTGGCTTTGGGTACCAGCAGTTTGGGAGGGCATCTCGCCGCTGCCGCACGTTGCCTGTGTGGTCATGGATGTGTCATTCAGCTATTTCCTCTTCTATAAATGGGGACAGGACGGAGTGACTCCGGGCCCTTTCTGCTGCTGTTTCCCACCTAGAGCCGACTCCTGGCCCCCCAGGGCCCGAGAGGTCCCCTCTGCTGGCCGGTCCGTTCCCCCAGCGCCGAGGCCGACCTCCGAGTGGGAATGCTTCACAGAGTAGCAGGGGAGGAGCCCCCTCCCCTCGCCCCCCAAGCTGGGGGAACGGCAGAATCTGGAGCTGGGAGTTGCATTAAATGTCCTAGCCCAGCACTGCTGAGGCTCTGGGGAGCTGCATGGGCTGTCTAAGACCCACAGAATCAGGGGAAGATTTGAACCCGGGTCAGTGGACTCCAAATCCACTTCTTCCCCCACGGTACCAGCTGTCCCTCCTCCCCAGAGACCTTCCATCCTTCTCTGCCCCTGACCTTTCTAGAAGTCTCTGGGGCGCCAGCTCGGCAGCCTCTCGCGGTTGGCTCCTACCGGATGCGGCCTCAGCTGGGTGAGAAATCTTCTGTCCAGCTGTACGCTTAAGGGCCCGTGGCTGTTTCTGCAGGGGGAGGGAGGGAGCGGTAAAAACTCACACACACACACACACACACACACACACAAATGCTCATATATACATACACCCATAAACACACACACTCGTACACCCCTCACATACTCACAAACTCACATACACACACACTGTCACACACACACTTACATACACAAAACTCTCACACACAAACTCTTACACACACTCACACTCACACACACACACACACAAATGCTCATATATACATACACCCATAAACACACACTTGTACACCCCCCCACATACTCACGTACACACACACTCACACTGTCACACACACACACTTATATACACAAACTCTCACACACAAACTCTCACACACACACACACAAACTCACACACACACACACAAACTCTCTCTCACACACACACTCACAACACTCGTACACCCCACCACATACTCACAAACTCACACACACACTCACCTCACCCACACAAACTCTCACACACACTCATAGACCTCCATGCACACACTCACACTCACACACACAACTCACATACACACACACTTACACTGTCACACACACTCACACACACAAACTCTCACACATACCTCACCCACACACAAACTCTCTCTCACACACTCACACACACACTCACACACCCCCATGCACACACTCACACTCACACACACTCACACACACACACACTCACACTGTCACACATACAGACTTACACTTACATACACAAACTCACACTCACACACAAACTCTCTCACACACACTCACACACCCCCATGCACACACTCTCTCTCACACACACAAACTCACATACACACACACTCACACACAAACTCTCTCACACACACTCATACACCCCCATGCACACACTCTCTCACACAGACACAAACTCACATGCATACACACTCACACTGTCACACACACAGACTCACACACTTACATACACAAACTCTCTCACACACACACAAACTCTCACACATTCACACTCATACACATACAAACTCTCACATATATACTCCCCCCCCAGAGTATATACTCACACATACTCTGACACACACAAAAACTCTCACATACACACACTTACACTGTCACACACTCACATACACACACACACACACACACACACACACACACACACAATCTCATATGCAGGCGCCCCCTCCCAGGATTTCTCCAGTGATCACTTTGCCTGCTTCTGGAGCAGGCGATCTCTCTCCTCCCCCCAACACACAATCACTCTCTCACACACCCTCCTCACCCGACTCCCTTCCCCAGTCTCCCCAGCTGAGCCAGAGGCACGTGATGGGCTGTCTGTAGGCCCCAGTGGCTGGGGAGGCCGACTGCTCCTTCTTCTCACCTACATGGTGTGTTTTGATCCAGAGGAGAGGGGGAAAAAACCCTTGAGCTAGTGACAAAGGTCTGAGTGTGGGCTGGAGAGTACAGTTCCGTCTCTTAGCAACTGGCTCCTACCTCGGCGCTCCCTGAGTCTGTGTGGGACACGGCGCATCAGTCATGCTTCTGCGGTACTGGGAAGGAGGCAAGCGCCGCCCGCCGCCCGCCAGCCGAGGGGGTGGAGAGAGTGGCCCCAGCTCAGCCTGTGGGTTAGGGAAATGCAGGAATCTCAGAGGGAGAGAGCATCTACCTGGGGCCCATTCAAGCTGCATTTGAGCTGCTCTTCCCACCTTTCCAAACCAAACCTAGAGTCCACAGGCTGAATCATAGAATTGTGGGATTTTAGAACAGGAAGGTAGACCTAGATTATCTGCTATGACCCTTTTCGATTTACAGATGGGGAAACTGAGACCCACCGAACCAAACTGACCTGCTCAGTGTCCACACAGTGTGACAGAGCTGGTTCGAAAAACCCAAGTGTCCTGACTCCCAAGGCCACTTTCCATTCTGCCATGATGCCTGGGAGAAGCCTCATGCCAGCTCCCTGGAGGGAGGCTGTCTTGCATTATTGATGTCTTTCAGGACAGCCTCTGAGAGGGACAGTCGGCGCCTGTAGCTTTGGGCTGCCAGTTCTGCATGGAACTTTCCTGGCAGAGGGGTGAATACTCTCTTGGGACCGGGTTCAGCTCCCAAGAGAGCTCAGAAAATTTGGCAGAGAGAGACACAGAGAGATCGAGAGAGAGAGAGAGACAGAGAGAGACACAGAGAGACAGAGACAGAGAGAGAGACACAGAGAGATAGAGAGACAGAGACAGAGAGAGACACAGAGAGGCAGAGACAGAGAGAGACACAGAGAGATAGAGAGACAGAGACAGAGAGAGATACAGAGAGACAGAGACAGAGAGAGACACAGAGACAGACAGAGAGAGAGACACAGAGAGATAGAGAGACAGAGACAGAGGGAGACACAGAGAGACAGAGACACAGAGAGACAGAGACAGAGAAAGACACAGAGAGACAGAGAGAGAAAGGGAGAGAGACAGAGGGAGAGAGACAGAGAAAGACAAACAGACAGAGAGACGGGGGGGAGAGAGAGACAGAGGCAGATATAGAGACAGAGAGAGACAGAGACAGAGAGACGAGAGAGACAGACAGAAATAGAGAGAGAGAGACAGAGACAGAGAGACACAGAGAGATAGAGAGAGAGAGACAGAGAGAGAAACAGAGAGACAGAGACAAAGAGAGACACAGAGAGATAGAGAGACAGAGACAGAGAGAGACACAGAGAGACAGAGACAGAGAGAGACACAGAGAGATAGAGAGACAGAGAGAGACACAGAGAGATAGAGAGACAGAGACAGAGAGAGACACAGAGAGACAGAGACAGAGAGAGACACAGAGAGATAGAGAGACAGAGACAGAGGGAGACACAGAGAGACAGAGAGAGACACAGAGAGACAGAGACACAGAGAGACAGAGACAGAGAAAGACACAGAGAGACAGAGAGAGAAAGGGAGAGAGACAGAGAGAGACAAACAGACAGAGAGACAGGGGGGAGAGAGAGACAGAGGCAGATATAGAGACAGAGAGAGACAGAGACAGAGAGACGAGAGAGACAGACAGAAATAGAGAGAGAGAGACAGAGACAGAGACAGAGAGACACAAACATACAGAGAGACGGGGGGGAGAGAGAGACAGATACAGAGACAGACAGAGTCAGAGACAGAGATAGAGAGAGAGAGAGACAAAGACAGAGATAGAGACAGACAGAGAGACAGAGAGAGACACAGAGAGATAGAGACAGAGAGATATACAGAGAGACAGAGACAGAGAGACACACACAGAGAGAGACAGAGACAGAGAGACACAGAGAGAGAGAGACAGAGAGACAGAGACAGAGAGAGAGAGTGGGGGTTGCCACCTGCGTCCATTCTTCTCCCTTCAGCTCAGTCTTCTCCAAGGAAGTTTTCTTTCCACTGGGGGTTTCCTTTTCTTTTCTTCTCTCATTTCCTTCCCCCATTCCCATTTCTCTACTTGTTAGCTTCTTTTTAACTTGAATAAATCATCTCCCTTTTCAGCTCACTTATATGTAATATAAAAGAGTTGGATCAGGTGATCTCTAAGGGCCCTTCCTGATAGATATCCTGTGATTCTGAATTTTGGACTCAACCCCTTTATCCATCCGATAATGGAGCTCATCTCTGTAATATTTTAGGATTTAGAACTGAAAGGGATATTTAATTCAACTCCATTTTATAGCTGGGGAAACTGAGGTCCCTAAAAAAGTAAAATGAACTGGTTTTCTTAAGGTCCAATAAAGTCAGGGCTCAACCTATTCTCCTGACCCTGACTTCAGTGTTTTTTCCCTATGTGATGCTTATTTCTTCCTTTAATGCAGAGCATAACCTGTCAGTTATCAGCCTGGCTCCCCACAGGGATGGGCTGATCATTGTTAGTTCTTCTACCTTCTGCCCTTGCCCCCTCAGGTCTCACCATCCCTCCTTCTCGATTTCTGGCCTGCTGCCCGCCACCTCTGACTACTCCCCACCACCCTCGCCCTCTACTCCCACCTTCCCTTTAAAAAAAAGAAAAAAGTAAGTTTCTGCACAAAGCTGGCTAGGAAAGGAGGCTTCCAGCCCAGAGGGTCCTGCAGCCCTGGGAGTCTGTGTGATGCCCAGAGGGGGAGGGGAGGAGCAGCCAGACAGTCCCAGTGCCAGGGCTGCACAACACGCTGCCGTCCTTTGTCTCCTCGAGCTCCAGGCCACATGGGTGAGGGGAAGGCTTCCCCCTCCTCCCAACCCCCCAGCCGCACGCCACATTGCCCAGTGTTCTGGAAGCAGCCATCTGGGCTGGCCGCCTGTGCGAGACTGGGTGTGCTGGATGAGGGAGTGTAGGAACAGCCGCAGCACCCTACCCTGCCATACCTCCCCACCTTGGCGTGGGGGCAGGAGTGGGGGGTGTCTTTTAGCCACTTGGAAGGGGGAGGAAGAGAAGAAGTGGGGTAGAGTCTGGCGGGGACTGGGGGAGGATCCTGATTTGGTTTTAGAGATAGGCTGGGCGATGCCATTTCTCTGGCAGCTGGCTCTCTTGGGGAAGAGAGCAGCCAGCTTTCCCCCAGGATGCTGAACCACCCAGCTCTGGCGGGGCCACATTCTCGGCACCCCCTGCCCTGTTCATACCATGCCACAGGCACAGGTTTATGGGGGCAAGAGAGCACCATGATTTGTAAAGAATAGAAGTGGTGACTTGGGGTACCCTTACAGGATACACCCTAATGACAATTATTCCTATATAGAGAACATTTAAAAATCCCTTCTTTTTGTGATCCCCACAAAGGAAGGGCTGTAGTCCAGAAAAGGGAAGATCCATATCCAAGGTTACAGGACTGGGGACAAAGTGGATGCTGGACTTGAGGCAGGCTGACTCCTAGTTCTGTGCTCTTTACATTATACCATGCTGCCTCCCAGAGGACACCCTTCCCCCCTCCTCTCCTCAGAGACCCCACATTTAAAAGGGGTCTCTGAAAGGTTATTTTTTCCTATCATGATTATAGAGAAAGCCCAGTTCATTTATATCCTTCCTCTCCGTAAAGTACTACAGAAATTGCCTTAAACAGGAATTCAGGAAACCTGGGCTTTAACTCTGGATCTGCCACTAATTGTATTTTTACCTAAAATACCTCCCTTTTCCAGGCCTCAGTTGCCCTTTTTGAGAAATTAAGTCATACTAGATGAACTCAAAGGTTTCTTCCAGCTATTATACTATATATTCTAAAATTCATAAAAGTCTCTGTTCTATGGCCCCTCTAGCTCTGATAGTCTTTTTGTTAGAGAGGAATCTTAGAACACTGGAAAAGAGCAGGGGGATCTGGAACCTGGATTCTACTACAGTTTTATTCTATGCTGCCTGGGAAGCCTTAAAGAAGTAACTTCCTCTAGAGCCTAGGTTCCTTCATTCTGTAAAGTGAGGAGGTTGGATTAAATGACCTCTAAAGTCCCTTCCAGCTCTAAATCTATGAAATAAAATGTCTGTGATAGCAACACAGAGATGAAGGAAAATAGATTCGGTTTCCACTGTGGATTTCAGTGGGTCTCATTTTATTGACAGCGAAACAGAGTCAGCTAGGAAGGTCATCACTTACATTGAGCTCGTTATAAGAATTAGCCAAATCTTTTTTGCTCCATAGTCAATCTGCACCATGAAGCAAAGGGTCTGACTGGTCCAAAAATTGCTAGCTACGATATGTCACTTTAAGGTTTGCAGAGTTCTTTACATTTATGCGTTAACTGTTTTGATCCTTGTTGATGATTAAGAAATCATTTGTATTTACCTTTGGAGCCTTCCCATAGCATCCCAGATCCCCTCAGGGATCATATAGGTAATCATAGCATATGCATCTCCTCTGGGAACTGGGATGCTATGGGAAGGCTCCAAAGGTAGCTGAAACTGGAAAGAACCTTAAAAACTATTTAAGTTGACCCTCTTTCTTTCAGAAAGGTAATAATAATAACTTGCATTTATGTAGCACATTGTGGGCAGCTAGGTGGCACAGTGTGATAGAGTGACCTGGAGTTAGGAAGACTCATCTTCCTGAGTTCAAATCCAATCTCAAATACTTACTAGTAGTGTGACCCTGATCAAGTCACTCAATCCTGTTTGCCTCAGTTTCTTCATCTTAAAATGAGCTAAAGAAGGAAATGGCAAAACCCTCCAGCATCTTTGCCAAGAAAATCCAAAAATGACAAAGAGTCAGACTTGACTGAAAAACCACAAAAAATGTAGCACTTTAAATTTTATAAATTGCTTTCCATATGTGAATTTACCTGATACTACAACTCTGCTGGATCAGTGCTTTTATTATCCCTATTTTACAGATGAGGAAACTGAGTCTGGATGAAGTCATAAAGCTAGTAATAATATGGGGCAGGATTCACACTTAGGGATCCTTACTTTCACAGCCAGCACTCAGTCTGTTCTGAACTCTTAGGAACACTGTAGCCTTCCCTCTTCTAAAGATGAGACATAATCACTTGTCACCCGGCTAGTTAGTGACACAGCTGGAACTAGAACTGGGTCTTCCTGGTTCCTAGTTAGATGCAATTGCCATGACATTATGTTTCCTCTGTTTCATAGAGTCCATGCTGAACAAATTCTTTTCTGTAACCTTCAAATAACCTGATTTGCTGAAATGAAAGAAAAGGGGAGGGATGGGAGAATGAGCTCTTCCCCCTCCCCCCCAACTCACTTCCTTGTGTCCCTACCTGCTTCATCCTATCTTCATCACTTCCCCCAGCCTTTCATGGGGACCAAGGACCTGCCTTCCTGGCATTCATCTAAGAGCATTCATTGTGCCAGGAGCTATGCAGCTGGACTGAATATGAAGAGGATGTGGCTGTGTTTAGAATGTGGCCCCCCATCAGATAATAATTATTGCAGGCCCTCATATCTGACGATGCAGGTGAAGCATCTGCCCAGCACTTCCATCTCATCTCAGGACTCTCCTCCTCCCAAGGCTTAGCTCTATCAGTCTATCATGTACTCTTTTACCATAAACTGTTAATCCTTACATCATTAACAGCAGCACCAGAAAGCTATTTTGATGCTTGCTGCCTCAGCTTATCATCTGCAAAATGAGGAATTAATAAGCTTTTATTGAGCATCTACTGAATGCTAAACAACAATCACAGTGCTGAGTATGGGGATCTATATCTATATCTATATCTATATAAATAGATAGATATAGATATCTATATGAAGTAGCTTCTGCCCTCAGAGAGCTTCCATTTTGACAAGGGTTGGACACGGAGTGTTAATATTAAATTCTAATATCTAGTATTACTTCCCTTCATAGGCAGGATGTCCCAACCACACTACTAATCTTTGCTTGCTCTTAACTTGTCCCATCTCCTCTCCATGTCTTAGTTCACATGGCTTTACCCCACCTTAGAAAAAGACTTTCATTCTTTCTGCTTTCAAAGTGTAATTCATGTGTCACTTCATCCAGGAAGTCTTCCTTTACTGCATCCCTTAAATGCAGACTTATCTGATGTCTTCCTCTTTTGATTTCTTATAGCTTGTTGCTTGGAGCTCTCCTTTCCAATTGCTACTACATTCTAATTTATACCCTATTTATTTGTGTATACCTCCTATGCCCTTTCCTGCCTCTGCTTTAGGAAGCCAACCTCTTGACAATAGGGAGGGACTTTGTCATATTTCTTTTTGTACTTTTAGAGCAGATAATTTTGATTCTTGTATGTAAAAGGTGCTTAACTGAGGGTTTGGATTGAATGGTCTCTAAAGTCCCTTAAAGCTCTGATATTTGGTGTTTTATGTTTTAACATTCTGCATCCTAAAGTCTCTTCCAGCTCTAACACTGTGAGTCTGATATTTTTGCTGAGGCCCCAAAGCCCCAGAACCTTAAAAAAGAAAGTAATCCAAACCACCTTCTAACATGTTTAAAACAAGGATTGGTTAATTGTTTCCTATGTACTTGCTCATATGAACTGAAATATTCCAGAAAAGCTTCCTTAACAGGAACAGCCAGTGTGACCTCCAGAGGAGAGGTGCTGGCTGAACCTTACTGTGATGCTCTCCAGCCTCACTCCCTCCTCGGGAAAGGAAGCAGCAAGCTTCTGGCAGGGGTCCATGGCTATCCCAAACTCCTGGTGTTCAAGGAGTTCTCCCCTCCCCATGATTCTGTCACCATGGAACCTGCTCTCTCTCTAATCCTTTTACCTGCTCTTGGGCTTTCAGGAAGGAAAAAATGAAGCCAGATTCCTGTCCTGGCTTGGCCAATTCAAAGGTGGCTTCCTCGAAACACAAGGCTCACTTGTGGTGAGATGTGGTCCATCTCTGGTTCTTTGAGCTGGGTTTCATTTAAGTCTTTGCAGCACCGATCTAGATTAAAGGATCTCCTGAGGAGATAGTTCATGTGTCTGGTATGATCTCTGTAGGTCTGAATTATTTGTTAGGAAGTTCTCCTCTATATCTAATTTATATTTCACATGCTATGTAATAGAAATTCATTTCCCTTTGTTTTTACTGTCTTGCATTCCATTTAATTTAGTGCAAAAAACCAAAATAACTGCCTATTATATACAAAATTATTGAGACATTCCTTACCAAGAATTAGTATAACCTGAAAGTAGTTGAGGTTGGAGGTTGGGATGAAGAAACCAGGACAGAACTAGTCAACTTTTGGATTGGTTTGTTCATTTTTATTCATTCAGTAATCATTTCTTAGATACCCATAATGTGCAGTGTGCATAATGCTCAGCATAGTAGGAAATACAAAGATAAAGAAGATATAGTCTTGCCCCAAGAATCTTCCAATCTGGTGCAGAGATAAAAAAAAAATAATACAAATTATAGCAGGGTAACTACATAAGAAAAGTATACCATGCTAAGAGATTAAGTGAAATAAAGTTCACTTCTAGCTGAGGGGAAAACAAGGAAGGCTTCTTGGAGGAGTTTGCACTTGAGCTGGTTTTGAGGGATTTCTACAGATGGAAAGTAAGATGCGGGAAAGAAGGTGTCCTAAGGTACAGTATAGAAGCAGGAGGGGAAAGCTTTCAGGGAAAGTGATCTGTCTTGATTTGAGGGCAGAGGAGACTTTCGTTGGATATAAAGTATTATATGTCATAAAATGTCTTTCTCCATCATCACCTCAACTAGTCAGCAGTGGGGACAATGAGAGAGAGTGGAAGAATAAGATTGGAAGAATATTCAGATCTACTGAAGTCATAATTCTTTCACTTTGCTCTGAACATAAATATGCTGAGCCACATATCTTACAGAGAAGGGTTGATTTAGACAAGTGGACTTCAGAGACTTAGAAGAGTAGGATCATAGCCCACTGGGGGAAAAAATGGGATGAGAGTCACAAAAAGGGGTTCTAGTCCCAACCCTGCTACTTACTAGCTCTGTGATTAGGCAAATCACTTCCTCCTCATAACACTCACTTTCATCCTTTGTAAAATGGCTATAATAAATCCTATATGACCTAGATCACACTGTTGTTTTGAGGGTCAAATGAGATTAGCGTATCTGAAAGTGTTTTGTAAACTATAGAGCGATATGTAATTTAAGTTATTAAGCTTCTTTCATAGAATCACAGCTGGAAGGGGTGATCATCCAGTCCAATCATTTCATCCTACAGATGGGGAAAATAAGGCCTCCAGAATGAAAGTGGTAATACTCTGATGAGAATCTGGTCCCCTTATTTTCATTCAGTGCTTTCTCCACTTCACCATGATAATCAGTCCCAGTTAGGATATAGAATTTTAGGACTAGAAGGGATTGTAGAATACAGAATAGTAGGACTGTGTTTTTAAATAGAGTGTCGGTGCCAAAAAGGACGTTAGAATATAGAATGTCCAGGTTGGAAGGGACCTTAGAAATATTTAATCTAGCCTCCTCTTTTTTTTTTTTTTCCAGAGAAAACTGAGGCCCAGAAAGAGGAAGTTTTCTGTCCAAGTTGACACATTGCATTGTCAACCTAGTCTCATCTTTCCAATAGATGTGGTCCTTGGTAAAACCTTATATTTCTCGGGACCTTGCTTTTCCCTGGCGTCACACCAGAAGCAAACCCAGAAATTTATTTTTAGCTGGCATTTTGAGGTCCTTGCTCAGAGGTGGAGTACCTTCTAAACTGTCTCATGAGTACTGTTTGGTATAATTTGGTAGTTCCCCAATTGTTCTTTTTTTTTTTTTAAAGCTAAGGTTAACAAGTAAGATCTCTCCAGGAGAGAATTTTGGGTGGAACTTGGAAGGTCAGACAAACTTCGTGAAAGCCTGGGGACATGACATACATAGTCACCTTGCTTTCCTTTATAAAATGAGAAGAATATGATTTCTACTCAACTCACCTTACAGGTTTATTGTGAAGGAAGTGCTTAATAAAACTTAAAGTGGGATAGAAATGGAAGTTATTGATATCCCCAATGTGACCTTAGTAATGAAAATTGACTGCTCTAAAAGTAAGTGATAGATCACTTTTTCCCTGATGCTAATACCCTCAGCTCCTCCTTCCTGTAGCCTTGTTTTATAGCTTACTAACCCTTCAATCAACAATAAGAGTTTGTTGAATCCTGATTCAACATCCTGACTCTGCCATGTTGAATATTGGACTAGATGGTCTCTACTATCCCTTTCCTCTCTAAATTTGTGATCATGATTCTTAATGTGGAATAAGGAAGACCTGGGTTCAAGCCTCATTTCTTTATACATAATAGCTGTGAGATCTTGCTCCAAGCTATTTTTCTCTGAACTGCACTTTCTACACCTATAAAATGAGGGATCTCATCTACTTCACAGGGATGTTGTGAGGATCATATGAGTATTGTAAGTAAAGTCATTTTTAAAACTTGGAGCCTATCGGACTCTGAGGCACAAAGCTGTGGCCACAGTGATCAGGTCTTTACTTTCTGTGGGGTGAGACAGAGGACATAGCATTCTAAAGTGAATTCTGAACCCAAGCAAAAAAAATTATGGGAAAATCTATTCCTTTCTATTTACCACATCAGTTATTGCAAAATAAATAGGTCTTCACCTCTTGTGGGATATTCTGACATTCAAGGACTTCTTGGTTAAGATTTGGAATAATTTCCAAATTTACCTTATTTACCTTATTTACCAAAGTCACATAATCTTGCCTTGACTCTTCCCTTCATCAATCACTAAGGGTTTTGTTTCCACAGCATCTATCTAACTCATTTCCTATTTTTCACCCTTCTACAACCACACAGGAACAACTTCACTCATTATTTAGGCTCTTCCTTCTTCCGTAGACTAGTTTAACTGCCTCCTAAAATCTCTCCAATAATAGATTTCCTTTCTCTTCCCTATTCAACTTGTTCATGCTGATGCAGTATTCTTTCTGAAGTAGGGTTCTGATATTGTCACAACTCTGCTCAAACACCTTCAGTGGCTCCTTACCTCATATGAATAAAATATAATCTGTTATTCAGGGTCATTCCATTCATTCCACTACTATTAGTCTCTGTTCTCCTTTATGTATTTGATATTTCAACCAGATTAGACTGACTATTCACTGTCCTTAGAACACTTCTGTGTTTTCCTATTTTAATATTTTTGTTCCTACCATTCTTTTTAGACACTTAAGCTTTTAAAAAAATTTATTGTATAATTAATAAACTCTACTTTCTCTCCTTCCTAAACCCGCCTCCATTGTTTTTAAAGCTCAAAACACTTGTAACAAATATTGAGGCAAGCAAAACAAGTTGCCACATTGTCTGTGTCCTAAACATGCATCTTGTTCTGCTTCTTGAGTCTGTCACCTGCTTGTCAGGAGGTGGGCATCATCATTAGGTCTCTGAACAGATCTGTTCCTTTAGCCTCCTTTGTCCTATCTTAGTCCTACCTATCTTTCAAGGACCAATTCAAATGTTATCTCTTCCATGAAGCTTTCTCTGATTCCCTATCTCATCTCAAGAAAAGTTTTGCATTTTTCCCATTCGTTTATGATATTCTAATTTGCAGCAGTGATTTGTGTACTTGTGCTATCTCTTACTTTTACTAAATCACATTTCCTTAGATTTTTGAAGTTTAAAATATTTTAAAAAATACTTTATTATTGAACTTTTGCTTTTCTAAATGCATGAAGGTTTTCTCCAATATCCTTTCCTCTCTACCAGAGAGCCATTCTATATAACAAATAATATTTTTAAAGACAGAAAAAGAAGAGAAAAAATAATCAAAAATCATTAAAACATCAATTCATTGAAAAAACTTGAAAATATATTCTATGTGCCATAAATCTCCACAAAGGGAGTGAAGTGGAAGCTGGAGGGAATGTTTTCTTTTCTATCTCTTCTTTGGAACCCTGGCTGTTCTTTATAATTTACAAAGCACTTTCTATTCAATCAGTCCTGTGAAGTACATAAGGCAAATCCTATTAATATTTTACAGGAGAATAAACTGAGGATTAGAAGAAAGTGACTTCCCCAAATCCCAGCTAGAAAGTGTCAGAGCCATAGTTTGATCAGAGATTTTTCTGATTTCAGAACCAGTGTTTTTTTCTCTATAATGTACTGTTATTAAATAGACTATAGGTTTCATGAAAGGAGAAACTGTCTTAATTTTGTATCTGCTTCCATACTCAGAACACTGCGTCATACATAGTAAACACTTGATAAATGTCACTGGTATCGTAGATTTAGACAATGGTAAAGATCTCAGAGACTATCTTATTTCATTCCGTCATTTAGCAGAAGAGAAAGCAGGCCCCGGATTTTAATTTGCTCGGATGTCAATCACATAGTTATTAAATAGCGGAGATCAGAATTGGAACTTGGGTCCTTTGATTCTAGGTCTCTGGCCCTAGGAGTCTTCCTAGGTAAAGAAAGCTACTTCCTCCTTCCTTCCCTGTCCAGGGCTTAGCACCTTGTCTGGCAGGTAGTAAACATTTAATGTTAGCTCACTGACTTATTCTGTTTCTGAGAGAGACCTCACATAAGCCCAGATCTGTGGCTAGGCTTCTTAACCTGGGGTTTCTGAAGTTTAAAGAAAATGAGAACTATGTTTCAATATAATTGGTTTCCTTTGTAATCCTATGCATTTTATTTTATATATATAAAAATATACATAGAACTCCTGTTCAAAGGGTTTCATCAAAGCCTTTTCCACATTGTATCCCAGCCATTCCAGATCTTTCATAGAAAAAAAGAATGAGGGTTTCCCTCAAAGGGTGGCTCTTCTGACTCCCAAAACATTGTTTTTATGAAAGGCATCTTAGAGATCATTTAGTCTATTTCTTTCATCTCACAGATAAGGAAAGATCACCCAGAGCTGGGATTCAAGCACTAACTCCAAATTCAATACTCCTTGATCACATATATTATCTTTAGGAAACATGTATATTGAGGTTAAGGAAGGAGGTATGTTACCTGGGAGGACTAAACTTGGGCAGCTAACACATGTAACTAGAATGTGTTTGTCTGAACCACCCATGACTACCAATACTTCCTAAACTTCACTCCCCATTGTCCCATTGAGTCCGGATTTTTGGACTATTAAAAGAGTTGGAAAAGACCTAAGAATATAGAGCATGGATTTTAGAACCTAGAGGGTCTGAAGTGGGAAAATCATTAGATCATTGGGTCATAGATTTTAGAGCTGTAAGATGCCTTAGAAATCATGTAGTCCAAGCACCTCATTTTACAGGTAAGGAACCTAAGGCCCAGAAACATTCGGTAACTTGCTGTATAGGTCTTAGAGGTAGAAAAGGCAAGACTCAAATCTAGGATTCTTATGCTAGGACACTAGAGCTGTAAAGAAGATTATGTACCCAACTCTTTCATTTTACAGATGGAAAAACTGAGGCTCAGAGAAGGGAAATAATTCATTCAATGTCAGTCTGTGTTCAGAATAGATCTTTTGAGTCTGATGCTACTGGAAAAAGTTTAAGATTAGCTTGGGATGCAAGGAATTGGTTTTCATGAAAGTCAAGGTTACTTGCTTCCTCTTTTAATCATCAGAAACGAAGTACACAAGTTAAGTTATTATGATTGGAGAGTTATCTCCAACTTTCATAATAATGGGCAGGTCAACTCACTTATTTAACTCTGGGGAGGTTCTTTATTAACAGATCAAATTTATGTTTGACCTAAGCCTTAAAGTTTACAAATGTTTCATTTGATGCTCACTATAACCCTGCAGGTAAATGATATTATTATTGCTATTTTACAGTTGAGGAAACTGAAGCATTCAAATTAAGTAACTTATCCAGGGTCATATAGCACCTTATTTATTGAACAACTTTTACATTTAAGGTCTTGTGCTGCTGAGCCAAAGATAAGCAAATCTTTTAGGGGTCCTACCTTCAAGGAGTTTAGAATCCAATAGGGAAGATAAACTATTAAGACCAATAACTAAGTAGATTTGGAATCCCGAGTGGGATGTCAAGATTTTAGTGTCAGAACAGCTGGGTTTCCATACTGCCACTCACTGCTACTGCTACAGAAACCCCCTCGACCCCTTTGGGCTTAAGTGGGGATTTGGGGCTCAGTTCCCCAATCTATAAAATGAAGAGGTTGGTTTAGATGAGTCCTAAAGCCTCTTGTAGCTCTAAATCTTAGGATTCTCATTATACAAAGCCATATAAGAAGAAATCAAAGGGGAGTAGAATCACTTAGTTGGAAGATGAAGCAGAGACAGAGTCCTTCAGAAGGCTTCCTGGAGGAACTAGCACTTTGGTTGGGCCCTGAAGGATGGGAAAATTTCCGTAGGTGGAGTTATGAGGAAGTGGCCACTGTGAGCAGAGACAGAGTTGAGAAGGGAGATGAAAAAACAAGGAAAACAGCTGTTTGGCTGGACCTTATTGAGCTGAAACACAGGAGAAAGGAGAAATGAGGCTGGAAAAGTAGCCTGCAACCAGCTTGGGGAAGAATTTGCATTCCAGGCCAAGGTGTGTAGGCTTGATTTGGTGGCCGGTTACTGTGGGTTTTTTTGAGCAAAGGAGTAACAGGATCCCATTCAGAGCATTCCAGTAAACCACCGATGAGCCCAATGGTAAAGCGCTGTCTCGGGATGCCTCCCAACAATTTCCAAAAGGGATTTCAGAGAATTCCAAGCCTTCTATTGTGAAAAAGAATGAGTGAAGTATAATAGTGGTATTTTATTATTCTATTTCATAGATGAAGAAATTGAAGATTCCTGGAAACTAGGAATCCTCTGTGATCCCAACTGTGGGTCAATGATAATATGGGGCTGAGACACCCAATAATAACATAGAGTAATATATGGTTATAACTAAAAGGACTTTATTATTGTTCATTTTTTTAATTTGTGCCCAACTCTTTGTGACCCCCTTTGGGGTTTTGTTGGCAAAGATATTGGAGTGATTCGCCATTTCCTTCTCCAGTTTATTTTATGGATGAGAAAACTGAGGCAAATAAGGTTAAATGACTTGCCCAGCATCATACAGTTAGTAAGTGTCTGAGACTAGATTTGAACTTGGGAAAATGAATCTTCCTGGCTCCAGGTTTGGTGCTCTATCCTCTGCACCACTAGCTGCCCTTTAGAAAGAGATTTTGCCAAGGAACAATATACTTGGCTTATTTTACAGGTGAGAAAATAGTGGCCCAGAGAAGGGAATTCTACCCTTTGCCCAAGATTATTGCAGGCACTAGAGAATGCAAGGCACCTGCCTCCCAAGCTGAGTCTCTTCTGCTATATCAATACTGCTTCCAGCATTGTCTTGTGTAATGGTACCTTTCTGGTTTCAGGAACAGGCCCTATGCCTGACCACGAGGTGTACCAAAGAACAAGGACAAGGAAAATTCTAAAGAACTGGATATTATAAGGTGCCTTGTGAAAAGAATTCCTCTGGGGCAGCTAGATAGTACAGTGGGTAGAGCACTGGGGCTGGAGTCAGGGAGTTCAAATCCAACTTGGGATACTTCATATCTCCTAGCTATGTGACCTTGGTAACTCTGATTACCTTACTTCTTTCCCCCCTCTCCCCAAAAAAGAGTTCCACAATTCTACTGTACCTTCATTTGAGATAAGTCCTATTCAAGTTACCTTTTCTGTAAAATTAGGTACCCAGACAAGAGGCTGGATGATCTGTCTTGAGAATTAGAAGGAGAAGGAGAATTAGAAGGAGATTCCTTCCTCACCATTTGTAAGGTTTGTGACCCCAGACAAGGCATTCAATCTCCTTGTGCCTTCTATAGTCTTCTCATCTATAAAATGAGGGGATTGGACTTTGTGACTTTTTTTTTTTTACCCAGTAGATCATATGAGAGGATTTAATATAGAACAATAAATTGCCATTTCAAGAAAATCTGTATAATAAATACTCCACATTGTTTTCAAAACTGCCCAGATTTTGTTTTGTTCTCTGCTGTGCACTTTTTACTTTATTTCCTCCTTCCCCCCCACCCTAAATAAGGCTACAATTAAGCATGTATATGTACCACTATTACTGTATACATTATTCTCTTGGTTTTGCTCATTTCCCTCTTCATTATTTCATGGAGGGTTCCCCATGATTTTCTAAGATCATTGAGCTCATCATTTCTTATGACTTTGTGACTTCTAAGTTTCTTTCAAGTTCTGAATCTATGAACCTATGACTAGATAAACCAACATTCTGTGTTCTAAGGTTCCTCCTAGCTGTGATATTCTGTGTTCTAAGGCTCTTCTCAGTTCTGACATTTTGTGATTTTTTCCTACTGACTTGCTGACTTACTTCAAGATTGATGATTTTTATGTAATTACCTTTTCAGATACAGAGTTGTTTCATAATAATGATAGCAGCCACAACTCACATTTCCATAATGCTTTAGGACTTAACAAAGGGCTTTCCTCACAACATCTCTGTATAAATATCACTCCTATTTTATAGTTGAGGAACCTGAAGCTTTTGGGAACTAAATAATGTGCCTATGGCCACATAGCTAATGAGAGTCAGAACATAGATTTAAACCAGATCTCCTAATTTCATGTCCCACAGGCATTCTGCCACAAGGTATTACTTATTGACTGGGCAGACTCAATCAGGGACATAGAAGCAGGAGATAGATGCCATCAACCAAAAAACAGTGGTTGCAATGTGCTAGGCTTTGTGCTAAAATAGGGACACAAAGAAAGGCAAAAACAGTCTTTCTCTCAAGGGGCTTACATTCTAGCTGGGGAGTCAATATGGAAATAATTAGAGACACAAAATAGACATGCAGAGTAGATGGAAAGAAACCTTACAGGGAAGAAGACCCTAATTGCTGGGACTACTGAGAAAGCTTCCTATAGAAACTGGCATTTGGGTTGAGTCTTGAATTGTAAGAGGAAGACATTCTAGGATTGTATACAAGGAAATAGGCCAGGATGGCTGGATTGTAGTATATAGAAGGGGACCAGGTTTTGAGGATCTTTAAATGCTAAAGGACTTCAGATTTGATTAGGAAGTATTATGGATGTGCTGGAGTATATTGAAGAGTGGAATGACACAATCCCCTTTAGAAAAATCATTTTGACAACTGAACAGAGGATGGATTAGAGTAGAAAGTAGGAAGTCCAACCAGAAGGCTATTGCATTTGTGTAGGTAAAAAGTGATGCTTTACTTTTTACCTGGATGATTGAAATAACCTTCTGGTTCTGAATGAGGGTGGTGGTTATGTGGGTAGAGAGGAAATATATAGTAGAAAAGGGGTCATTAAGGTAGAGATTACAAGATTTGGCAGCTAATTGGCTATGGGGGACAGGAGGCTGAGGGATGCAGTTCTATGAACTCCTGCAGCTCAAGGAACTATGCTATTCTCTGAGTCAATTTAGGCATCCAACATCTACTCGTTGTTCGACCTCAGGCAACTTTTCTGGGCCTGCATGACCATTTGTAAAAGAAGGGTAGTAATACCTCTCCACCCCAAAGGAGAATGTGGATTAATATACATGAGGTCCTCTGAGTTCCCTAGAAGATAGGGTTTATATACATTCACAATATTATTGTTTCATTGTTATTTAAATGGTACCCGATTTAAACAGGCCACCCAGTAGAACCACCAGCTAAGGACAAAACACCATTCAAAATCTAATCAGAATTACTTGATCTAAAATGTCGTGGATTTGTATAGAAATCACATCTCCATTTAATTCTGAAGCCACATCCCTGCTGCAGACAGAGAAAGCTTGGCCCAATTGCTCTGCCAGCCTTGAGCTGTCTGCAAATGCTCAGAGTGATAGGTGCTAGAAATATCAATGCACGTGGTCTTAGATCTGGGCTCAGAAACAAAGGAGAGTTTGTGGGGGACCCTGTCAGGGCAGCTCCTGTTCCAGGCCCCGGCCATTGAACTCGGCACTACCAGCTGGTCTCCATTGACTGAATTTAGTACCCTTGAAGAGTTATTGACAGGGCCTGTTCCAGGACTGTCTGTCATGGTAGCCGCCACCTTGCCTGGGAATCAGGCTGGTGCTCAGCTAATCAGCATGTCACAGGAAGATGTGGATGACTCCCATCTCTGTTGAGCTTTTTGCTTTGCAAAAACGCTTTCTTCACAACAGCTGTGGGAGGCGGGTATTATAAGGATCAGAATCTCCATTTTATAGGTTCATAGATTTCAAGGGCTGGAAGGGATGTTAAAGGGTCTTCTGGTTAGGTGGAATGAACTGCCCAGGGTCAGGAAGCTGGTCATTGTCACTGCCATCGTCTCAGCTGGAAGTTGAACTCCTGATGCCATGTGGAGCAAGCTTCTTCACCCGATTTATAGGGTAGTGGAAAGAACCCTAGATGGGGCAATCAGAAAAACTGGGTCTGGTCTCCACAGCCACTCACTCACCATTCTCAACTTATTCTCTCTGTGCCTCAGTTTCATTGGCAAAGGAAGGGGGGAAGAAGAGGGTTGTTTAATTCAATGAAACATTTTTCAAGCACATACTTTGTTCAAGGCTCTGTGTTAAGCTCTTCAGGAAATTAAAAGTAAAGACCAAGCACCTGCCTTCTAAGACTAATATACAGAATGTGGTAGATGCAAAGGTGTGGAGGTAGGAAAGCTAATTGCAAGAACAGTTGAAGATAAAGTTGGAAAACTATTTTTGGGTCAGATTGTATTGTGTATATATGTTTTCTCTCCTACCTGGACTATGAGGGTAAAGACCAAGTTTCATATAAACTATGAGTCCAATCCAGAAAAGCATAGATTTGAGGACACAATTATTTATTTCTTATTTATTCTGTATATAGCTTGTTTTGTATATATTTGTATGTTATCTCCCCCATTGGGTTGTAAGCTCCTTAAGGAAAGGGTGGCTTTTTGCCTTATTTTGTATCCTCTAAACTTTGGCCAGCTGCTCGGCACATAGTAGGTGCTTAATAAATGCTTATTGATTGACATAGTAATCTCTTAGTAAATGATAATTGAACCTTACATTCTGGACTAAGACGAGTTCATACTGTGTACTCTGGCCTTTTAGGGATGGTGGAAGTATTTGAGTGAGAAGGGATCGGTTGACCTTTGGGATCACTATCATCCTGAACTTTGGAATTATTCTCCTTTTGTGAAAGAGATCAAGAGTGGAAAGTAGGGAACTGCCCTGCCCAAGGTCATACTATTTAATGTGGATGGATCAGAAGTTGAGCCCAGATCTTTTGACTTCTGACACAGAGCTTTCTTCAGTCTATCATGCTATGTGAGCTGAGGGGTCATTAAGCTCCTTTCTAGTTTAAAAGGATAAAGAATTCTCCCAATGTGGTGTGATAATAGGTAACAGCAGCCTGTTATTCCATCTATCTCTTTGTGACCCCATTTGGAGTTTTCTTAGCAAAGACACTAAAGTGGTTTGCCATTTCCTTCTCCAGCTCATTTACAGAGGAAACTGAGGCAAATAGGATTAAGTGACTTGCTCAGGATCCCATAGTGTCTGAAGCAGATCTGAATTCAGCAAGATGAATCTCCAAGTCCAGGTCTTTATGCAATGTGTCACCTCATTGCCTAGAGCCATATGATGTGTAACAAAAAAAAAAAAAAAAATTACTACCTTGAGTCTGAGTCCTAGATTTGAATCCTGGCTTTGCCTCTAAATACTTGTATGACTGGGCAAATTACTTCTACTCTCGGGGCTGCCATTTTCGTTATCTGTAAAATGTCCTCTAATATCCTATCCTGCTCTAAAACCTTGAGCCGTATCATCTTGAGCCTTTAGCTCACATTTCGAAAGCAATTCAGTAATGAAGGGGTAGGTGGGACTGAGAGGAACTTTCTGGCCAAGATGACAGCGCAGGTAACCAAGCCCATCCACCTGGAGTTGGGGTGGGGCAAGAGGGGAAGGGATGGCAGTGAGGTTATTGGAGATTCAGGAAGTACTTTCCCCCCCCATCATAGTTTGGAAGGGAAGATATTTCTTCAGTGTTCCCAAGTTTTACGAAATATTTTCCCTTCCACGTGATAAAGTAGTACAAGGATTATTATCTGTTTTACAGACAAGGAAACTGAAGTTAATTGGTGGCTGGACCAAGGTTTGAACCCAGGAGTTCTGATTCCCAAGGGCAAGGCTCAGCTCTCACTGTGTGGGGAGTCTATCCTAGCCTCTCTGCCCTCCTACCCCATTCCTGGCCTCCCACTGAATGTATATGGTGCACGAGGAGGGAAAGTCCCAAGGGTCAGTGAGAGATACAGAATGAACCTCTTTTTGGTGTGGGACCGAAGGCCACCAGGCTGGCAGGAAGCAGACAGCCCTGCCTTGGGGCTAAGACTGCAAGGCTCTGGGTGAGGTGGACAGATAGAACTCCTCCCCCATCCCCACTCCTGCCTCCCCCCTCCTCCAGGGGAGATGCAAAGGAAAGAATGCGTGTAGGGGCTCC
Source organism: Antechinus flavipes (assembly GCF_016432865.1). Lineage (NCBI taxonomy): Eukaryota > Metazoa > Chordata > Mammalia > Dasyuromorphia > Dasyuridae > Antechinus > Antechinus flavipes. The sequence continues at coordinate 451,197,850 of NC_067399.1, forward strand.
ACACTGGGGCTGCTTGCTCTGTGGACAGAAAATTAGGCTTGTATCTACTTGAGTTTGGCAGGAAGTGGCTTTTTATTGACAGGAAGTTGAATTCAGCTGGTATCAGCCCTCAGCCTGAAGGGCAAGGAGAGCAGTCAGTTATCTCTAGTTAAACAGAACTTACAGAGAAACAGCAACCTCGAGGCCCCCTCAGCCCCTTCGGCATGATAAAACTGAAGGCCGGCTTCTGCTCCTCCTGCCTGGTCTCTTCTGTGGGACTGCTGGGCTGTGGGAGGTCAGGAGGGTCTCATCCTTAGGGGACACTGAGTCACAGAATTGTGAATGCCTATTTTTACACTTTGTGGTTACTTAGCAAACCTTGTTAAATCGTCACTTTAATCCCAGGAACCAGGCATAAGCTTCCTGGGGAGAGAGTATTTACCATTTTGAGTATCCAAGGTGAATAGAACATTAGAATAGATAAATGGAGAATGTGAGAGCTGAAAGAGACCTTAGAATATTCTGGAAAGAGCATTAGACCATAAATCCTAGGTGACTTGGATTCAGATTCTAAGGAGATATTTTCTTGCTGTTACCAGTAGGTGAATCTGTTCACATTTTAGAATCTATTTATTCATCTGGAAAATGGGGATAATAACATTTGCTCCTCCAGCTACCTTATGGAGTTATGACTTAGAAGACCTTGAAGGGTCTTAAAGACCCTTTAAAGACCTTAAAGGGTGAACTCCTAATTATGATATCTGTACTGGAAGAATCCATCAAACTTGACCCCAGTAATGAATTCCCCTCAGGATCTCAGATAGCATTTCTAGGGCCACACTTTCTAATGTGTTTTATCATTTATATTATAGTTGTCTGTTTTTGTATTTTATCCTCCTAGTATTCCATGAGCTCTATGAGGGCAACAATTGTATCTTATCTATTTTCTATTGCACTCACTACAGGAGGACTTTTCATTCAGTAAATGCTTAAATGCAATGAGCAAAGGAACACAGAATATATGTCAGAGCTAGGGACCCTGAAGATAATTTTATAGATGAGAAAACAGGACCTAGAGCCCAAGCAATCTCACCAAGGTCATACAGCCAGCGTGGACACAACAAGGAATAGAAACAGTCTTATGACTCCTGATGCTGTGGTCTTCACATTATGTATGCCTCTGTGTATCTAAAAAGAAGCTCACAGTAGACAAAATGGAAAGATGTTTGTAGTCATAGGACCAAGTTCATATCCCTTTTTTTTTGCCTGCTGTGTGACTTTGGATAGGTCATTTCTTTCTTTTTTGCTGAGGCAATTGGGGTTAAGTGACTTAAGTGACTTGCCCAGGATCACACAACCAGGAAGTTTGTGTCTGAGGTCAGATTTGAACTCAAGTCTTCCTGATTTCAGGGCTGGTTCTCTATTCACTGCACCATCTAGCTGCCCCTGGTTAGGTCATTTCTAAGCCTTGATTTCTTCCTCTATAAAAGAAGAGGAGGATGCATTAATGATCTCTACAATCCCTTCCAGTTCTGTCATTCTCTGACTTGGAGTCAGTAGAAACTTGGGTCCCAATTTTCTCTCAAACAGGTTACTATCTATATGACCATGATCATGTTGGTTAACTTATTTTCAGTTTCTTCATTTGGTAAATAAGAATCATAATACCTGTACTATTTAACTCATAGGGTTTAACTCATATCTTCAGAATCAAAGAAGATAATATGTGTAAAGAGCTTGGCAAAGCTTAAAGGTATTGTGATTACTTAACAACTGGACCTGGTGAGGAACTCCTATCAATGTAGATTTTCAGAGGTTTACTCTTATTCAGGAATTGAGAGGTTAAGTAATTTACTCAGATTCACTCAAGATTTGAATTCAGATTTTTCCTGATTCCAGGCCAGATCTCCATTTTCTACACCAAGTTACAAAAGAAGACAAAAATAAGAAAAAGACCTCAAGATGTTGCACATAATTCTTCTTAGAAAAAGAGTCCAGGCTTTTCACTTGAATGTAGTAATAAATGCTAATTTGCATATCGGTTTGTATGAGATTTACATTTTATTTTCTAGGTGTCAAAAATGTATTAAGCTGTCCCTACACCTTTTCCTGGAAGTGAGCTCAAGACTGATTCTTCTGTTTAAATAACAAAATTTCAAACTGAAAGAGGCCTTGGAAGTTATACAATCCAACTTTTATATGGATGTGAAAAGGAAGACCCAGAATGGGGAAAGGACTTTTCCACAGTCATACTAGATAGTAAATAGCAAAACTGTTACTTCTTACCCTCAAAGTTCTCTAGCATTTTTCTAGAATATTGGCAAGTTGGACTCAACTTAAGTTGCATCCAGATTCAGTTAGTCTAATTGTAGCGCCCACAAAAATAAGAACTTACATTTACATAGCATTTTAAAGGCTATAAAATACTTTAATTCGTACTTTCTCATTTGTCCCAAATATCCACCTTATCTGGCTACAGCAAGGATTATTATACCCTTTTTAAAAGATGAGAACACTTGAGGCACAGAGTGGGTCCACGTCACATAGAAAGGAGTTAAGGGAAGAAACAAGAAAAAGTTCGGTTTTTTCCTTTTAAACTCTTTGGGCTACCCCCTCCCCAAAATCAAATTTAGGCCACAGTCTAATAGGAAAACATCTGGGGGAGGGGTCTAAGGCAGGAAATTGGCTGATTATGAAAAAGGCCCCTGGCCCAGCCTTCAGCTACTACTACCTTTCTGGAAAGGCCGAGGGCTAAGCAGTTCTTAGAAAAATTTCTGACCCTGCCCCTATTCCCTAAAGCTGAGAGATTTTTCCAGTCGGAGGACCAGAGTTTCCCCAGAAGGCAACCTAACCATATACTCTAGGTAACTGAGCATTTCCCTGGAGGCTGCCTGGATTTTCTCAGCCTGGAAGAGGGAGTGTCCTGTTACTTCAGAGGGTGGTAGCAAACCCTGGGCCCAGGAGGGGAGGGACGGGAGGTCACGGACAGGGCAGTATGGAAAGGATCAGATAGCCACAGCCTGCCTGCCCCAGACACACCACAATGAGGAGAAATAGGGAGGCTTGCTGTTTAGCACTTCCTGTCCCTGTAAAGGCTGCTCTCCTTTGCTCCGTGCAACGCTTCCCCCCTCTCCCCACTGCAACACACATCCCCACTGAGGGTGGAGGGGGTTAATCTCCTGGACAGAAACACTGGGTGGGGTTGCTATGCTAGTCATTCCCCCCAAAAAAAATCCATTCAAGAAAGGTCGATTTGGAAGCCCAAAGGACCAGGAGCAGCTGGGTGTTGTTGAAAAAGCTGGTGTCAGGGTCAGAAAACCAGAGTTCAAGTCCAAAGGACTTAACTCGCACATTATTAGCTGTTTGATTCTGGGCTAGTCACAGTATTTCCAGTCTGTATGTATTTCGTCATTTGTAAAATAGGGAAAATTACTCTTACTTTGGAGGGGCCTCATGAGCAAATGCTTTGTAGCCTTAAAGTATAGACTTATAGTTATGCCTTTTAAAAATTCATCCCATTTTGCAAACAGGCTGTACAGGATAAGTGACTTGTCCAAGGTCACACAGTTAACTGTGAGAGAGGAGAGATTTCTCAACGCATTTTTGGAACAGTCTACTCACTGGTATTGAAAGGAGAATCCACCTGGTTGAGTCCAAAAAGTGTCTTATTGACAATTAGGAGAGCAGAGTCCCCAACATTACTCTGCCACTAATTCACTATACGAATAACCTTGGGACCTAACTTCTTGGAGACTCAGTTCCCTTCTCTGTAAAATAAGAAGGCAGGATGATCTCCAAAGTCCTTTGTAGCTCTAACATTGTGTGCTAAGATTTCTTCCAGCTCTTCCAATCTGTATTTTCAGTCCCCTTCCAGATCTGACATTGTATAAGGAGGAATAAAAACATACAAAAAAACCAGGGTGTGTCCTCTTGGGATATAGCAGGGATTTCGCCCCAAGTAGCTGGAAAAGGGTGTGGGGAGACCGGATTTCCTTCAGCTACCAGCTGGGTAGACAGATGAGGGGCAAGGACGGTAGGATGGTGAAGAGAGCAGGGGTGAGGCAGTAAGTGGGCAAACAGCAGGTGTGTCCAGGAAGGAGGCTTTAATGCTGTAGGAGCAGCAGCCTCTGCAGCCAAGGGGACAGGTGAGGCAGAATTCTGGAGACGTTGGAAGAACAGCAGGTGTGCGTGGGATGGGATGGGAGGGATTTTGAATATGTAATAAGAGACAGGTGAGAGGGGTGTGCGCAAGTGAGAAGAGTTCCAGTGCTGGCTCTTTGCCTGAACCATATAGTCACCCTCTCTCTCTCTCTCCTAAGTTCCAGGAAATCTCTCCTCTGCCGAAAAGGGTCCCTGAACCTTTTATACATCTCCCACACCCTCTTTGTACCCCCAGCCCCAAGCCCGTCCACAGCCACAGAGCCTTCGCCCTATACTGACAGCTGGTATCTAATTACTGTGTGAGAATGAAAAGTCAGGCTGTCCCAGCTCCGGGGAGAGGGGATTAACGTCTCCTGCAGAATACACTTCCTCTGGTGGGTTGCCATGGTTACCCTCATTACCTGCCTGCCAGAGAGGAGCCCGCGGTTCCAGCCGGGCTTTTTAGGCCTGGGAGGGGCTGGTCCTGCAGTCCCATCGCCCCCGCCCCCTTCCCTTCCATCTCCCAACCCCCCTTCCTCTCCCCACTTTGGGCACCCTAGGCGGTGCGTGGAGCGGTAATCAGCAGCCCCTGCCCCCACCCATCCGCTCCACCCTCCTCCCCTTTTCCCAAGATGTCCGGCATGTCCCAAGTCCGCTGCGCCCAGTACACAGGGCGCTCTCCCGCTCCTCCACCCCCCTCCCCAGGTGTTAGTCTCCCTCCCTATCCTGTCCTGCATCTTTCTTTCCCTCAGACCAGATGGTCCTGGGCCCTCCTCCCCTCAACTATCCCGAGGCCCCTTCCCTTTCCTTTTTCCCCATCTCCCAGCTCTGGGCTCTCTGAGGCTCGCGTGGCTGGCTCTGTCCAGCGGTGCTGTCCCCAACCCCCCACTGCCGGGCTGCCTCCTTCCTCCCCGCTGTGTCGCGCGCCCCCTCGCTATCCCGGGCAACCTCAGCGGTGTCTGTGGAGCTGTCCCTCGGACATCTCCCTATCCTCACGTAGGCTTTTTTCTCCCCACCCCTTTTATCCCTAGCACGCTCTCCTTAATCAGGGCATCATCCTGGTAGGAGCAGCGCGATCTGGTGCACCCCTCTTCCCCCATCTCGGGCAGTGTCTCCCCATGCTCTGTGCCGATGTGGGCTGAGCTCTGGTCATCCGCCCCCGCCGGGCCCTGAGGAGGCGTGGAAAGCAGCCGTAGCCCGCCCGGGCTCTGGCCAAGCCGGGCTCCTGGGGGCGGGGCTGAAGAGGCTGGGAGCTGGCACCTGGGGCTGCTCTCTAAATCGCCTGTCGGCGGCCCCAGCCCCCAGCCCCCATGAGGGCTCAGGACGCGCTGAGGGCTGACCGGGAGCCGGTGCCCGGCTCAGGTCTGGTGGGAGGGGGGTGGGGCAGCGCTCAGCCACCCGGGGGCTGACCCCTGTACCGCTGGCTCCCTCCACTTTCCTCCCTCTTCTCTTCGCTTCTGCCTCCTTTTCCGGGAAAACCGGGGGAAGGTGTATGCAAATGACAGCCCTCCCTCAAAAGAGATTTTAATCTTCTCTTCCCCATTCCCTCCCTCCCCCCGCCCCTTTAGTCCCCTCCAGAGCTAGATTGCGACCTAATATTTTCTGAACCCCTGCGCCCCCAAAGTGCTGAATATATCTCCATAGAAAATCCTAGATATTTTCTCTGATCTCTCCGACGTTCCCCCTCCCCCCTCCCCCAGCCCACGTCTCACATTTTTCCCCAGAGCAGGGGTGTGTGTGTGTGGGGGGGGACAGTATTGGGGGGGGTGTATGGGGGGGCAGTATTTTCTCACGAACCTTCCCAGGCTAGTTCCTAAAAAGTACTAGCTCTCTGGCCACAGAAAATTCTGGATAGACTTTCCTCTTCCATCCACTCCTCCTCCCCCCCATAAAATTATATTCCTTTTCCTTAATGCCAGTGAGAGAAAAGTCCTCGGCACATCCAAAGTCTCTGGATACACATCCTGCCATAGAGAATCCTACACAGGCATCGCCCCTCTCCCCTCCCCCTCCACAAAAAGGTAACCGGAGTGGGGTTCCAAGAAGCCTGACGTTCGGGCCGGGGCTGGCCCCTACTTCCCATTGATTTGAAGCTCCTCCCTCCGCGCGGCTGAGCCTGAGTTTGTGCGTTTGTCTCCCATCGTCAAAACCCACGAGGGCTATGGGATGAAGCTGAATTCTGGTCTTTAGTCCGGTCCCAGCTTGACTGGGGCCTAGCCTGAGAAATTTAACTTTTGCTTTTCTCCATCTGTTAAATTGGGGGAGGGGAAGTGGGGCGAGCGCCTAAATTAATAATAGTATTTGCATATATCCAACCCCATTCCTCAAAGGAATTGGATACCTGACTACCTGCTTTTCCCTTTTCCATTCCCCACTTCCCCACCCCCTTCCACCCCGACTTTGTCGAGATCTAGTGAATGCTGTGAGGATTGAAGAAAACAAGCTACCAGAAACATTTGGAGCTCCTTGAGAAACTCCCAAATTCTTGTAAGGTGTTGCCTGTTATTTGGGGGCTGCTCCTGCCACCTTCCTTTGTTGCTGGTGGTGTGCAGTTTGGTCCAGGCGTGATTTGAAAGAAGATGGAGGTTCAGCGAGGCATAAAGGAGGACTTGGAATATGGGAAGGCTGTTCCAGATGGCGGGCACTGCAGAGAAGAAGGCTCTCACACTAACAGTTGGAGATTGTATGAAGGGATGGAGAAGAGGCAGGTGCTAAATTGAGCCAGCAGATAGTGCTTTAATTTATTAAAAAAAATTTTTTTTGAGAAAGTAAAGGAGAGAAATGGATCAGTTCATCTTTCTACCCCAAGAGTTTAAAGCTCATGAAAATTTGGGGGTTCTAAAATTTTGGTGTGATTATTTATTTTGGAATTTTCTTTGGCCTTAAATCTATGTTCTATTAAATACATAGGCAAAAGAATAATAACCTTCCATTTCTAGAATCATTTGGTTTACAAAGGTTCTTCCCCCCATCAAGACTGCTCTTATGAATGAAATAAGCATACAAATATCATTATTCCTAATAGACAGTTGAGAGAAGTAATACTCAACAACTTGAAATGACTATTTCAAGGTCATACAACAGTTGTGTAGGCTGGGGTTTCTTTCTGGACAAAGTCTGGTATTCTAAACTCAAAGTTGATAGTTTTAAATTTGAGAAGAATAGCCAAGGTTTCTGGCTTCCTGTTCAGCACTTTTCCCACTAACTAAGCAAACACTCTTTCCAATTACACAACAACAATGATAATTCATTTCTCATTTTGTATTTTGGGGAAGAATTTCTAACAATGCTGATGCTTCCTCTGATTCTGATTGGGGATATTTTTTGTTCAAGGGAGTATTTCTGGTCTCTCTTTACTCCACTCTTTTCCTACAGATCAGATCAGTGTGATTTGGGCTTCCTCTCCACCCCTTGTTTTCCTTCTGAGGGCCACCCTGCAAGAAGCTAACCATGTTCTCCCTAGCATCAAATCCTCTCTACCTGCTCTGTTGTTGGCTCTGTTCAGTTCTATAATAGTGGGAAGTCAGCTCTGTAGGCCTCCCTCTCCTGGAATAGCAGCTGCCAGAACCCCTACCCTGCTGACCCAAGATGATTTTATTAAAATGTGGTTTTGGGGAAGGGAGATACAAGCCCCACCCCCATCCCTTTCCCCTGGGTTGAAGGTAGCCCACTGATAATATGCATAGTAGGTTTTGCCTCTTAATCTCTATAAATTTGCTTCCTGGTCTCACTGTGATGAAGTGATGTGGTTACATTTGCTTGTGCAATCAGCCCCCTGAAGGCTGGGGCTCTGACACTAGCAGTAGCCAAAGGCTCTAGCTCTAGAGCCTTCCCCACTGACTGGCTTTTCTCCCTGAGTACAATCCCTTTGAATAATTTCCCTGACAGTGAGCTGAATTTGAAATGTGACAGTCACATTTCCTAAGGAAATTCTCTTTGGTGTTTTCCTACATCAGAGGTACCTCCTCAGCTGAGAAGCATCTCTCTTTGTAGGCTGGGGCCAATCAACCAAACTTTTGTCTTTCCTAGAAGAAATAAACTCTATGACTGTACTGCACTGAATGATACCCTAGTGGCCTGGAACAGTTAACCTGCCTCTCTAAGAGCATAACTTATTACCAGAGAGTGACTTCTGGAGCCCAACAAGAAGGACAGAATTGCAGCCTATTAGGAGTTGGGCCTCTCCCTGCTGCCAAGGTCAGAGAGCCATTTAATTGGCTTACATGAAAATATTGGTGAGATTCAGATTCTAGACACTTCTAAGGGATGGATGCATGTAACCAGTAAGTGCTCTGGTTAGCAGTGGAAGGAAGCATAGTATAGGATAAAGTTCTGCTATTCAGAAGTTCTGAATTCAAATCCCAGTTCTATCATTTATTAGCTGTGTGACCTTGGGACAAGTCACTAATCCTCTCTGTGCCTCAGCTTCCTCAACTGTTAACACAGAGCTAATAAAATTTCAGTTGAAACTGGGGACATTTAGTTTAGAGAAATGAAAACTCAGTAATGACATGATAGTTATTTCCAAATATCTGAATGCTGTCACATATAATAGGGATTTGTTCTTTGTGGCCACAGCGGGCAGAAGTAGAAGGAAGTTTTGGTTGGTTGGTTTGTTTTTTAGGTGGGAAGGAGAGTTTTAAAGAAGAAAAATTAGGATTGATGTTAGGAAAAACTTCCTAACAATTAGATCTATCCAAAGCAGAATAGAATAACTCAGAAGTAATAGATTACTATTCACTTGAGATATTCAAGAAAATGAATTCTTGCCAATACAGGAAACTCATTTCAGAAAGGAGTGGTCTTTCATTCCCTTCCATCTATGAGAATAGGTGATAGTTCTACTTCCTAACTCAGGATTATTTCAGGGCAATCCCATTGTAAACCTTTTTGATTTTGTCCTGTTTTATTTTTGACCAGACCAATGACTGGTTCAACTTAGGGATCTCCTCCTGAGGAACTCCCTTTTCCAATGCAGATTGACATACCTCCTCTGAAAATTATAGTCTTTGAGAGATGACTAGGAACACTCAGATTAAATGAATCTATGTACTTTATAAGTGCTGTATGTGTGGGAGCTATTTATTAGTCATAGGCCAATAAAGCTCCTCTAATTTTTTCACTATATAGACAATGTGAAGTAGTGGAAAGAACACCCGATTTGGAGTAGAAGGACCTATGTTTGAATTCTGCTGCTTACTCAGTTATGTGATCTTAGGCAAATCACTTAACCTCTCAGCCTCAGTTTCCTTAAACTGAGATTGAACTGGATGGTCTTGAAAGTCCTTTTCATCTCTAACATTCTTTGATTCTTGGTATACAGAATTCCACAATAAGCCTTTATTTGGAAATCTTTGAATTTGTGCCAGTTTTAGTCAATGAGGTTCTGTTAACGTTACAGTTTTAGAGAGATGGAACATTGACCTGCATGGCTGATGGAAAGATAATTCTTTAGTATTTCAAAAAATTTATGATTTCACTAGTATTGGATCCTTTTCCTAACTGAATATCACAATAACTCTGCAACAAAATAGACAATCTCCAGGAGTTCATATGACCAAAATATCACCACTTGGTGGTTACCATTCTAGTGATGAGCCTATTGGCACTTAACTAGTCTGGTCCTTAGAAAGCAGACACACAGCCCATTACTATGTGCATACTTGCCAGAGCTTGGACTGCTCTAAGCACAGCCTTTGCAAATTCATGCTTACCTCCATATCACAATGAGATTGCAGAGAAGATCTTGAGTGGAAGATGAAATGATTTGAGGATATTATTAAAAATAAAAAGGAAAGTTTTCCTAAAGGATAGTATCTTTTAAAAATAATTTTTAACATTCATTTAAAATTTTTTTTGAGTTCCTCTCCTCTTACCTCACCCTTCCATGAGATGGTAAGCAATTTGATATAAGTTATATATGTACACTCATTCCAAACATATTTCCATATTAGTCATGTTATGAAAAAAGATAGACCAAAAGAAAAAAAACATGAAAAAAATGCATAAAATTAAAAATAGTTTGCTTTGATCTGCATTCAGACTTCATCTTTCTCTGGATGTGGATAGCATTTTATCATAAGGCCTTTGGAATTAGATTATTGTATTGCTGAGAATAGCTAAGTCATTCATAGTTATTGTACAATATTGCTGTATTATGTACAATATTCTGCTCACTTCACTCTGCATCAGTTCATGTGTCTTTTCCAAGTGTTTTGAATCATTCTGCTGATCATTTCTTATAGCAAATTACATTCCAATACAATCATATATTACAATTTGTTTAGTTATTTCTTAATTGATAGGCAACCCTTTAATTTCCAATCTTTCCCACCACAAAAAATGCTATAAATATTTTTGTACAAATAGGTCCTCCCCCTTTTAAAGGATATATTTTTGAAGTTCAGAATCAGTTCATGCTTCTTGATCAGTTAGTCAACAAGCATTTATTAAGCTCCTACCTACTGTGTTAAGAATTATATTAAGTAATGGGGAGACAAAGAAAGGTAAAAGTCCCTACTCTTTTTTTTTTTTTTAATGCTGACGCAATTGGGGTTAAGTGACTTGCCCAAGGTCACAGAGCTAGGAAGTGTTACGTGTCTAAAGCCAAATTTGAACTCAGGTCCTCCTGACTTCAGGGCTGGTGCTCTATCCACTGCACCATCTAGCTGCCCCAAAGTCCCTCATCTTAAGGAACTTATAAGTTAACGCCTAATAGAGCTATGATCTGATTACAGAAAGAACATTTTCTGGATAGAACCCATGATTTTATTGTCTTAGGGATCATCTAGTGAGGAAGCTACTATTAAGATAGACTTAAAAGTGTTTTGAAATTTATAGTTGCAGTTCCCTGGAGTACTGAGAGAGAGTGTGATTTGCTCAAGTCCACAGAGTCAGTATTTGTCAGAGGTAAGATGTGAGCCTGAGTTCCTGGCTCTATCCTCTATCCACTTTCTCATGCTCTTCCCAAAGAGAACTTTGGGAACAGAATTGTCAGAGTAGGAGGAGCCTTGGACTATAGAACATCAGGACTGGAAGGAAACTTAAAGGTCATTTAATCTACAGTAGTCCTAGAGATAGTGAAATTGATGCCCAGGGACAGACTGATTTACTAAAGGCAATGGAGGGGTAATATTAGTATAAGAACCACAAAAACCTACGTCTTCTGATTTCATGTCTACATTTATCCTTAGTGTTAATAATACTAAATTCTCACTCTGAAGATTGTTGAGATGTTGAAAATATTTAAAATGTTACTTTCAGCTGCTCTTTGTTGTCTTAAAATTAGTAGCTATGATGATTCCTAAAAAATCCTCAAAATATAAAAACAAAAATCTGCCTAAGCATCCATTTAATGCTATGGAAAATGAGGAGATTGGATTAGATGGTTTTTAATACTAGAAGGACAAGGTGTCAATTGACACAAGAATTTTAAAATGATTTAAAAATAATTTTACTATAATTTGTCCCTATGTATCTTATATACAAATAAGTATAAACAGTTATAATTTTATCCTTAAAAGTGTTCATCTTGTTATTCTAATATATGCAAATCAATGCTTATTCCTTTCAGGTGTTCTTAAATTCCAGTTCTTTCAGTGGGTTAACTTCCTTCCTAGCTTTAACATTCTGTGTTTTAAGACAGAAATGTTAAACAGGTCATATGAGTCTCCATAATACTCCCAAGTGTCTCCTGAAACAGATTAAAATATAATTGGGAAATATTGAGCAAAATAAAATTACAATAAAACATAGGTAATATTAATATGTGGTTTTCTAAGTCAATATACCTCCCATAGGGATCCTTATGTATAGGTTAGTAACCGCTGCTTTTATTTGAATTTGACATTACTATTCCAAGGGACCTTCCAACTCTGATGATTTAAATCTGTGGGTCCTTCTAACTCTATAGTTTTGTGCTGTGCTATAATTCCATTGATCCAAGTTTGATAGTACAAATGGGAAGGTTAGATGAAATAGTTTCCACATTAAGGTCTTTCTTTAACTCAGAGGAATAACCTAATAATTCAGTCCAAGAAGCATTAAATACCTACTAGGTGCATAGTATAGTATTATTTTGAGAATAGAGAAATTAATAAGAATCTCAGTTCTCAAGGATCTTATTTAAAAGGGGAAATAAAACATTTAAACAGGTAGAATATAAATTAGGATATGATAAGTATATGAAAGAGGACTAATTTAAAAATTAAAAACTTAAATTAGGGAGAACTCACTTCTGTCAGAGAAATTGGGGCTTTGTGGAGGAGATGGCCCCTGAACTGGTCCTTTAAGAAATGGGGGGATTTTAACAGACATAGATGGAAGGAACAAAAAGTATGTGAATTCTAGACATATGATATACCATGAAGCAAAATCCAGAAGAAAACAGGGATTAGAACAACAGTAGAACATGGGAGACCATCCAGTTTGTCTGGAATATGAAATACATGAACTGAAGTAGTGGGAACTAAGGCAAATCTGGTGGAGTTCTTGGAATATTAGAATAGGGAATTTTGCTTTTTGGGAGGCAGGAGATAGGGGGCAGGATAGTGTAACAAATATCCAACTTTGTTCCATCTCTTCCATCTGACCTGCTGATTCAATAGAGCTGGCATTGAAGTTGTAGGCTGTCAGTCAATAAACTTTAAATACCTACTGTGTGCCAGGTACTGTGCCAAATCAGCTGAGGAGCACCATCCAGGTCAAATTCATTTTGGAACCAGACAGAAGTAACTTAATTGGGAAAAGCATGGCCCGGCTAGAGGGAAGGTGCTTTTTGTTCTAGTTACTATGTTTTGGGCATTGAGGGGTTGTGACTGTTTGCCAATAATGAGAATAAGTATTTCCAACCCTTTTAACATGAAGATGATCATTTCTTTAGGTGCAGCTTTTGCCAAAGATATTACTGTCTTGTGACTTATACCTTGGGTTGGCATAAAATTGATTGTGTTGCTATGGAACATTAGAGGTGACAAAGGTACTGAATTTGAAAGTGGAACGACCTGGAGAATCCAGATTTTTCTACTTATTACTCCAGTGTTTTGGGCAAATCAGTTTGTCCCTCTGGGTCTTAGGTTAGATTAGATGACTTCTAAGGGGTCTCTCATCTCTAAATCTCATCATTCTGTGTTTTGATATTTGCAGATCAGATGCTTGAATCTCTTTAGGGGGAAACTGAGGTCCAGAGAGGGGAAAAATCTTGCCCTAGATCTCCCTCCCATCCCCATCATCCACACATACACACATAACTGGGACTGGAAAACCAATCTTCCTGACCCTGCTTGATTCTCTTTCTGTTATTTCTGTTGCTTCTTTTTTTCCTTTGACTCTTTTCTTTGGAGATCACCCAAAATCTTACCCACCATAGTACTCTTGTCTTTCAACTTTGAAGACATGGGGCGTTGTTCTTTTTTTTTTTTTTCCCTGAAGCAATTGGGATTAAGTGACTTGCTCAGGGTCACACAACTAGGAAGTGTTAAGGGATTTGAACTCATGTCCTCCTGACTTCAGGGGCTGGTGCTCTATCTACAACATGAGAGGGGGCATTTTAAAAGGAGACTATCCATCCTGGATTTCTTGGAACTCTTTTGATTCTAAGATATGAAAGTATGTTTTTCATAAGGTATTTTAAAAGGAAAATACTCTTTCTACACAGAGGTCCAAATTTAGGGTTCAAAAATATGGTCTTCAAATGCTCTGTGGCAGCTATATAACCTTCATTGGTTCTTTGTTTGAGGACAATTTAAGGTATTAGTCTTATAAACCCTTGTGTGGTCTGTTTATCATGAGCAGTCATTTCCTTTGCTGTACAACAGCAGGTGAAATAGGTTGATCATAAATGGGACCCTAAGTTTGAACTTCAAGGAAATAAGGATCAAATTGTTAATGAAGGCCCCGCTAGAAATCATTCCACTGAATGCTTTTCCACCATCAAGTTTACTAGTCTTTTAAGCCAGTTGCAGAGATTAGAGTTTCTTATAGAATAAATAGAATGTTAGAACAGGAAGGCGTGTTCAAGACCAATCCCTTTCTTTTACAGGAATCCCTCAATAGAGGGAAAGGGACTTGTTCAAAGCCATATAGCAGGTTAGTAATATAGTGAGAATTTCAGGGGCTCTTTTTTCTCAGCCCAGGCTTCCTCTCACTAGATCCTGTAACCTTTTACCTTCAGACTACCTTGCTCCTGCCTAGCAGTGATAATAGGTTTAGATTTGGAGGAAACCTTAGAGACCTTCTCATTCCAAATTCCTCATTTATTAGAGAAAGAAATTTAGGTTTAGTGAATGAAAGTTAGTAGTGTTTTGAGAGGTAATATAAACTATTAGATAAGCATAGAGTTTGAATGTTTTCACTATGTTGATAGGTTACAGATCAAGTCTGTGAAAACTCCAAGGATGTGTGATGTCCATGGCATACAACTGAAATTTGAAGAGCTTATTATTAATAATAATTTACATCTGCGCTTGTGGCTGCAGAAGCTTTTTCACATCATATTGTCTGATCTTCATAACATTCCTTTGAGGCAGGCAGCAGAAAATCGAGAGACATTGTGCAAATGAGAAAAATGAAGGCCAGAGGAATCAAGTGATAGCTCAGTGTCACACAGCTAGTAAATGATGGGGTCAGGACTAGAATCCAGGCCTCTAATACTTTATTCACCATAGCATTGTGGTTTATATGGGGTCACTACATGGCACAGTGAATGCAGGGCTTAAAGTCAGAAAGACTCATCTTCTCACGTTCAAATCTGGCCTCAGACACTTACTATCTGTGGGACCCTGGACAAGTCACTTAACCCTGCTTGCCTCAGTTTTCTCATCTGTAAAATGAGTTGGATAAGGAAATGGCAAACCTCTCTGATATCTTTGCTAAGAAAACCTTAGATGGGTCACAAAGAGTCAGATGTGTCTGAAAAACAGCTGAACAAAGACAGAAATCTTCTCTAAAGATAGATTCCATGATTTCATGTGCATAAGCGAAATGTTACTCAGTGACTAGTCTTTTTTTTTCTGGGCAATTTAATCGTTTTATTAGTAAGACCAGCAGGTTATTAATAAAAGGATGGTCATTTGAACATCTCTCTTAGACCAAAGACCCCTAACGGTGGTAAAGACACTCTTTGAAGAGGAGGAGTTCCTAAGGGGTTAACATAGTGAGGGGTGGGGACTATACACCAAGGGCTTCATTTACTTGATGTAGGTCACTCATATCTTGTTCAGAGACATCAATTTCCCTATCACCTAGAGAACTAGTCTTTGAAGTGGGGGCAGATTCAAATGGGAGGTAGCTGGAAAGACTGTGAGAGAGTGGGCTGCTGTATGAATATGTGTTGTGCACATCAGTGTGGTTCAGAGAGCCCTGCTTAAGATCCAGGGTGTTAGGCTCCTCTCACCCCACACTGGCCACTTGCTTTCTCTCCTAGCAAAGGTATGTTGGAGGTGGAGTCCGAGGCATAGAGAATTAGAGACCCAGACCTTTAAGGAGACCTCAGAGGCCCTCTAGACAAAGCCCAGGGAAGACTGCACAGTACATTGGAAGGAGTATTAACTGTGGAGTCAGGGGATATGACTTCAAATCCTACCTTTGGTATTAACTGTATGACCTTGGGGAAGACACCTTTCTTCTCTGAAGGCCTCATCAGGTTCCTCATTTGTAAAATGATAGTAGGATTGGACTAGCTGGTCTCTGAAGTCTATTCCAGCTTTAGATCTGGGATCCCATTTTTTTCAGAGCCTTTATTTTTAGATGAGAAAATACAGGCCTACAGAAGTGAGTTGAATTGTCCAAGATCACACAGAGATTAAATGCGACAGGAGAATTTGGATCAAGTTCTGTGACTTCACAGCTAATATGTTAGAGGTTAGTACCTGGTGACCTCTATCATGTGGTTGGAATTCTAGTCCTCTCCCTTACTAGTTTTACACTAAATGTGACATGGGGAAGGTCATTTTCCTTCTCTGGCCCTCAGTTTCTTCATCTGTTAAATGAGAGTTTTAGATTAAATGATTTCCCAAATTTTTTCCAGTTCTATCATTCTGTGATTTCTCTCCATAGAAAGGCAATGTGGCATGGGGGAAAAACTTGGATGTAGAGTCAGGGATACCTGGATTCAAATTCACATAAATGCAGTTTCTTCGTTAGTAAAGGAGGAATAATAGTCCTTATATTAATCTTACAAAAAATAAGCAACGTAAACATGAACTAGTGGGGAAGGGCAGTATTTTAAAATAAAACCTCAGGTTTTGTTTTGAATGAGTGCCTTTGCAACGCCGTGATAGGATTGTGGACAGAGCACTAACCTAAGAATCAGAACATTGTCGCTTCTCTGTCCCGACACGCTGTGACTATGTTTTCTTTGAATCTTGAATTCTTCATCTGTACAATGGGTATGATTCCACCTGACTGGCCTCTTTCCCTCACAGAACTGTTGTGATGAGCAAATGAGAGAATGGACATAAAAGTGATCTGTACCCATGGAAGATGATATTATTATTAGTACTGTTGCCCTTGTCATTTATAGAGTTGCTTGGAACAAAAATCACCTAAGAGATTTTCATGTTTTGATACAACCAGAAAACCTTTCTTTTCCTCTTTTCTTTGCCAAGTCCTCTCCAATTGGAACCCCTTCTGCCGCTCTCCCAGGCCCACTTGCCCACGGCAGACCCACTCTGAAGGTTTCCTGGGGAGGAAGACGGAGCTGATGTGTGCCTGTGCATGTGTTACAAATACCTATGTGTCTGTGCATCTGTGTGTGTGTACATGTGACCTATATCTGTTTACTGTATCATTTATGAGTATAGTTTAAGTAACTGGTTTTACCTCCTGCAGAGGAGCTGTTCCTTCATGGATTCTGGCCCCATCACCACTGAGCGATGTCTTTTGCATCTCTCAGTCCCCACCACCCTCGAAGCTCTGATTTTATGGGAGGGAGGTGGGGGACCTTGGTACCAAAGGATGCCTTCTCTAGCTTGGCCCACCTTGCCAGTACCAGCCGACACCACGATCCTGATAAGAGGCGCTAGAGTGGCCGTGCTTTCCCCATCCCTCCCCCCCACGTGGCCTAATAACAGCCTGTTATTACCTCCATCTTCACACACAAAGAGCCTTGGTGAGGCTCCTGGCATTCAGCTGCTTGGGGGGAGCGGGGCATAAGGAGTGGGGGAGTGAGGTAGCTTTTCAGAAAGGCCAGTGTGGAGCGAGATAAAGAGGCACCCAGGTATCTGAGCTCTTTTCCCTAGGGCCTCCATCCTGGGACTGCTGCAAAAGGTTCCTGCTAATTGGCACGAACCTGGTGGGGTTGCATCCTTCCAAGCATGCTCCCTCCTTTTCCTCACCTCGCTCCCCTGGGGACTTCTGGGATGGTCTTGGCACAGTGTGCGACTCCAGACCTATCTCTCTTTCCCCCCCTTTCTCCTCTTCTTCCCCCCAAATCCCTTCCACCAAGCTTGGCATAATTAAATCATGGAAAATGTCATTTCCCAAATTTGGGGCCCAGAATCTGTCCCTGTCCTGTTTTTCAGGCCCATTGTTACTGGTAGACTTTACTATCAGCAGCTGCAGCCACCCTAGCTCTGATATCCTTCTCCCCCGAGCAGTGTTTAATTTATACCCCTCACTGCACCTCCCCCTCTCCTTTTCTGCCCCTGGACCCCACTCTTCAAGGCATTTGAGGGCTGGAGAACTATGGCTGTCCCTCCCTCCAACCATAATAGCCTCAGGCCCATCTCATCACCCTTGTCACCCATCCCTGATACTAACTCAGCTTGCCCACACTGTTGTAGGGGGCAGATGGACTGTCGGAGCCTGAGGGCATCTCTCTGAAACGGGTAGCTGTGGTGGAAGATTTCTTTGACATCATCTACTCCATGCATGTGGAGAGCTCTGCAGAGCCAGGCAAAACCCCCAAGCATGCTGGGCAGAAGAAAACCTACCGAGCGGTGAGATTTTGCTTCCTTGCCTTCTCTCAAAGCTTCAGGCCACAGACTCGGCCCCGGGCAGGAGGGCTCTGATGCAGAATGAGACAGTCTCTCAGCAGGGGGCATGTGGGCAAGGGCACAGAGGGCATCAGGAGGCTCCTAGGAGGGGAGGGAGATGGGATGGATGCTGGGGAGATCATCAGCTGGCTTGCTGCTGGACGATGGGCGTGTCCCTCCTTTTGGGAGAGAAGCCTCGATTTTCTTCCTCTAAAAAACAAAGGTTGGAACAACCCAAGTTGAGCCACTTATGACCTCTGTGAGCTTGGACAATTTAATTTCCTTTTCTGACTCAGTTTCCTGCTCTATTAAAAAGAGGATTAAGAAAATTCCATCTGTTCTAAGCAATGAAGGCTCAAGGTTTAGAGTTAGAAGTGACTTTAGAGACCATTTAGGGTCAGAGAGATTTAGAGACTCATCCGAATCAAAGAGAGATAATAAGAGTGGCAGGATTTGAATCCAGGTCCTCATTATCCTTGCTACTGTACCACATTGCCCACTTGACTATTCAGTATCAGAGCTATTTAGTTCCCCTCTCTTGGTCTCAGTGTTAGCTATAAAAGAGATCTAAATAATCTCCAAGGCTGTTTACCTCATTTTCTTGTCTACTCTCTTCTGGATTAGACAGTAGTCCCCATAATTCATACTGATTGATATGGTGGAGGGAAAATCCTAAACTCCTCAAGACCTCCTATAGATCTTACTAGGGCAGCATACTCTGTAGATGCTCTCTTCTAGGTACTAAAAGGGTAATAGAAGCATTCAAGGAACTCACAGGTTTGTTTGGCTTTTTTGTTTTGGAGAGACAGCAAAACAATATGACATTATACTAAATTAATTGCCATAAATTATCAGGAACGGAGGATTTCAGAGAGGGCTGTGTAGTCAGGGAAGACTTCATAGAGGAAGTGAGTCTTCAGTTGAAACCAGAACAGATGGGATTGCATTATGAACATGGTGGCTGATTTTTTTATGAGGGATCATGGGAGGTCAAATAGGTGTGGGGTCAGAAAATCTGGGTCTAAATCCTGGCTTTGTTCCGTAAATGCTGGGCAAGCTTGGGTCAATCTATTCTGAGCTTCAGTCACAGTATTTTATAAAGTGAGGATAATCAGACTTGCACTGAAAACTTCATTAGGCTTTAAGGAATACTTGATAGATATAAAGCACATTGAAGCTGCAATGTGCTACACAAATTTGGGCTATTCTTATGATGAAGAATAATGTGAATGAAGGTATAGCACCGGGAATGAGTTTGCGGGCTAGGAAAGCCAAGTGTCCTTGGATTCCCTTTCATCTTCTGTCAGAAAAATTCAGGGGTTACCAATTTTGTCAGGCTACCCTAAAGCCAGCACCTATGTCATTGTGGATTTTGCACAGGAAGGGCATATGGTTGTCCTGCTATTGTTCTAAAAGAAAGAGAGTTTTCTCTTAGATAGGACAGATTTCTGAAATACAAGTGAACTGTGTGTGTTCTTGACTAAGTCCTGTCAGATTGTGAATTCAATCCTGCCAATTTGGGCACTTGAGGACTTAAGTTCCTTCTATGAACAGCACCAAAACAATATTGTACAGGTTGAATTCATTCTTCGAGATGGTCATTTTCCCTAATTTGATTCCTTTTATCCAAATACTTGTTAGCTTATTTGTGTTCTTAGGAGATGGACTTTGGCCTAAATCATTCATAAAAAATAGGTCCCAATCTTGAAAAATCCAGGGAAGATTTACCAAAAATCATGGGATTTGAGGCTATTAGAACATAGCTCTCTGAGCTAAAAAAGGCCTTAGCATATAGATCTTAGAACATGGTAGCTATAAGGAACGTTGTCAGGTAAAATGGCAGAAAAGAATTTAGAGATCATGTGGTTCAGAATGTAGACTTCTCATTTTCCAGATGAGGAAACTGACATCCTTGGAGGGTCAAAAGACTTGCCAATGGTCACAGAGCAAGTTAATGATGGATGTGGGACTTGGACCATGAGTTTTGATTCCCAGATTAGGCAGAAAGCCTTTGGGGAAACAGTTATATTTGTCCTTCCCTTTTGGGTTAGTATTTGTAGAGAGAATTCAAGCCGTCATTATTATAGAAGTCAAATAGATATTCTTAGCCCACAGGTAGTAGTAGTAAAAGGAGGTCAGGAGGTTGACATTGGTAAGTGCGGGTGGAGCTAACATGTATTTTATAGGCTAAATAGAATTTTTGTGGTCAAGTGGTTTTTTGGAAGGTCATTCTAAATTTTACCCAATTGACAGGCCTGATGGGCCTCTGAATTCAGAAGTATCTTGGTGGTAGATAGAATACTAGATCTGGAATCAAGATGATTTAAATTTAAATCTTGCTTCAGACTCCTATTAACTCTATGGCCCTGTACCAATTATTTAACTTCTCAGACTTCACTTCCTTACTTAGAAAATGAGGATAATAATTAATTGAGCTAATAATGAGATGATATATGTAAAGTACTTTGCAAACCTTAAATTACTATATAAATATTAGATTTTTTTTTCTGTTGTCCAATTTGGATTGATTAACAGAACTATGTCACATAAAGTTTTGAACTTGGAGTGGAAGAATTGATTAACATGATTATCATGCCTGATAAAGAGTTCTGAACTTGGAGTGGGAAGATCTGAGTTTAAATCCTGGTTTTGCTATTTTCTCCCCTGGTGACTTGTTCCAGTGATGTCACCTCTTCAAGCCTCAGTTTTGTTATCTGTAAAATGGAGATGAAAAACTTGCATTACCTCCTCCAGAAGAGATATTATGGGGAAGACACCATAGAAATGTGAACTCCTTTTACTATAATTGGGAATTATCTATGGATGTCACAAATTACAGAATTTTAGAGTTTATCAGTGAATACCTAGTCCAAAACATACAAGAAAAATGACCTCCTACAACATTTGCAACGTCTTTCTGAAGACCTCTGGTGAAGGGAGCACCCATTTTCTATCCTCTTAATGAAGTTCATTTCACTCTGTTAGGACATTTTTTCCTCACAGGAGTGTACTGTCCTAAATACTTTTGTATTTTATATGTATTTTGTATGCTCTTCTGTCCCTGACGCTCAGAAAGTACTCTATTCCCCCTCCTGAAGATTTTAGTCTTCTTCTTTATTCATGGTTCTTAGGGCTAGAACTAGTCCCCTGGTTCAGTCTGGACCATCCAGGGTCAGTTTGGATTCAGGAACAAAAACTGCTTGATATGAAGAGGTCATCTAGTCTAATTCTTATCCCTTTGTTGCTGCTGTTGCGGATAATAACTTTCATGTATATCTTGTTTAAGTACTTTCCTCACAATCACCTTATGAGCTATAGATGGTATAAATACTATGAATACTGTTTTTACAGATGGGGAGAATGAGGTTCAAAGAGAAGAAAGGGCTGATCTACACCCCCGTAGTTTGCATCACAGTGTTCATAAACCATGGCAGCAGAACCATGATTTGAATACAGGTTTTCCATTTGGTCCAGCACTCTTTCCACTATTGCATGGTATATAATAGTCAGAATAGTTAGAATAATAGGAATCAGAAGGGATTTTCAAGGTCATTTTACAGACGAGGAAACTGAAATGCAGAGAGGTTATATGGTAGCCCCTAATGGAGCTGGGATTTGAACCTGGTCTTCTCATCCAAAATTTGTGTTGTGTTTTTCTAATAAGCTGCTGTAGGTCTAGCCACTATCTTGTCCTTGATTCCACATTTTTGGGGGCCTATCCTCCATATGTCTTCCCACATGCTCTACTTCCTATTGTCCTACCTAGATCTGGCACATGACTGGCAAGGGTCCAACTGGGTTGCACACAGAGTTGGAATTTCAGCAACAATGCCAAGGCTGAGCTCTACATGAGGCCCAGGCCTTCACTATCATGCCAGCCTGAATGATGCTGGATGGAGCATGTCACTTTCTTAACTCCTCTGCTCTCTTTCCCCCCTTCTCTCCACCTGTCACACTTCAGTCACTCAAGCCATTTTTAAGTTTATAGGATATGCTTCTCCCCCACCCCCCATATGGTCACGATTTCACCTACATAAACAAATTCAGTTAAATCCCAATTCCTTAGGCAAACTAATTAAAATTAATAATGGGGTCCCAAATAATCCCTTCATGGTGTAATGGAAAGAGCTCTGTTCTAGGATTCAGAAGACCTGGGTTCAAATGTAAGCCCTATCACTTTATTAGCTCTGGAATTTTGGGGAAGCAATTCCCTTTCTATTGACTTCTGTTTCTTCTGTAAAATTCAGGATGTGGAACTGTATTCTTTTTAAGGTCCCTTTCAGCCATGAGCTCTAAATTCAATCTCTGATTCCTTCTAGCTCTAAATACAATGATCCCTTTAAAAGAGATTACAAATTAAATCTAGCATCATATAATATTCTTGATGAAAGGGTCCTTAGAAGATAGAATGTGAAGGTTGGAAGATTCCTTAGAACATAGAATGTGAAGATTGAAAAGTATCTTAGAGCTTTTATTTTGCTGCAAGAGTTGGGCGTAAACCTGTTTTTGTCTGTTCTACCCCTGGGTATTGCTGGGTGGTGACATTGCCCAGCCCCAAAGCTAAGCCTCTGAGGTAGCTTTAGAGCTTCCAGGACTCCTGGGGCATCATCATCCACCATTCAGGTCAGGCGAGGGGTGCTTACAGACAGTCTGTAGCCACTTGCAAGAAGTCTTCTCGCAGTGTTCTTGTAACTTCATCAGGGACAGAGGCTGAACTAAAGAGAACACTACTGGGCCTTAGTTTTATGATCTATAAAATTAAGGGGTTAGATTAGGTGATATATAAGGTCTTCTTCAGCCCAAAATCTTAACATCCTACAATCTTGCAAATATAGTCTTGGACAACATAGAAAAATTGCATAATTATCTTCAGATTCTAACAAAACAAACCAATGCCAAAGACGAATTCACCAGGGGAGGATGGGAGCAATTTGAAGGAGGGAGACAGTGGTAAGGAAGCCAAGAGATGAGAGGCAGCAGAATATAGTGGGGGGAAAAAGTGAGCTCTGGTTAGTAGATAGGGGTTCCAGTCCCTGTCAGTTACTACCTTCTTGGGGTTGGTTTACTTGTCTGGGCCTTATTTTCCCTTGCTGTAGTAGCAAACATTTGGATTTACTTACCCTTGCCTCACAACAATTCTGGGTTATAGAAGTTAACACTGGCCTTATATCTCCATTTTGCAGTCGAAGAAACTGAGGATCAAAAAGAGGTTAGATGATTTGTGTACAGTTTCACATAAAGTTTATAATTGTCCAAACCAAGATCTGAACCCAGTTCTCATGACTCCAAATTCAGCATTATTTTCGCTCCCTTAAGTCCCTTTTTACATCAATGTTTTAGATATATTCAGTTTATCTCAACAAACATGTATATTCAGGAATACTAGATGTAGAAAACAGAATCAGAAGATTTGCAATTCTTCTTTTTCTTCTGCCACAAACTCCCTGCCTAATCTTTAAAAAAAATTATCCTTACTCCTCATTTGTCCTAGCTATAAAACAGTAAAAGTAAACCTTCTTCAAATGTCTGAAGGAAATGTGGTGGGGCAGCTAGGCGGTGCAGTGGGTAGAGCTTCAGCCCTGGAGGTTGGAGAACCTGAATTCTCCTCAGGTATTTGACACTAGCTGTGTGATTCTGGACAAGCCATTTAATTCCTGATTGTCTCCCAAAAGAAAGAAAGAAAGAAAGAATGTGAGGAAGAATTGACATTTTTGCAGGAAAACATATATGGGATCCTAGAATTGAAAGCAGGAAAAGAAATCCTGGAGAGCCAGTGCCCTTGTTTCATACATAAACAATTTCCTATTCATATACATTCTTCATATATATTTTAGGAACATAAGAACCCCAGAGCCATTGAATGATTTGCCTGGGATCATACAAGTAGGAAGTAGCTGAGGGAGGACTAAAATCTATATCCTCTGACTCTAAAATCTAATGGTCTTTCCCCCACTTTCTAATGCCCCTCTTAGGAGACACTCTGGATAAACAGATAAATAAAGAGGACTGGGAAGTGTGGTTCTGCTTGTCACAGGCTTGGAGGCTTCCTGATTCCCTGGGAGGTGTATCTCTGGGCTCTAAATTTCTTCTTCATTTCCTACAGGTCAGGCTTAGGCTTTGCTCTGCAGGGCTGGTCTGGGGCCCCCTCCTCATGTCCTTCCAGGGACTCTGGGGGCCTTACTGGCCTTTTGCATGCTTGTCCCCATTGTGGGGCAGGCAGCCAGAAGGCCTGCTTCTCCCTGCAGCATGCTGGCACTGCTTTGTCCTCTGGCTCATATCCTCCCAGTGGGCTAGAAAGGCTATTCACACCGTTCTTGGACCTGGTGGGGACCTGTCTGGGTCTCGAAAGTGTTGGTGACCTCGCCTCTCCCTCTCAAGTAAAACAACAGTGGTGGAGTAGGAAGGTCATTACATTTGAGGACCTGGCTGCAGTTCCAGCTGAACTACTTCCTAGCTCGGTGATGTTGAATATGTCATTTAACTTTTTTGGGACCTGATTTCCTTCTCTATAAAATAAGAGTGCTATACTGGAGCAAGTTATTTTACCTTTCTAATTCTCTTTTCAGCGAAGGAATTGGACTAATGTCCTCTGAGGTCTTGTCCAGCTCTGCGTGCTAGAGACCTTTCCAAGATTTTGTCCCCTAATGGGCTAAGGAGGCCATACATGATTTTTTTTTCTTGCAGGGGTGGAGAGATTGCGAGTAGGAAGGGCAGCTTCATAGGGAGACCATGATTTAGAAACTTTCCATTCATTTCCCAAGCACACAGCTGCCCTGTGTGTCCCTAATTCCTTCAATGCCCCTCTTCTCAGAACTAATCTTCAGATTGCACTGCCTCAGGGGAACAGACTGGATCGTCCCTCTTCCCAGGCCTGCTAACTGCACTGGCTTTCCCCATGCCCCACCCCGCCGAGCTCCTCCTGAGCTGAGATCATCACATTAGCCGAGTGTATTCCCTTCTGACCCGGCAGGGCTGTGCCCAACCGACCGTCTGCCCCTGGCACACTGGCCTGGAATTTATTCTCAGTCAGACACTAGGATAGAAATGAAATGTGTCCATCAGACATGGTCTTGGTTCCCCTTGCTTAGTATTAATGAGGGAGGAAGCCGGCATAGGGGTTTCCACAAATTCCCATGTGTCTTCCCCATCCCCGACTTCGCTGGCTTTCCCCATCCACTCACTCTAATCGGAGTCACTGGAGAGTTTACCCTTGTCCATGACCTCCAGAGAAGCCTAATCACACAGACAGTTTGGGAGGAAGATAACTCATCAAGACTGGCCGCTCTGCAGAGCATCAAATCGGCTGAGAAATAACAATGGTACCACCCAAATTAACTGGACAGTCTGAGCAGACCCGGGGTGTGTGTGGGGGAGGAGCGGGATACTGTCACTGGAGAAAGAGAAAAGGCTGGGAAGGACGCCAAGGGCAGCTGGGGGACCAGCCCAGAGTCCCATCATGGACCCTTCTGCAGGGGTCCCTGATGATAACAAATGTCTTACAGACACCTTGAGTGCAGGAAATTGAGCAGGGAGTTTGCTCAGCTATTACCGATATGGAGCTAAGAGAGAGAGAGGAGACAGTTTGAGCTGATGGGTCTCATCTGCAGGGGAGTGTCCCCAGAGGGAGAGACTCTACAGAGAGCCCCATTTTTCTTTTTGAGGCTTTGGGACAAGCCTTTGAACTTTCCTTGGCTGTGATTAAAAGACCTATAAACTGGGGTTATGCTGCCACTTAGTGGAGATAAATGTGAGCACCCACCCATGCTTTGAGAAATTTCACTACTGGTAGAATATCAGAGTAGGAATGGACCTAAGAGTGTAGCCGTCAGAGCAGGAATAAATCTTACAATAGGTGAGCTTAAGCTGGGGTCCACAGTTTCATTCTCCATTTCCCACCCAGAGTTCATGGATAGATTTCAGGGGGTTCATGAACTTAGATGGGAAAATTCCATCCTTTTAAAAAATATTTCTTTTTTTTTCACATTAACTTCCAAGTGAAATTTAGCATTTTCTTTAATTATATAAAAACATTATTTTGAGAACGAGCCCACAAACTTCACTGTACTGCCAAAGGAGTTCATGATACACCAAATAGAGATTAAGAATCTCAGTCTTAGAAAATAGAATATCAGAGTTGTTAGATACTTTAGACTATAGATCATCAAATAGCAAAGCTATTCAATAGGAACATCAAAGCACAGACTATCAGAGCTGGAAGGGGCCTTAGAATATAGAAAATGGAATGCTAGAGTTGGAAAGGATCTTAAAACACAGATGGTCAGAGTTGGAAGGAATCTTAGAATATAGAACATAGATGAAATGATCTGGAAGAGGACTTTAGAACACATAATGTTAGAGTTGGGAAGGACCATTAGAGATCATCTGCTACAAATTCCTCATTTTATGGTGATAGAAATTGGGACCAGAGCAGAAGTGACTTGTTCACGATCACATTGAGTTAAGGAAAGAGAATAGAGAGAGCATTCAAGTCTCTATGACTCTTTCTTTTAAACTGATGTTTCTATTGAAAAGGATTTTTTTATTCCACTCAGGGTTTCCCAACAATTTTAGTGTAGTTTTAAGTCTCAGACCTTTGTAGGCCTTTTAGCTGCCTTAGACAAGGAAACAAAAAGAACTGTATTTATTTTGATTTTTCTTTAATTTTTATGTGAATCCAAAAGAAAAAAAAAACACTCAATTGTTAGATCAGAATTGGCAAATGATTAAGACTTGTAGAGAAGGTGTCTGCAGGAATCTGGGGAGAACAAAGACATTCTCCTATTCCTCATGGTGTCCCATTGAATTCTTTTCTCTTTAACTTCTTTCTCCACATTTCCCCCCTTTTTCTACCTTAATGCCTCAACCCAATGACAAATTTGGTAAAGATTGATTGTTGTGAAGAATAAGCATGGATGAAATTAAATTAATAAAATAAAAAGTAGCATAGCAAAGGAAAATAATTATACAGAAATAGTTATATCCCAGGTCTCCTTCAGGTCCTAAGATTCCATTTTCTAAATTCTAAAGCTCATGCTTTGACCACTTATGTGTTAAGGTCCAGAAGCCTGTATTTTGAGGGTCATGCCCATGGTTGGGTTGTGAGACTCAATATGCTATGTTCTAAGGTCCCTGCTGGTTCTAATAATCTATGGTTCTGTTCTCCTCTCTTTGACTCATTCCCAAGATGAGAATAGAAAGCTGGCAGCTAGAACCTTTAATTCTATTGGTGGGAGGGACTCATTGGTTGTGATGAGAAATCCACTGGGCTGTCTCTGAGCACCTTTAGTGCTCAGAGGAGCTGCCTTTAGTAGCCAGTAGCAGGCTATTTTTGAAATTAAAAAAAGATGCCAGAACTAGCTAGCTCACTATGTAATCTTGAGAGTCTGTTCTCCTAACAGATTATTTGCCCTATCTCTAAAACAGAACCTATAACAAAAGACTATAATGATTACTAGAATAAGAAGTAGTCTTATCTAACAGCTCTGCTTTTTGGTTATATACCTTCTCTGACAGAAAGAACTAATCCTCAGAAAACATCTTGAATGATTTTAGTCCCTGGGAATTAAGGAATTCCTGGACTTTGACTCCTGCTTCTCTCATGAGAAATGGAGTAAAATATTACTCACGCTTGTCTCATCTGAACTTCGCATTTCATTTGAGGTTTATGTGGAGTACTTTCCCCATTCTGGATTCTGTGAGGCAGCTGGTGCAAGTGTTGTTATTGTCATTTTCAGATGAACTGAGGCTCAGTGTGGGGTTAAACTAATAATTGGCAAAGAAATCTTGCAGCATATTAGAAATTACAATCACAATAATAATGATGAAGGAGGAGGATAGCATTTAAATAAAGTCCT
Source organism: Antechinus flavipes (assembly GCF_016432865.1). NCBI lineage: Eukaryota > Metazoa > Chordata > Mammalia > Dasyuromorphia > Dasyuridae > Antechinus > Antechinus flavipes. Next base: position 451,225,796 of record NC_067399.1, read on the forward strand.
AAGGTTTTGCAAAGATTTTACAAATATTATCTCATTTTATCCTTACAACAATCCAGGGAGGTAGGGAGTATTTTTATCTCCATTTTAAAGATGAGGAAACTGAGGCAGAGAAAGATTTAAATACTTCCCCAAGATTGCACATCTGTCTAGTAAGTGTCTGAGACTAGATCTGAACCAGGTCTGGCTGTCTGCAGTTTCTGTACTGTGATATTCTACCCACTATGCCACTTTGTTGGAATACCGAGTCAAAAGTGCTGGGTTCAAATCTTGTCTCTGCTATTACCTATATTGGGCAAGTCTCTTTCCCTTTGAGAACTTATTTCTTTGTTTGTAATTTAATATAATAATATGAGGTTGAGTTACTTCTTTCTTGCTCTATAATCCTGTGAGTTCAAATCAAACCCGGGTCTCCTAATTCCTATCCCCCTGCTCCTTTCACTGCCTGATGGTATGATTGTACACAGAAATAGAGTAACAGCACCTGTAAGTGAAGCAGGGCGTTCCTTGATCACCTTACCAAGCAGCCAGAGACCAGGAGCCCAGAGATAATTAGACTTCTGTCTCTTTCCCTAGATTGCAGAAACCTACGCTTTTCTCCCAAGGGAGGCTGTGACCCGGTTCCTGATGAGCTGCACAGAATGTCAAAAGAGGATGCACTTTAACTCCAATGGGTTAGAGCCCAAAGGTAAACAAAGACAGATATTTGGGGTCAGAAGTGGGGCAGAGGGGTGGGTGGAGCAGGGACCCCAGACAATATATTTCCACAGCTGCTGCTGCATCATCTGTGTAGGGATGCATGGATGCTGGCAGAGCCCTGAAGAGAAATGCCGATTAAGCACTTGTCCCAATTCCCAGAGGCCAGTGGGAATCCACGGTGCTGCTAGGGAGAGCTACATTTTTATCTCAGGGATCATTTGAAAACTCACCAAACATTCATCCAGAATGCCACCTCTGATGCTTTTCTTGAGCACTCTGACTGAAAGTGATCTCTCTCCTCTTCTGGAACTCTTGTAGCGCTTAGCATTGTAGAATTTGAAGCTGCCGGCAGAGATCTCAGACATCATCTTGGGTCTAGACCCATGCTCCTGTTTAGGGAGGCCTTATAGGAGATGACCTTGGAAGTCCCTTACAGCTCTAGGAGTTTATGATTCTAAGGGCTCCACATTCATTCATTTAGCAAACGTTCAGCGCATACTTAGTGCTCTGTGCTGTGCAGTAAGGGAAATATAAAGAAATATAAAGAGACTGAAACAGAACTGTCATGAAGTTTATAAAATCTGCTAGGTATAATTAGACAGGCATCGATAAAGGAATAATAAATTTGAATATACAAAGTGAAACATGCTATTAAATAAAATGAGGAAGAATGCTCTCAGCTGGAGGAATCATGGAAGACTTCCTAGAAGAGGTGCCTTTTGATTTGGGCTTTGACAGGTAGGATGGTAATAGATGAAGAAGGGAAAGAGATTTGGATGGAGTAAAAGACATTCTAGGCTTAGGGAAACCACATATTGTGAACAAAGGCAACACTGAGGAAAGAAAGCAGAATTTAAGGGGGAGAACAAGGGAGTAAAGTAAGTCTGTTTTAAATCATGTGTAATCTACATAAGGAGAAGATAAGGCTGGCAAGGTATGTTGTGGTTGTGGCTGTGGTTCACCCTCATGGAATAAAATAAGCCACACAGATAATTATAATATGAAAATAAGGTATGATAGATATAAAACATAAGACTAGTATGGTAAGATTTATACAGGGACTGTTTTTTTTTTTAAAATAGCTTTTTATTTACAAGATATATGCATGGGTAATTTTTCAGCATTGACCCTTGCAAAACCCTCTGCTCCAATTTTTTTCCTCCTTCCCTCCACCCCCTCTCCCAGATGGCAAGTTGACCAATACATGTTAAATATGTTAAAGTATAAATTAAATACAATATTACCATACATGTCCAAACTGTTATTTTGCAGTACAAAAAGAATCAGACTCTGAAATATTGTACAATTAGCCTGTGAAGGTGGGCAAAAATATAGGGATTGGGAATTCGATGTAATGGTTCTTAGTCATCTCCCAGAGTTTTTTCACTGGGTGTAGCTGGTTCAGTTCATTACTGCTCCATTGGAACTAATTTGGTTCATCTCATTGTTGAAGATGTTCACTTCCATCAGAATTGATCATCATATAGTATTGTTGTTGAAGTATATAATGATCTCCTGGTTCTGCTCATTTCACTCAGTATCAGTTCGTGCAAGTCTCTCCAGGCCTTTCTGAAATCATCCTGATGGTCATTTCTTACCGAACAATAATATTCCATAATATTCATATACCACAATTTATTCAGCCATTCTCCAATTGATGGGCATCCACTCAGTTTACAGGGACTGTTTTTATCCTTCTTTTTTTCCCAGTACTGGCAATAGGCATTTAACAAACAATTGGTAACTTGACTATCAGAGTAATACAAGTAAAGGTGTTTGAGAGACTCAAGAAGAGATCTTCTTGACCTACTGGAATTGTGCTTGGAAGACCTGTTTCAAATCCCAGCCATGTCATCTATTATTCTGTATGACCTTGGGCAAGGGGGAGGGAAGGGAATAAAGATTTATTTAGTGCCAACAATGTGCCAAGCACGGTGCTAAGTATTTTTCCTCTTTCTGAAATGAAGAGATCAGACTAGATAACCTCTGAGGTCCCTTCTAATTCTAACTCTGTCATTTTGTGATGCTATAACCTCTGTGATCTTTACTTCCCTCATATGTAAAAGGATTCACTTCTAGTTCTGAGACTATAAACTGGCCAATTATTTTATGAACTTTCAGGAAGCCTTCGTGGAGGAGGTAGGCTTTAAACTGTGCATAGGATTTCAATAGGCAGAGATGAGCTGGGGACGTGCCTTCTAAAGTGTTAATAAATAAATATTTGTTATAAAAAGGCAAACAGGATAACTCAAGGCCACCTCAAGTAACAGGAAGGTAAGTGGAATCCCTCCTAACATTCAGGTTCACAAAATCTGCTGAGTGGGCTGCTGGTCGTCCCTGAGCCCCATTTCCCCCCAATCCTTCCCAGAGATTCCCACTAAATCTTGGGGCACATCTGCTTGCAGGTGGCTCTGGCACAGTAAAACACGCCAATAAATTTAGCTGGTGCATGTAGGAAGTCTCCCTGAGAATGGAGCCCAGGTGGGCCATTCATCTAGGGTTTAGCTTCCCTCAAGTGCTCTGTGCCAAATCTGTTCACTGGCACCCAGCCCAGGGAAGGTTGCTAGAGTCAGGGGCAATTTTGCCCCTGCTTGAAGTCTAGGCTCTGGCTCTGAATGAAGGATAGCCCATTTGTTTATGTGTTGATTAAGTGGATCCTACTGTAAATGATACAAAGAATATTATAGATAAAAATCTTATACCGAAATGAATGGCAAAGGAAACAATGCATGAAGGAGACCTTTGGGGTTTTCATTTTATTTTGATTGGCCCCAGAAACCAGCACATTAGGAACTTCTGACAGCAACACAGTCACCAGCAGTCCAGTGACTCTCCTTCCCCTGAGAGCAGTTAGACCATTACCTCCCATCAGACACATGCATCAGCTCTTGCCATGTGAGGGGCCAAAATAAATCTTTTGTAAAAGGAGCTGATGTTCCTCTGGGAAATTCTGAAGCCCCCACACTTAGATCTAGGATGCATTGACATGTGCTAAGTGAAATTCCCTAGTTGTGATGAGAAATATACCTAGCCATCTCCCAAGTATTGGCCCTGATTGGCACAATATTGCATGGTTGACTTTTTGCCTAACTCCCCTCCCCCCATTTGTCTGAATTAAAGCAGGGCTTTGTATACACATCTTGGGTCCATTATGTCACACATTTCCTTAGTAGTTGGGGCATGGAAGCAGAGAATGTTGGCCCTGGAAGATGAGACCTTAGAATGTCAGAAAGAAGTTTAGACCATAGAATGTCAGAGTTGGAAGAGAGACCTTAGAATATATAATAATAATAATAATAATAATAGTAATCACCCACTTTCCTGTATAATGCTTTAAGATTTCCAAAGTGCTTTCCTTAGAAAAATTAAAAGCAGAGTTCAAGTCAAATTATACCAATTTGACAAATGGAGGAACTGAGACTAAAAAAAGGTTAAATAAATGACTTGCTTAGTATCACATACTAAGTGAACTAGTATTCCTAAGTTCTCCCAAGTTACAGACTAGTGTCCTTTCTACAGTACTATGTTGCTTGCCAAAAATAGAAGGAATATGGGATGTTATAACTGGAAGAGACTTTAGAGACCCTCTCCATTCCTTTTACTAGCAATGACTTTGGACAGAACCTCTCCCAGCCTCAGTTTCTTTTTCTGTAATATGTGGAAGAACAATAGTTCCTATGTTACAGAGACATTAGGATCAAATGAGTAAAGGTATGTGAAGCACTTTGAAAACTTTAAAGTGCTATATACATGTGAGTTATTATTATTGTTATTTATTATTATTATTATTGTCTAATCCCACCCCTTCACTTGGCAGATGGAGAAACTGACACCCAGGAAAGGGAAGTGGCTTGCCCATGGTCACACAGCTAGTAAGTGAGCATATGTGTGTATGTTTGGGGGTGGTGATAATCAGTAGAATTGGGACCCATAATGGTCCAGTGCTCTTCTGATCACACCCCACTTATCTTCCTTCCTTAAGAAACTTCTGGTCTAGGCTTTCTCTCATTTTTCCAGGTTGTCTTTTTAGAAACAGGGTTTTAGTCCCGTGGGTATCTTCTCCCACTGCTTAATTCGTGCCTGGAGTCGTCACCCTCCGTTTCACATCCTAATCATTTCCACAGCAACTGACTGTGTCAGACACAGAGCCTGTTCTGGGGGAGGAAAGGGGCTACAAGAGGTTGGCGTCAACTAGGAATCTTTGCTTTGGTTGGGGTAGGGATTCTAAGGAGAAGCTACTCTCTGTTTCCCTCCTATTTTCAACAGCAGGGATCCTTGAGGCAGGGTCTGTAGCAGCTACTCTCTCCTACCCTTTGCCAGTTCCCTTCCATTTCAATTTCCCCTCTAGCAGCCAAGCTTCCTAGCAGGAGGTGGCAGAGGGAGGATGCTCCTGTTCCCCTCCCCCTCAGCCCCCCACCTCTCCAGGGCTCTGGAGATCATCAGCGTGATGATGTCCTCATCCTCCCACTCCCCAATTAAGGCTCCAGAGGTCTCCTGGGGCTGCTGACTCCCTCTCCAAATGATCTTTATGGAGAGGCGGGAGGGGGTATCATGCAGTGAGTGGCTCATTTCCCCCACCTTCTAAAAGGAGGGAGGGAGAAGAGGAAAGAGGAGAGGAGGAAGCTAGAGCTGAGAAATCCCTGGAATATAAATAAACCTTGTGGGTTCAGCAGAGAAACCTCAGTCCAGTGTGCTCCTATAGGAGAAAGGGTGGATTAATTCCGCATTGTGTCTATCAAGTCCTCACCCCTTGAATAAACTTCATTTTTTTAAATCTCAGGTAATAGCTCTCCCTGTCAAAGCCAACACCCTAATAAACTAGGGAGAACCAAAGAATGGATCCCACTCTTTAGGTTTCTTATACTAGGAATTCTTACACATATTTAGTGTGGAAATGAAAAGTATAAAGGAGAACCCCTTCTCTCTTTGTAATTGTGAAGTAGGTGAGGTGCAGAGCTCTGAGCAGAAGACATTGTAAACCCTTGAAATAATAACTCTGGGCCTTGGGATAATACTAAGTCTGGCTTATGGAGCCTTTCCTTTTACTTTTGCCCTCTGAGGTGGTTCAGGCTAAATTAGTAAACTTAAGTCCAGGTAAGCAAAGCATATTATTTAAGATCACACACCTAGCACATAGAAATGTCACAATCTGATCTCCTGGCTCCAGGATTTATAAAGAAGGGCTGTATGTTGTACTTTTGGGATACCTGACATCAGCATGTTGTAATAAATACCAAGCTGACTCTGGAGTCAGTGAGATCTGGGTTCAAGTCCTTTCTGTCACTTTTTGTCTTTATGATCCTGGGCAAGTCACCTAACCTCTGAATACCCCCAGATAATTTCTAAGACTCAGTCGCAGAGCAAGTTCTGATCTGCATTGGTTAAAAAGGGTTTTTTTAATTGAAATTTCCTATACCAAAGAAATCAGGTCTGGTTTAAAAAAATCAATTCCAATAGGACTGGGTCCAAAGTAAGGTGTGATGTGTTAGAAATACTTGCAGATCAGTGGTTTCTCTTCCCTTCCCTCCTCTCTTCTCCCTTCTCTTTTATTCCCTTCCCTCCTCCCTTTCCTTCCCTTCACTCCCTCCCCTCCCTTCATCTCTGCCTTGCTATCTCTGTCCTTTCTTTTTCTCTCTTCCTCTTTCTCTTCCCTCTTTCCTCCTTCTTCTTCTTTTTCTGTCTGTCTTGATGTCTCTCCCCCCACACTCTTCCCCACCCTCCCTTGCTGACAAGAGAATTGTCTCTAAATATAACATCCCCTCAAAATGCCTAGAAGGCGCCAATCACCTCTGCATGCCTGGCAGCACCCTGGTGAGGCATGAAGAGCAGAAGGGACTCTTCTGCAGGCCCTGGCTACCCTAACCAAAGAACAGCACCCTGACCTTTACACTATTCGTGGTCTCTCTAGACATTAAAGATTGATATTTCCTTTCATTGCTGCTTCATTGCCAAGGTTCTCTCCCTTCCACTGTCCTTCATCCACTGCCCTAGAAGAGGTAAAGGATGCTTTCCATCAGGGGCTACACTGGGCTTATTTGGCTTTTTGAGTTGATCCACCACTGAGTAAGAAAAGTGAAAAGTCATTTGGGAAGTGAATTTCTGGGTGAAGTCTATTGAGGAAAGGGAGGTTCTTCTGGGCTTTTTCTAAATCAAAGCAGGGCAGGGATGTTGCTCACTCTTCCCTTAGAAGAAGCCCTGGAACCCTGCCTTCCTAGGTTTATGAAAAGTATCCTTTCCTTGCTTGTTTCTTACCATGGATAGTCTAGCTTGCATGTTGATTCTCTACTCCCTGTGAACAGCATAAACAAAGGCTACAGGAAACAGGAAGTCAGGGGAAGAAATGCCAGGGTGCCAGACTCCACGGTCACTGCTTCTGTAAGATACCCAATGATTACCAGGGCATTTAAGACCATAAAAGAATGCACACTTACAACCAGGAGAAGTGGGGACTTAGGCCTTTGATGAGACTCTGTCTAGGATCTTCTTTACTTAAACTTGTTGTTCACTTGTAGTATGGAGCTAACTCTAAGGGCTATGCCATTGGGACACAAACTGTGTGTTTGTGGTCCTTGGATGAGCCCACATAATACCAACTGTGTGCCATTTGGCAAATCACTGTGCCTCAGTTTCCTCATCTGAAATAATGGAGATAATAATATCTACAGTACTCACCTAACAGGGTCACTGTGAGAAGCCAATGAGATAATGTAGGTATTTGTAAAACTTAAAATTACTATGTAAATGTCATTTAATGAATATGTTTCCACACCAGACCTGTGATGAAACTGTGAGGGGTGGAATAACATTTATATCGCACTTGATATATGTTAGGCACAGTGCCAAGTGCTTTTTAATATATTATGTTCTTTGATCCTCAAAAGAATCCTGGAAAGTAGGTGCTATTTTATCCTCATTTGAGGTAGTCAGAGGTTACTTGCCCAGGGTCACACAGCTAGTGAGTGAATGAGGCTGGATTTGCATTTAGTGATTCCTGACTCTAGGCCCAGCATTTCATCCACTGCTTCACTTAACTGCCTCATTAGTATTAGAAAATATCCATGAGGAAATACCCTGCTCTAAAGTAACTACTCTAAAGCTCATAGCCTTTGAGTTGTTTGGGGCAATGGCAGGATAAATGATTTAATAGAAAGTCAGAGCCATCGTGTATTGGAGGCAAAATTTGAATTCAGGTGTTCCTGGCACTGAGATTGGTTCTTTCTCTTTCCACACCCTTGTGTTGCCTTTTCCAGCGACTGTATAGTATTATCTTGTTCTTCTTACATTTCCAATGGAATTTAGATGAAAATGGTCTTGGGACAAGTCAATATATTGATATGATTCTTTTATTTATTTGTAATAATAATTATAATTTATAACATATGTATTTTATATGTGGGTGAAATGACTGCTTTTTGTCAATCTCTGCTTGTTGGACTAGCCAGCTGGCATAGTAGATAAAGGGCTGGACCTGGAATCAGGAAGTGTCAAAAATTGATTTCAAATCCAACCTTAGACACATATTAGCTGTGTGACCCTGGGCAAGTCACTTAACCTCTGTTTTGTTTCAATTTCTTCATCTGTAACATGAGGATAATAATATTACCTATTTCTTAGGGTTATTGTGAGTTCTATATACATAGTATGTACTATATACTATGTATTACATACTACATATATAATATACATTTTAGCTATTGTTGTTATTATTAGTGATGTTGATGTCACATACCTGTTACCAGAAAGTTGGCCGCCAGATCATGAATGTTTTGGCCTTAGAAATTCATGAAAATTATCTGCAAATATCTTGTGATCTGCATCAGTAAAAGAATGATAGATGAAGTCACAAATCCTAAAGCCTTAAAATTAATATAAAACTTTAGAATATCAGAGCTAGAGCTACCCTTGGAGGGTATTGCCAAGCTTTTCTTCTCCCCCACAAAGCTGCTTCAAAAGTTGCCACCTAGTGACTGGCTCTAGGAAGGTGCAGGAAGAATTGTGGTCAGAATTTTCATTGATTCATTAATACTGTCTGATTTTAGGTGATGGAGTAGGTTTTGCTTGGCTGGGTTTGAGGGAAGCTTCTGCACTATTGATTATCTGTGAGGTTCTGTAAACAACCTAAATCTTAAGTTGGTTTCCATCTCATTTAGCAATGAGATATTGAAATATAACTTTAGAAGCTCTCTGCATTTGTTGGATCATTCAGGATCCTTGGTATCTACTAAGGCAATTTTTTTCTACTAGATTTTATTATCTAGAATTGGTCATCTTTTTCTTGTGAATGACACCCTTGGTGAGAACATTTAAAATTTTGGTACATTATACCTATTTTTGTTCTTAGGATATTTTTTCCTAATTTTTTAGCTTCTGGAGCATATTCTGAACTATTTATTTAGTTTAGGCTTAATAAGACCGTTGTTCTTCTAAAATAGTTGGTATCAAATTCAAATAAAATTGGGGACTACTAAACCATTCAAAAGAATCCCTATAGGCCGCATATTGACTTGGAAAACCACTTACTAAGATTACTTATATCCTATTTTATTTATTTTGTTAGATATTTCCCAGTTACATTTTTATCTGGCTCTTCACTCCATGTGTTTGACACCTCTGTTCTGAAAGACTCATAGAAAGGGAGCAGGCACTGTTTTGTATCAAATCCAGATGTTATATAATCAGGGCGGCAGCACCTGCTGCCAATAACCCCCAATAACATTCTTCCTTCTGTGTTTGGGCAGGAGAGAGAGAAGCAATGAGACTCACTACCTCTGGGCTAACTTGGCCCCTTTTTTGGTAGTTGTACAACTGAGTCTACTGATAGAAAGGAGAATTAGCCATGTGAGATCCCTGCATGTCTGAGTTGAACAGCTCTGGGGAGCCTTGGGTTTCCTTGGTGTCTTCCTTGTGTGTCTGTGTTTTTGTTCTTCTGAATTGGGTTTGCCCCTGGGGAAGTAAATCATATACACCAAGCTAGAGTATGAGCTGCCTGTAGTCTCAAGCATAGAAAAACTGAAAAGCTGGGCAGTGATTCCTGTATCAGCAAGAGCTGGATCCTCAGATAATAACTTCTGAATCTAACCCCAGCTGTCCCGGTTCTGCTGATATTGCCTATGTCAGAGATTACTAGGATGTTGGGAGTCAAATGGAATGTGGAATATGGAAGAATATACTGTGAAGGTGAACAGTGTCAAAAAGTAAGATTCAAGCCAACTTTGTTTCTCCCTTCTACTCTTGCCATCCCCACTCCCCAAAGGCATTCACAGCTATGCAGAAAAGTGAGTGACTTGGTAATATAATTATAAGAATTTGGGGAATAACCAAGACTTAAATCCATAATGACATCCAGTTGCAGAGACTTCCTTTAAGGTCTTTCTGTACACCAGTGATGTAGCCTTCCAGAACTCTAAGCTATGTCAATCCAGGAATAACTGTATCATATCTTTTAAAAAGGGAAAGTTTTTTTGCCTGAATCTAGTGAAAGACTATCTATTGTTTGAAGATCACTGTAGCCAAATGTGGACAAACATATTCAATGATACTTTTTTTTGGAGGGGACTATAACAACTCCTATCTACTTAGTTGCAAAGGAGCTGTAATATGTATCTGTGGAGGGTGTGTCCACACTAGGAAAATATCAGATCCTTGAAGTGTTGAAGCTCTTGGCTTCAGGTGGGAACTGTTTTTAGTTCAGGTTTGTAAAAGGCTCTTATTCTTCTGAAAAGCCCTTGGCTTGATGGGAACAATCAGTCATTTGCATAGAAACTTGAAGTTAGAATCAGGGAGGTAGCAGCTGCTGCTAGTAGTCCTAATGAGGGCACCCAGTCTATCTTCCACTCCTGAAAATATCTTTGGATAGTAAGGTAGAAGAGGTGAGATCTAGTAATTAGAAGTAAAAGAGGAGTCAAAAAAATTGAAAAATTTAACCTAACTGCTGGAAAGGGAAATAAATTAAGAAAAGCCCACATTATTTCATTTGAGCCTTTCAACAGCCCTATAAGATAGATGCTATAGGTAATTATCCTTATTTTACAGATGAAGAAAGTAAGGTTAAGAAGTTAAAGATATCCAGCTAGTAAAATTTCAGAAGTAAGATTTGAAGAGAGGTCTTTCTGAGTTCAATTCCTGTATTCTATCCTCTTTGGTACACTCCCTTTAATAAATAGCAAAACCAGGGCTTTTGCCTTCATCTTCAGATCCAGAAGTCTTTCTACTAGAGTATATTCTTTTCATTAGTCTCTCAGCCCAAGCTTGGGGGTGGAGGGGGCACTGGAATGTGAATGGTATTTATTTTCTACCATCTGTTGTTTTGTCTGAGAGAATGGGGGTAAAGGGATGGGGGGCAGCATGGAGGTTAGTGGTGGTTAGAATCTGATAAGGGATCTATATTCCAACCCTGTGGAAGTGGGAAATGGAGCTAAAATCCAAAGCAGATTCTCTCTCTCTCTCTCTCTCTCTCTCTCTCTCTCTCTCTCCTTCTCTCTCTCCTTCTCTCTCTCCTTCTCTCTCTCTCTCTCTCTCTTCTCTCTCTCCTTCTCTCTCTCCTTCTCTCTCTCTCTTCTCTCTCTCTCTCTCTCTCTCTCTCTCTCTCTCTCTCTCTTCTCTCTCTCTCTCCCTTCTCTCTCTCTCTCTCTCTCTCTCTCTCTCTCCCCTCCCCCCCCTCCCTCCCTCCCACTGAGCACATGGGATGTGCTTCATTACATTTGACAATTCAGTTCTAATCAATATACCACCAGCTAACCTTGGAGTTGTTCTTGACTCATAACTTTTCCTCTACAGCCACACCTGACTAAGATAGAGACTACAGTAGCTCCAGGGTTGTTCAAAGCCCTTCTTACCACTTCTTCTTACCACTTCTTCTTGCCACTTCTTACCACTTACTAAATAGCTCTTTAAGTCCCAAAGCTGACTTTCAAGGCTTCCTGCCAGAGTCTCATTATTATAACAGCAACTCACTATTCTGTAGCATTTTAAGGTTTATGAGTCATTTTCTTCATAAGATCCCCATTTTAGGTAAGGAAAATTGAGGCTCAATAAAATACTTATGGACCCCATTCTCCAGACTCTCATGTTCTTTCCACTGTCATCTATTTGGTGCTATACCTGTTCATATATCCTTTTTACCAGCCCAACTAGACTGTTCATCCCCTACCCCCTTGCCAACATGCCTCTTGTTTTTTTACCTCTGTGCCTTTGCTTATATTGTTTCTCTGTCCTTAAAACACTTCTCTCCTAAATGTAACCTCTGAAATTTTCTCTATTCGTTCTTCATGTACTAGTTCAAAGCTATTGCTATTATAGCTTATTCTGCCTTGTACTTAATTTGTAATTATTGCATGCTTATATACAAATAATAACTCCTTGCAAGATTATAAACACCTTGAGTTCAGGAGCTGCCCTATTCAAACCAACCTTTCTGTCACTCTGTCTTGCAACCTGAGAGTCATCTTGGATTCCTAACTATCTCTCATTCCTGATACTCAATGTGTTGTCAAGGCCTGTTGATTTAATCTTTGCAATATCTCTGGAATAGGCTCACTTCTCTCCTTTTATTCTGCCACTACTATGGTGAAAGCCCTTAATTACTTCATACCTGGATTATTGCCATAGACCACTATTGAGTCTGCCTGCCTTAAGTCTGTTCTCCCCACACCAATCTGTCCTCCATTCAGCAACTAAGATGAATTTTCTAAAATGCAAGTCTGTCTGATCATGTCACCTCCCTACTCAATAAACTCCAGTGGTTCTCTGTTGCCTATAGGAACCAATACAAAGTATTCTATTTTGCACTGACAGTCATTCAAACTTAGCTCCTTACTACCTTTCCAGTCTTTCCAACCCTGCTACCTAACATATACTCTATGACACTGGCCTCCTGGCTGTTTCATGAAAAAAAAAAAGCCCCATTCATGACCAAGATGGCTCCTGGTATTCCCTTTTGCTGTCCCCCATTGCTAGAACCTCTACCTCTACTAACCTTTCTTATCTCTTTTAAGTCATGACCAACATCCTAGTTTTACAGGAATTCTTCCTCTTGATTCCAGTGCTTTCCTCCCTCTTAATTATTTCCTATTCATCTAGTATGTAGCTAGTTTATGAATATTTATTTGCATGTTGTCTTTCCCATTAGATTGTAAGGTCCTTGGTGGCAGGCATTCTCTTTTGCTTTTTATTGTTTCCCCAGTGATTACCACAGTGTATGCTAGTAGGCACTTGAAATATTTGCTGAATTGAATTGAAAAAGGTAAGTGCTATTTCCACAAAAGAGAGTTGGGCATGAGATCAGAAGATCTGGATTCAAATTCCGAGTCCACCACTTAACAGTTATGTGACTTTCAAGAAGTCATTTCACTTCTCTGAATTTCAGTCTCTTTATTTGTAAAATGGGATTAATAATATTTTCACTTAAGAACTGTTATGAGGGAAGCATTTTAAAAATATTAATGCAGGACAGAAATGTGACTTCTTATTTGTTTTATATCTTTTCACAGGGTATAGGGCTCTCTACAGAGCAACAATTAATGTCTTTTAGATGAATAACAAATTTAAAATGGTCACTTCAGTTTAGCTTAAGGTAAAAAGCAAGTTTCACTTTTAACGCTTCAACACTAGCCATGTTATCATGGCGAGCCACTTCCTTCTCTAAGACTCAGTTTCCTTTTTTATAAAATGGGGATGATAACCCCAATGATGGTTAAGAAGAAAGTGTATTGCCCACAATAAAGGATTTTAGAAATTAGAGTTGTATAAATAGCATGGGTTTTTTCTCAGTTTACTGATAGTGAAGATTCTTAGATGTCATTGCCATGTCCCTCCTTTGAGAGTGAGGCTCCTGGAGCCCTTTGTACAGGCTATCAATGGCTTCTGGTTTGTTCTTTCCTTCAGAAAATGAACCTCCTTCCCCTCTGGTTTCTGGGATCATCGACTATAACATGCCCCTCACCTCAACATACCTGAAGCAGATGAAGCTACGAGTAATGAATTCCCAGGAGCAGGTGAGTTGCTATTTTCATAGAGGTTTGGGTAAAGAACATCAGGCAGAAATATCTCCCTTCTCTGGACCTACTTCTTCTTTCTTTTCTTTTCTTTTTTTTTTGGGGGGGGTATTATCTGATCAGAGGCAAAAGACTCAGGCCCATGAAAACTGACTGGAAATTGAAGAGGTTGCTAGTCTATTATCTTGGAAAGGCAGTCAAAGCTGAAAGAGATGGAAGAAGCCAAGGGAGGAATGTATTCCTAGTTAACTGGTCTGCTGAGCAGAGTTCCCTGATTGTCAGGAAAGAATTATTCTAGTGAAATCCATGGAATTCAGGTTTCTACCCATCTTTACATGCTTTCTCAGACAATTATTAATAAGAAGGATTCAGGAAACTAGAATTTGAATATCCAGTTTGCCCTTTAACAAGTATCAGAGCTGAGAGGGACCTTAGAACCTAGAATATGAAACCTGGAAGGGACCTTAAAACATAGAATGTTAGAGCTAGATGGAGACTTAGAAATCATAGGATTATAACTGGGAGAAACCCCAGAAGCCATCTTATTGCACTCTCTCATTTTATACATGAGGAAGTTTGCTCAAGGTCACATAGCTAATAAGTGGCAAAGCTGGAATTCATCCCTAGGTATTTTTTCCCATTAAACAGTTTTATATTGTAGTGGATAGAACACCGGACCTGGAATCAGGAAGATCTGACTTCAAATCTCTCCTCAGACACTTACTAGCTGAGTGATTCTGGACAAATCACATAGCCTCTTTCTGCCTCAGTTTCTTCATCTGCAAAATAGGAATAACAATAGCAACTACCTCATGGAACTGCTTTGAGGCTCAAAAGAGATGATATTTATAGTCCTTTGTGAATATTGACATGCTATGTAAATATTAGCTATTATTAAACCATAATTGTCATATGATAGCAATAATAAAAACTCACATTGCTATAATGCTTTACACTTTAAAAGCATTTTTCTCACAATCAGCCTATGAGGTCATACAAGTATTGTTATGCCCATTTTATAGATAAGAAAACTGTGACTTTGAAAAGTGAAATGAATTTCCCACTGATTGAACACCTTATAAGTATTACAGGTAAGGTTCAAACCCTAGCCTTCTTCTGCCACTATCCATTATCTCTCCCTTCCTCATTGAGCTGACACAGAGTGAAAGACAAAGTAGAATCTGAGCATTGCTGTGAGTTCCTTTCCTCAGGGAGTCAGGAGAGGTATGGTCTTGAGGTTTAAGCCTGGGAGAGTGGGTCTCAAAGGATGACTTGATAATACTCTAGGGCCCCCAAGCTGTCCAAGCTGTGGTTTGTTCAGGGCTTTTCAGGGCACCATGGAAACAGGCTATAAAAAGAAGGAGAAAAAAAGCACACACACTTCACTATGTATTCACAAATCCAACCTTACAGTCCTCAGCAAAGTGAGGGTTTGTCTACTTCAGTTCAGCACAGTGCAAGGTAGAGTATCTGTCTTGTTCATAGGTTTTCTCATTGTATCCTGGTCCATCACAGGAAAATAACCATGTCTTGCATTTTAAAGGATGCTTACATCCATTTTTTTCAGTTGCTCCTCTTACCAGCTCTAATGATAGGCTGAGGAGAAAAGATTGCTACCATCTTCACTTTATAAATGAGGAAACTAAAGCTCCATGGTGATGTGACTTGCTTATGGCCACAAAGCTAAGAAGTATAGCTAATAAGTGTCAGAGTACAGACTTGAACCCAGGACTTCTGAGCCCAAGTCCAGCATTTTTTCTACTTATTTTAGTCAGAACTGAGAAGAACCTTGGAACATAGAACAAAAGGTCAAGGCTCAAGGGAGTCTTAGAACATAGAATGTAAGAGGGAAAAGGGACCCTAGAGATTATCTAGTTTAACAGTTTGTATTTGACAAAGGAGAAAAGAAAATGGACTTGACAATTCAGTTGTAGGTTTAATACTAGCAATTTTGACGCTAAAGTCTAGTGTTTCTGTTTTTAAAACACACACACACACATTTTATTGACATCTTTTGACTTTATTTCACATAATATCCAAGATGCCCCCATCATTACACATTCCAGGGTAAACAATCCTTTGTGACAAAGATTTAAAACTTTCTACACCTCTTGCTGCCTCCCAGAAGGATACATTGATCCACATTAGGTCCAGGTTAAACTCAGATGCCTTTTTTAAAAAAAAAAAAATTTAAAATAACTTTTTATTGACAGAACCCATGCCAGGGTAATTTTTTACAGCATTATCCCTTGCACTCACTTCTGTTCCGATTTTTCCCTTTCCTCCCTCCACCCCCTCCCTCAGATGGCAAGCAGTCCTATACATGTTAAATAGGTTACAGTATATCCTAGATACAATATATGTGTGTAAAACCGAACAATTTTCTTGTTGCACAGGGAGAATTGGATTCAGAAAGTATAAATAACCTGGGGAGGAAAACAAAAATGCAAGCAGTTTAGATTCATTTCCCAGTCTTCTTTCTTTGGGTGTATCTGCTTCTGTCCATCCTTGATCAATTGAAACTGAATTAGCTCTCTTTATCGAAGAGATCCACTTCCATCAGAATACATCCTCAAACAGTATCGTTGTTGAGGTATATAATGATCTCCTGGTTCTGCTCATTTCACTTAGCATCAGTTCATGTAAGTCTCGCCAGACCTCTCTGTATTCATCAGATGCCTTTTGAGATCCGTTCCAGTTTTGAGATCCAGTGATTTTGTAATCTCATGGCTTATTGTTCTCTGTCAATATACAAGGGACAAATTATAACATTTTCAATACAGAAAATATAAGATTGGCTCCTAATCCTGTACCATAGAAAGAAAGTAACTAATAATTTCAGGTTTGTGAGAGACCTAAGGTCTAGTTCAGATAAGAAGAATCTTTATACTAATATCTCTGACAAATGGTCATCTAGCTTCTGTTTGAATTCTTTAAATGAGGGAGAACCCACTCCCTCCTGAAGTAGCCCAGATCACTAATAGCCCACTCTGACTATTAGGAAGTTCTCCCTGGCATCAGTTCTAAATTGCTTTTTGGCAGCTTTTACCTATTGCTTGTAGTGCTGCCCTTGGGGCCAAACAGAATGAGTCTGTTACCTCTTTCACATAATAGCCCATCAGATATGTCTCCTCAGAGTCTTCTCTTGTCCTGGTTATATACCCTCAATTCTTCTATCTGATCCTTATTCAGCATGGACTTGGGACCCTCAAGTCTCCTCATCTGTAAAATAGGGATGATGATGATAATATTTAACAATACCCACCTTGTCTTCACCAGGGATACCTGAGGAAAGTACTTTTTAAACCTTGAAGTGTTGTAGAAATGTGAGATATGAAGATGATTCTAAATCTGAATTTCTGTGATTCTGTGACACAGGGAACAGCTCTCCTTTGGGGCTATCTTCATAAGTTGCTCAAAGTCTGGAAAATTTGGTTGACTAAAATGAGGAGGCAAATGATCTCAGTCATCACATATATAGCGTAGAATTCCATCCTGCACACACAGCTCAAACACATGCTATAGTACCACCATACCCCAAAATACAAACTTCAGACTTCTCAATCAGCCTTGCAGGAGAGAAAGGCCATACTTCAGTATGCTTCCTTTGCCTTTTTAATGTAAGTATTCCCTCCACCAGGATAGTTTTCCATGTCTTTTTTGTGGTATTCTTGACTATTTTTTCCCTAGAAATCCTCCATACCAAGTCCATCTAATTAGTGGTCTTTTTCTGATTCTTTGATTCGTAGTTAGCAGTACAACACTGGATTTATTCTTCTGTTATACAAATAATAATAAAACTTTTATTTATAAATCATGTTAAAATTTACAAAGTACTTTACATACATTATCTTCAACCTGTCTTCCATTCTTCTTCAATCTATTTTGCCAGGTCATTTTCCTCCTGACCACTAAATATGAACATCCCCTAAGAGTCTTTGCTTTGAGTTCTCTTCTCTTCCTATTCTTTCTTTCAGTGATCTCATCAGTTCTCAGGTTCAAATATCAGCATTGGGCAAATGGAACTCAAATCTATATGTTCAATCCTAATTTTCTCTCATGAA
Organism: Antechinus flavipes; assembly: GCF_016432865.1. Lineage (NCBI taxonomy): Eukaryota > Metazoa > Chordata > Mammalia > Dasyuromorphia > Dasyuridae > Antechinus > Antechinus flavipes. The sequence goes on from NC_067399.1 coordinate 451,243,548, forward strand.
TACTTTTTTTGGCTAAACTTCTCCATTTGAATGTTATTGAAGTATGTGTCAATGTGTTCAAAACAGAACTCATTTGATCTCCTTTTAAACCCATTTCTCTTTCAAACTTTACAGTTTTGTGAATGACATCATTATCCTTCCAGTCACCAAAGTTCACAGACTTGGAGTTATTTTTGGCACCTCCTTTTCTCTCAGTCCCCAGGCATCAGTTATCAAATCATCCCTTACCCAGACTATTGCAATAGCTTCCTATTTGTTTCATACACTTCTCTCCTGTGCAATTTATTCTCATGATTACACAACTGCCAAATTGACATCCCTAGAACCTAGAACTGACCATGCCATCTCTCTATCCAAAAAAATCTTCTTCATTTCCCTAACATCACTAGGATAAAGTATGAAATCCTCAGCCTGGCATTTAAAGTCCTCCACAACATGACTCCCACCTGCATTTCCAGTCCGATTTCATATGACTAACCTTCCTATCTCCTCTTCCGGTCAAACTAGCCCCTTATCTCGTCTCAATATGAAACATTAGATTTCCTGCCTCCATGAAGGAAAGTGATACATGCCTGTCCATGGCTGGAATGTACACTCTTTTTACCTCAGTCTCTTGTATATCTAGCTTTCACCAAATTATGACTTCATTGTTCAGCTATTTTTCAGTCATGTCCAACTTTTTGTGATCCCATTTGGGATTTTCTTTACAAAGATACTGGAATGATTTGCCATTTCCTTCTTTCATTCATTTTTACAGATGAGGAACTGAGGAAAACAGGACCATACAACTAGTAAATGTCTGAAACCAGATTTGAATTCAGATTTTCCTGATTTTGAGTCTGATACTCTAATCACTTAGTTGCTTGTAATTCAAATGCTACCTCTCAAATGATCCCTTTCCTGATTTTTTCCCCTTCCTTCCAGTTCTGAGTACTTTTACTTTTTTTCTCTTAGAATTCCTGTATTATTTTATACACACTTTATATCTGCTTTTTTGTTCATATAGTCTTTCATTCCCCAAGTGGAATGCAGGCTTTCTGAGAGCAAAGAGTTTCATCTTGTGTTTGTTTCTCCCCTATCTACCTTGTATATCTATTGACTTGAATCCTCAAAACAATCCTGTGAGATAGGTGCTATTATTATTATTGTTGTTGTTTTATAGATGAGGAACTTAGGACTCAGAGAGGTTAAATCACCTACCCAGGGTCACACTGTGGTTCAGAAACAGGATCTTAACCCTGGACTTCTGGAATTCAAGTCTAGTTCTCTAGTAATTATATAACATTATCTTTTCACTATCTTTCACTTTCTCTGTATGACCCACTCACTTTCTTTTCCTGCCATAAATAGTCCTTCACACATTCTATGCTATAGTCTGCTTGTGCCTGCCATGTGTCTTTCCATTAATTTTTGTATCACCTGCCATTATGATTCTTTTGAGTTTTGGAATTTATAGCTATAATGCATTGCTTGCTACGACAAACATATATAATATAAAACACTTAGTATTCCATGTACTAGTATTGTGACTGCTGTGAAGTAGTGCTAGGGAGTTCTCATGAAATTTCTCTATACTGGGGGGTCAAGGGAAGGAGCCAATACCAGGGAAATTTGGAATGTTCCCATTCCCATGGGACTTTCAAAGCATCTATTGAAATCCAGTTGGATGGTTCATTCATTCAGAGTTAAAGTACCTTTTTCCTGCCAAGTACTGTGCTGGACCCTAGTTGGTCAGCCTTTTTAGTGACAGTGGATTTACAGATAATTTAATCTAGTCACCTTCTTTTATACACAAGAAGACCAAAAGGAAGAAGAGACTTGCCTAACTCAAAAAGTAGCAGGGTTGGATTTTTACTCAAGTCTTCTAGTTCTCAGGAGTTAGGATTCTCAAAATGTTTCTTTGAGATTTAGAGAATCTTTCAGAATGTTAGGCCTAGAAGGGAGAAGTGAGCTAGTTTGTGGAAGGAAAAGGGAAGATGAGATAAGCGTTTATTAATCACTACTGTGTTTTGGGCACTGTGCTAAACACTTTAAAAATATATTATTTGATCTTTACAACAACCCTAAGAGGTGCTGTTATTATCTTCATTTTACAGTTGGGGAAACTGAGAGAGATGGGGCTTAAGTGACTTACCCAGTGAATCTGTTATTCACACAGATAATAAGTGTCTGAAGTAAGATTTAAATTCAGGTCTTCCTGACTAACTTAGAATCCAGGGTTCTTTCCACTGCATTACATAGGTACCTCCTAATTTTAAAAGTAGGGAAAAAATTGTGGAGAAAACTTGTCCACGGGCATGCAGTATATTTAATGAGAGAGTCAATACTAGAACCTGTGGCTTCCAATTCTGTGTATAAAGTTGTTCCTACTGTGCTATGCTATTTAGGAAGCAAGTTGTACCTACAGCAAAGCATTTGAGATGCATTTCGGTGTAAGAGGTAACATGGTGGATCTGGAGTCAGAGGCTATCATTTCAAACCTTGAATCTGCTGTTTACTCACTAGATGATCTTGGGCAAATGTCTTCTCCATTCTGGGCCTTGATTTCTTCATATATAAAATTAAGAGGTTAAATGTAGAGATGTCTCTAAGTAGAATCCAGTTCTAAATCCCACGATCCTATAATTCCTTGCAACAAATTTCTAAGTTACATGAAGTTGATATATTGTTGTTGTTATTATTCGGTTGTTTCAATCATGTCCTACTCTTCATGACTCCATTTGAGATTTTCTTGACAAAGATACTGAAGTGGTTTGTCATTTCCTTCTCCAGCTTATTTTATAGATAAGGAAACTGAGGCAAACAGGGTTAAGTGACTTGCCAAGAGAAGTTTCTGAGATGTGATTTGAAATCAGGAAGAGGAGTCTTCCTGACTCCGGCTATCTAGTTGACCCTAAAGTTGGTATATTATACTTATGATATTTGTAGATATGACAGAGGGTAAAGAACATATGAAATTGAAACTGATCAGCCAACTGCTAGAATCAAAGGCAAAATGAATTAGGGCTTTTTAAAGACCTACAATTAAATTAACCACCTAAAATTGAAAAAAAAAATCCATTGAAATGCATTTTTTTCATTTACATATCTAAGAACTCCATAGTAAGATGAGAAAAGGAACTTTAAACTTTTGAGAGTTTGATCAACAAAGATGGGCAGAAGCAGCTACACCCAAAGAAAGAACACTGGGAAATGAATATAAACTGCTTGCATTTTTGTTTTTCTTCCCGGATTATTTATACCTTCTGAATTCAATTCTCCCTGTGCAACAAGAAAACTGTTCGGTTCTGCACACATATATCATATCTAGGATATACTGTAACCTATTCAATATGTAAAGGACTGCTTACTATCTGGGGGAGGGTGGAGGGAGGGAGGGAAAAAATTGGAACAGAAGTGAATGCAAGGGATAATGCTGTAAAAAATTACTCTGGCATGAGTTCTATCAATAAAAAGTGATTTAAAAAAAAAAAGAGAGAGAGTTTGATCAAACAATATATAAACTGTGGAGGTTCATCCTAGGATAAAACAAATATAAAGTTACTTTTAATCCAGTTATATCTCATGAATTATTATTGTTTGGTCATTTTGTCTGACTGTTCATGTTCCCCATTTGGGTTATTTTTTGGTAGAGATACTGAAGTGGTTTGCTATTACATTCTCCAGGTCATTCTGCATGTGAGAAAATTGAGGCACATAGGGGTTAAGTGACTTGTCCAGGGTCACCTAGCTAGTAAGTATCTGAGAAAGGATTTGAACTTAGGTCTTTCTGATTCTATTGTATTTCTCTAGTCCAGTGTTACAATATATCTCATAGAAAAGAATTGGATCTGTGATTTCATTGGCATAGGGGACTCCTTCTACCAATTTAGAATGGCACCTTCTCTGCAATTTGTTGTCTTAGTTACCTAGAGCCCTGAGAAGTTAATTGAGGGTTTCCTGGAGTCACACTGCTTGTATGTAGTCTTGAACCCAGACTGGCTTTCAAGATCAGTTCTTTATCCACCATACCATGCTACCCCTTAGGGTGTTCCAATTCAGTAAAATTTTTTAGATTAAGAAAATACCTGCAAGAGAGCACCATTTATCCGTAACTAGTGTTTCTTGTTTATAGTGAATTTTTTTTGTAAAGGAAGCCTCACAAGACTGAATTTCTTCTCAGCTCCAAACACATAACCCTGAATAAATCGCTTTACTTCCTTGCCTTGATTATTCCATTTAGAAAATGAGTTGAAAGTTTACCCATAGCTTTATAAACCATCTGAGCTGAAAATTAGCTTAGAGCATGGGCAAAAACTGAAGGGATATTAGATTACAGAATAGTGTTAGAGCTGTCCAGCACTTTAAGCAACTCAGCAAGACTCTCATTGTACAGGTAGGAAAACTGAGCTACAGAAAGGCAAAAATGACTTGCTTATCTGGAATCTGTAAGAAAAATTTGAGAGTGCTTCAAAACATTAAGATGAAAGGCACATGTCCTTATCAGATGCTGTGGTTTTTGTTTTTTTTTAAGTGATTGAGATACCAGATTTGGAAAATAGCTATTAATTGTCAAAGAGAGAAATTAAAAGCAAAATATCATATTTGAGTTGAGTATTTGGAACCCTCAACTCATTAGTGGCAAAGATTCTATAAGGTCCCAGACCCCCTGACTCCAAGTCTATGAATTTTCTAGGCTGTCTCTCTTACAGCCTTTATTTCCAAACCTGATTTATAGTAATAGTACCTTCCCAAAAAAGGTTATTTCCACTACCTCACTTGTTTTCCTAGAAACAACCCTGAGAGGTAGATTGTATAAATACTGTTTCATAAATGGGGAAACTGAGGCCCAGAGTTCTGAAAGTGACTTGCTCAAAGTCCCACAGTGAGTTAATATTAGAGTTAAGGTTTGGAACCAGGATTCCTGGCTGTTGACCACTGCACCATCATCTTTTCTCAGTTTTTAATTGATTTCCTTTACTTATCATTGACCTAATTCTATAAATATGTGAAATCTTCAATTTGGAATGGGGATGGAATCTAAGAATTCAACTCTTTTTATCCTCTCCATTTGTAAGTGAGAGGATTGAGGTCCAGAGTGGTTAAGTGCCAAGTAATTAATAGAGCTAAGATCTGAACCCAGACTTTCTTACTCCAAGTCCTCTGAACCTCCTAGAATCTTCTTACAAGATAGAGCTTGTAAGAACTGCCTTCTATTTGTCTGGTTCCCATTTTGGGGATCTTTGATTCTTTCTTGATAGGTGGAGTTGGAATGGAAATCTGGAGTTAGAAAGACTTATCTTCCTGAATACAAATCTAGCCTCAGATGTTTATTAACTGTGTGACTCTGTTCAAGTCATTTGATCCTGTTTATTTTAGTTTCTCATCTATAAAAATGAGCAAACTACTCTAGTATCTTTGCCAAGAAAACCCCAAATGGGGTTACAAAGTCAGATGTGAACTGAAATAAATGAACAACAACTCTTTCCAGTACTTAGCCTCATCCAGGGAAAGGTATTCAAACAATTCAACCTTCTTCCATTAGAAGCTTGATGATTGGCAGACTCTTTTAATTGTTTTGTGTTAATATCCTGTTAATAGTCTCAATACCTCCCTCTCAACAAAGTGTAAAGGCTGGGAGGACTCACTGTTTAAATCATCTGAGAGAGTCTGTCTTTTACCCACTAATTTTTAGCTCTTGGGCTTTTCTTTGGGATGTGAATTTTTTTGAGTCCGATTTTTGGAGAGGAAAGAGGCGAGCGTGGAGTGAGGCTACACAACAGAAGGAGGCCTTTTCTCCAACCTGTTTTCTTTCCTGCCCTTCTCTTTCAATCTTTGTCAGGGGGTTGCCTTGCTTGTTGTACTTCCAATCTTAATATTCCCTGGTGCCTACTCCCACCTCTATCACATCCACTATCTTTCAGATAATTCTGTTGATTCTGTCTCTTCACTACAACTCTCATCTATCCCCTGGTAGCACTATAGAATCCTAAAATATTATCTGGAAGGAAACTTAGAAGTAATCTAGTTTAACTTCTTCTTTTTCCCAAAGAGGAAACTGAGGCACTACCAAGGGGCTGGGAGAAAGATTTTCTTAAGGTTACACAGAGCCAAAACGAAAACCGTCTTGGCTGTAAGTCAAGAACTCTTTCCAATAAACCATCTGTCCTTTGTATCCTTATTGCCACCATCCTATTTTAGTCACATCTTATTTCTCCAGAGCTAGTATAGTATTTCCTTACCTTTCTTTCAAAATATACTGCCCATAATACAAAATAAAGGAACAATTCTAATCATTTCATTCTTTTGTTCAGAAACTTTCAGCAGCTACCAATTACTTACGAGATAAACTCCACACTTTTTAGACTGACAGTCAAGGTTTTTCTGATAGTTTTCCAGCCTTATTTCTACTTGAGAAGTATCATGATAAACTGGGTAGAGTACTAGACTTGGGGGGCAGGAAAATCTAGTTTCAAATTCTATTCCCAAAACTTTATAGTTGGATAACTCTGGGCAAGTCACTTAAGTCTTTGAGCCTCAATTTCCTCATCTATAAAATAAAGGAACTGGACTAGATATCCAAATATTTCTTCCCACCTGTTCAAAATAGAGTAATCATGTTCCTGAACTAGTTTATATCCTCCTCCCCTAATATTTTTGTTCCCCATGATTTGGATACTCCTTTTCTACTCCTGCTACTATTGGCTGCATGGTGACTTCCTATCTATTATTTGAGGCTTAGCTCAAAGGCTATCTCCTCCAGGAAATCCTTTTCTAATCACCTCTAGAGAGAAGAAATATCCCCCTCACCCTTGAATTCGCTTTACACACTTGTCTAATTCTGTTTTATGTATTTTTCTGTGTTTGTGTAACCTGTAAGCTCATTAAGAGGTAGAGATAGTAAGTATTATTTTTCCCAATATAAAAACAGCTCTTTCACATAAGTAGGTTCTTAATCATTATTTTAATTTAGTTGACCTGCCTTGATCTAGTACAGATCTGAAATTAATTTTTCTGGGGGAGAAATGGGATGAAATGATTTGAAAAGACAATGAAATACTCTGGAACTGCCATAGTAGCTGTGTAACCTTAGTATTTGATTTTCTGGAGCCTCAGTTTTGTCATTTGTAAAATGTGTAGAATAATACATTTATTTCCTGCCTCAGGGCTTTTTATAAGGAAAGCTTTTTGCAAACTTTGAAGAACCAGAGAAATATAAATTAGTGAAAATGGAACTGTTTTCCCCAGTTTTGTAATTAGATACAAATGGATTTGGAGGTCCATTTTTATCTGCAGTATATGTGCCTCTATTTTGCTTCTATGGGTTCTTAAGGTTATGTGTACATATCACTTTGCTGAGTGCTAGATCATAGAAGAACATGGGGAGTTGTTATGCTTGGCATTGATCCAGAAACCCTGTAGCACAAGCTCCACACTCTTGCCTGCCTGCCTGCCTAGCAGCCACATCTGCCGAACTCCAGAAGCCAGGAAACAGTGATTGAGAGCACTCAAGGCCAGCAGAACTAGACCTAACCCTGTCCCCAAGCTCCCTCCTAGATTTATAACCATATACTGTTGGTGCTATTGGAGACCTTAGAGAATATATTGAGTTAAATATCCTCATTTGAGGACTGAAGATCAGAGTGGAGAAATCATTTCTCTAAGGTCATACAACTCATAATGAGGTAGAATTGGGATTTCATTCAGGTTTTTCTGATTTCTGTCCTGACGTTCTTTTCATATATCAAATGTCTGTAGAGTTTTGTAGGGTGAGAGAACCCTACAAAACCACAAATTAAAATTATCTGTGTTGTATTATATTTTTATTTATTCTGTTAAATATTTTCCAATGGGGGGCAGCTAGGTGGGGCAGTAGACAGAGTACTGGCTCTGGATTCAGAAGGACCTGAGTTTACACCTGGCCTCAGACACTTAATATGTACTAGCTTTGTGACCCTGAACAAGTCACTTAACCCCAATTGCCTCAGCAAAAATAAATCCCAATTACATTTTAATCTGGATAGATGGGGGATTGGGCGAATGAGTTGGGCCTTGAATTTAAAGTGTCTGTTTTAAACTATCATTCTTCTTGGCCTGCTGAAGCCAAGAACTTTCCCCATGCAGCTCCCTCTTTCTGACCTTACTGTTCGATGAAATCACTTGAAAAAAAATAACAATAACAAAAATCCAAACAAACCACAATTGACATTCTCTTTCTTGTGAACTTTAATAAAGAGTCATAGAGCTGAAAAGAATCTGTGATTGCAGCAGAATCAGATTCTCATAGCCAAGTGCAAAATGGAAGACATTTAACTTAATCCTAACCTAGAACAAATGTTCGAATTCAGCCTCCTCCAAGGAAATCTCCATTGATGGAAATTCATTACATTAAAAAAATTTTTTTTGTCTGCATTTTGTCCCTCTCATATTACACACACATACACCCCCCCATATGTATCTATACATATTATGTGTGTGTGTGTGTGTATGTGTGTGTGTGTGTGTGTGTGTGTGTGTATGTGTGTGTGTATATATAGTAAAATTCTTTAGACTTGGAATCAGAAGGCCTGGGTTCAATTTGTAGTTCTATTACTTATTTAGGCAAGCCACTTAGCCACTACGAGCCTCAGTTTCCTCATCTATAAAATGGAGTTAATGATAACCTTACCTAACTTACAAAGTTGCCCTGAGAAAAGTACTTTGGAAATTGCAAAACATTTTAGAAATAAACAAATGTGATAATAATTATTTTTGATAATAATAATTATTATTTTATAATTATTATTGATGATGATACTTTGATGAATCTGTGATTTTATATATGTGTGACCCTCTACTACCCTTATAAATCAAAGTCTTTATTTCTGTGCCTTCTTGAATTTTTTGCTAGTCTTGCTTTTGTTGTTCTACAAATCCTTCTGAGAGGATCTTTGTATTTGTCTCTCACACATAATCCAGTTTTGATCCCCTTCCCCCAAGAAAAAGTTTAATGTAGATAGGTCCAGGTGACCTGAAGTGACCAAGCAAGAGAATTCCCGTACTGATCCTTGAGTCTGAGAAAGTGTCATCCAAAAACTGTTGCATATGAAGTACAAATAGAATTGATGCTCTGTGTTTTTTAAAGATAAAAATTTATTATTCAAATTTCACAAAATTCAAAAAGTTTGCAAGAAATTTTAAAAATTAAACTTTAAAATTATTTTTAAGAAGTTTATAAGGTTATTAAAATGTAAAACTGCCCTAAGACTTTAGGGATATCCTGTATTTCTGATAGCAGAGCAGCTATCTCATTGAGATTGCCCATCTTTTTATTATTCCTTATTCTCAATACATGATCCATCCACCTCTGTTTTTGTTTCACAGGTTTTTCTTGATGCTACCTTTTATTCTATTTCTGGGTTAAAGTTAGAACCTCTTTCACATTATTGAATTCTAGATTTTTACCTCTCCTATCTACTCTACCCCTTACATTCACATACATATATGTACACATATATACACATACATACACACATACATAATATCTAAAACCCTCAAGGTTATTAAGTACCATTCACCATGGTTCTTATTATATATGGTGATACACGGATAAATAAAATGAGGCTCTTGCCCTTGAACAGATTTTAGTTAAGAAGGGGAGATTCAGGAGGAAGGCAAAGAGAATAAGCATTTACTTAGCTCCTACTGGGTAGCTAGGAGACTTAATAGATAGAGTGCTGGGTCTGGAGTCAGGAAGACTTGAGTTTAAATGTGGCCTGAGACACTTATTAGCTATATGTTCCTGGGCAAGTCACTTAACCCTGTTTGTCTTAGTTTCCTCATCTGTAAAGCTGGAGAAATGGCAAACACCTCCAGTGTCTTTGCCAAGAAAACCCCAAATATGGTCACGAAGAGTTACATGTGACTGAAATGGCTGAATGACAACAACTGATAGCATCTATTAATTATGTGCCATGCACTGTTAATTGCTTTTTTAAAATATTATCTCATTTGGTCCTCACAACAACCTTTCAAAATTGGTGCTTTTTATTTTCCTCATTTTACAATTAAGGAAACTGGGGCAACTGGTAGTTTGCCCAGGATTATATAGCTAGTAAATATCTTGAGTCCTGATTTGAATTTGGGTCTTCCTGACCCCAAGTCCAGTATTTGGTCCCTTATGCCACCTAGCTGCCACATACACAAATAACTAAAGCAAAATGGATGCTAAAAACTGCTATTTGAGGTAAAGAGGGGCCTTTTTTATTGGGGGAGAAAGGAGGTGTGATGGGTCATATTCACATATTAGGAAAATTCATCTAGGATCTGTAGAAGGTGATTTAGTTGGGGGAAAACTAGAGGCAAGGGAGACTGGAGGTTTTGAGGCTGTTGCATTAGTCCAGGCAAGTTGGGGTCATTATGGTCTATATGATGAAAATGATAATCAGGTTTAGTAGTTTTGGTTATTCTGCTATTTGTCATCCCCAGTGACAGCCCCCTTTTGGAGTTCTGGCTGATCTCAGGTGGTTTAGCTCAGGGATATACTAGAAACTTGGGAATGCTTGCTTTCTGAAGGAGAATTTTGCAAACCCTCAGACTCAAAGGTGGGTACCTATGGAAAGACTGTGTTATATTGTTGAAAAAGCACTGGACTTAAAGGCAAAGAGCCTGGGTTGTCTATATGGTTACCTTAGGCAAGTTACTTCTCTAAGTATCAGGCTTACTTTTTTCCTTGTAAAATGGAAAAGGTAAAACATATATGGTTGAGTGAAAGAACTAATTTAATTTAAAAATTTAAAAAAAAAAAACTCAGTGAACACATCTGAACCAGAATAAAGTCTGATAATAGTAAAAACAAACAAACAAACAAACATATATGGTTGGAAGGAAAGAACTTTGTAAACTGAAAGAATGATAGAGGAGCTGTTTTTATATATAATAAATATTAAGCTTCATTCAGCAAACATTAATTAAGTGTCTAAAGTATCATGCTCATTGCTAGGGCAGGCCTAAAGTTTGGATACTGTTGCAGTGTAGTAGGGAATTATGATACAAAACTCATATATACAGAGCTCATGTGAAGTATATTTTATTAGGCTATACACATAAGGATTTTTATTTTTAATTTTTAAAAATTTTTTAATAGTTTTTTATTTATGCATAGATAATTTTACAACACTGACAACTGCCAAACCTTTTGTTTCAACTTTTCCCCTCCTTCCTCCCGCTCCCTCCCCTAGATGGCAGGATGACCAGTAGATGTTAAATATATTAAAGTATAAATTAAATACACAATAAGTTTACATGACCAAACCATTATTTTACTGTACAGAAAGAATCAGACGCTGAAATATTGTACAATTAGCCTGTGAAGGAAATCCAAAATGCAGGCAGGCAAAAATATAGGGATTGGGAATTCAATGTAATGGTTCTTAGTCATCTCCCAGAGTTCTTTCGCTGGTTGTAGCTGGTTCAGTTCATTACTGCTCCATTGGAACCGATTTGGTTCATCTCATTGCTGAAAGATGGCCAAGTCCATCAGAATTGATTATCATATAGTATTGTTGTTGAAGTATATAATGAAATATATAATTTGCTCGTTTCACTCAGCATCAGTTCATGTAAGTCTCTCCAGGCCTTTCTGAAATCATCCTGTTGGTCATTTCTTACCGAACGATAATATTCCATTATTTTTATTTTTTAAGGCAAATATTTATTGAATACCCAATTACAAAGTACATTTTTATTCATCAAACTAAAGAAACAAAAACTTAACTATTAAGACTAATAACTAAAATTTACTTTAAAAATATAAACTTAAAAAATGAAATGTAAAATACCAATTTTTTTTTATATTAGATTATGTCTGGGCATACCTCATCGGAATGTTGTGCTAATAATAATAATACTTAATATTGATATAGCAAAAAAGTTTGCAAAGCACCTTTATAATAATATCGTGAATTAGGCACAATCAGCATAATTATAAAAAATTTTTTGCAGAGAGAAAACAGACTTAGAGAGGTTCACTAAATGCCTAGGGTCACAAAGATTGTGGGATTGGGACACAGGTGTACTCTAACTTCAAGTGCAGTATATCTCATATTACATAAGTACATATGATATATGCAAAGTGCTTTATGTGAGGGTGTGGGGGGGATAAGTAGTTTTTTTTTGTTTATTTGTTTTTTTTTTTTTTTTGGGGAGAGAGAATGGTGTTCTTTTTGAAAGAATGGCTGGGAATCAAACTACCCTTTACCAGTTTGGTAAAAACAGTTTAAGCTACACTAGCTCCTCCCCCTTAATGTCCTTTGGACTTCTGCCCTCATTTCTCTTGGGATTTCCTTTTCTCTACCCACTTTGAATAGCAGAGCCTATAACCAACTCCCTGAAAACTATCAGTGTTTGACCTGATTCTTCAAACGGCCACAGAACAATATACTATAGTCATAGTGTAGGCTTTGTCTTTGTCAAAACTTCCTGCCATAATTATTCTGGCTAGTCTACTTGACACCTGGATATTCTCATATGCTGTGCCAAGAAGGGTCTGACAATTTAGATCCCTAATTCTCAGTTTTCATTTCTCAGTATCTTTTTACTTCTGGATTCTGGATTCTTGTAGAAATCAAAGGTGCACGCGCACATACACAAATGCATGCTTGCATGTATATAAACACATATACATACACATGAATTCTATCAAGATATAATTATTTTAAATGTTATTTATTACTTATACAATATTAAATACAAATGAAATCAGACTAATATATAATGATACGTAATATATAAATGTTTGCTCTCATATTTAAATTTAAAATATTATAGTCAATCATAATCATACACAAATATAAGTATATATACATATATAAACACATAATAATAATTATGTAATTATTTAAAATGTTATATATCATTATCACATTATTTTAAATACAAACGAAATCAAATGAATATGTAACAATATATTATTATATACATATATTTGCCTTCATATTTAAATCAAATATAACATAGCCAATTATGTGCAATTATACACAAATATAAATATATGTACATATATATGCATATACATATATATTATAAGTATATAATTCTTTTAAATCATATATTTTAATAAATAAATGAAATCATATTAGTATATCATAATATATAATATATGCATATATTTGACATCACTTTAAATTAAATATAACTCAATTATGTATAATCATACACAAATATAAATATACATGCATCTGTGTATGTGTATATATGTTATTTATTTAATTAAGTGACTTCCTCAGATCACAGAACCAGTATATATCAGAGATAAGTCTTGAACCTAGATGTTTCTGTTTTCAAGACCAGTTCTCTGTCCATTAGGACATGCTGTCTCTCATTTGTGCATATGCGTATACATACAACAATAATAATAGCTGACATTTATATAACACTTACTAAGTGCCAGGTATTGTATTGCTGCTTTACAGTTGTTATCTCATTTGATCTTCACAACAGCCTTGGGAGGCAGGGACTGTTATTATCCTCATTTAACATGAAGAACTTGAAGCAACTAAGGCTCAAGTGACTGGCCCAGAGTCACTCAGCTACTAAGTGTCTGAGACTGTATTTGAACTCAGGTTTTCCTGACTCTAGGCCTGGTACTCTATCTACTATGCCACCTAGCTGCCCACATATACACATATATGAGTCCCTTGAACCTTATGGAAGATGGATTGTTTTTCAGAACCGAATTATACCAAGGAACTCACTAGGACAGGGATACTTAACCTTTTCTTGTATCATGGGTCCCTTTGGCAGTCTGATGAAACCCATGGACTGACCTCCTCTATCCCCCTCCAAATGATATAGTGTTTGTTATTATTATTTTTTTTTATTTACAAAGCACATGCATGGGTAATTTTTCCAACAGTGACCCTTGCAAAACCTTTTGTTCCGAATTTCCCCCTTCTTCCCCCCACCCTCTTCCTTAGCTGGCAGGTAGTCCAATACATGTTAAATATGTTGAACCTAATCTAATGTTAAATCTAATATATGTGCACATATTTATACAGTTATCTTTCTGCACAAAAAAAATCAGATCAAGGAAGGAAGGAAAAGAAAAGGTGAGAAAGAAAACAAAATGCAAGCAAATAACAACAGAGAGAGTGAGAATGCTATGTTGCGTTCCATACTTACTTCCCACAGTCCTCTCTCTGGGTGCAGATGGCTCTCTTCATCAGTGAACAAGTGAAACTGGTTTGAATCATCTCATTGTTGAAGAGAGCCACATCTATCAGACTTGATCGTCATATAGTCTTATTGTTTCCTTGTATAATGATCTCCTTGTATAATGGTTTTACTTTGCATCAGTCCATCTAAATCTCTCCAGGCCCCTCTGAAATCATCCTGGTCATTTCTTACAGAGCAATATTATTCCGTAACATTCATACACTCTAATTTATTGAGCCATTCTCCAATTGATGGACATCTACTCAGTTTCCAATTCCTTGCCACTATGGATAGGGCTGCCACAAACATTTTTGCACATATGGCCTCCTTTGCCTCCTTTAAGATCTCTTTGGGATATAAATCCAGTAGAAACACTGCTGGATCAAAAGGTATGCACAGTTTGATAACTTTTTGAGCATAGTTCCAAACTGCTCTCTAGAATAGTTGGATCTGTTCACAACTCCACCAACGATGTATCAGTGTCCCCCCAACTTTCGTCATTATCTTTTCCTGTCATCTCACCCAGTTTGACAGGTGCAATTTGCATTTCTCTGATCAGTAGTGATTTGGAGCATCTTTTCATATGACTATATAGTTTTCAGTTTCTTCATCTGAAAATTGTCTGTTCATATCCTTTGACTATTTGTCAATTAGAGAATGGCTTGAACTATTATAAATTTCTCTATATATTGAAATGAAACCTTTATCAGATCCTTTGGATGTAAAAGTGTTTTCCCAGTTTATTGTTTTCCTTCAAATGATGTTTTTAAATGAATAAAATACTTAGGGTTACAAAGAATACCAATTTGATTAAATGCAATTATTAAAAAAAAACAACAAGTGTATGTATCTTGTGTTAAGAACCTTCATCTAGAAGAAACCCCTTATTTTATAGGTGAAGAAACCAAAGTTCAGAGAGATCTTAAGTTAACCTGTTCAAGATCACAGAGATAATCAACAGCCAATGGCCTAACACAGGTCCATTAGACTATAAAGTCCTGGAGAGCAGGGAATGTCTTTTGCTTTTCTTTGTGTCTACTGTGCTTAGCACAATGCCTAGCACATAGTAGACACTTAATAAATACTACGTGCTTGATTAACTGAATGACGCAGGTCCTCTGGCTCCAGATCCAAAGTGATTTCCACTAGATGATGCTGCCTCTCAGATATCAGCCAGCCAGTTGGTGATGGGGCCAGAATGGAATCTGATTCTCCTATCTTTCCATCCCAGTGCCTCTCTATGTCATTCTGCTCTAATACGCAAGCTGTTCTAGGGACTTTTCCTATTCTATCATCTGTTAATTAGATATATGACTTTGAAAGTCCTTTTCAAGTCTAACTTTCTATGTTCTAAAATCTCTTTCAATTCTGAATATGATGATTCCATAAGAAAGCTTTAGAAAATTAAATGCGCTACAGTACAATGAATGGAGCTCATTTTTTTTGCCTCTGGAGTTCCCATAGGTCAGGGCCTCAAAAGACAGCAGTCCCAGTTGAAAAATTGGAAAGACCTAGTGTCCAAGACCAAGTCTTTTGAAGTCTCAGTAAATCACTGGGAAGCTCGGAAGGTTTTGTAAGAGCCGACCTTGAACAAGACAGTTATTTGGATTTAGAGATAAAGCTATCCCTGGAGCTGGCACTTCTACCCTGGGTGGATGTTTTGTAGTAAGGCAGCAATCTTTTTACTTCTACAAACATTTTTCTTTTATATGTACCAGACTGTACCCACAGGCACAGCCTAAGGAGTACAGTGCTTTCTTAGGTGGAAATACTGCTGTATATGAAGACCCAACAATCTAACCTCTTAAACATAAGTAAATCTATTTAGCCTAGACTCCACCTTCACCCCTTAAGAATCAGATCTGGAAGTAATTTTGAGAGATCAATGATCTCTCAGCACTGGACCAGTGATCTCCAAAAATCTTGAAAACAATCTTCTAATTCTATGCATATTTACTTATTCATAAATTAAGCATATATAGTACTAAAGATTATATAAATTATAAAATTCAGTCAGTTTAAAAACATTAAGTGTCTATTGTGTGCCAGGCACTGTGCTAAACACTGGATATACAACAAGAAGTAGAAAGTCATCCCTGTCCTCAAGGACCTCACAATCTAATGGAAAAAACAAGTAAATATATACATACAAACTATATGCAGAATCAAAAGGAAATAATTAAAAGAGGGAAGGTACTAGAATTAAGAGAGGGTTGGGAAAGTCTTTTTGTTGAAGATAGATTTTTAACTGAGACTTAAAGGAGCCTAGGAAGCCAGCAGGCAGAGATGAGAAAGGAGAACATTCTAGACATGATGGACAGTCAGAGAAAATACCTGGAGTCAAGATATGGAATTTGTTGTTCGTGGAAATAAGAAGGCCAGTATTACTGGCTCTAAAATTTTGTGTCAAGCATTAAGATAGAAAAAGACTAGAAAAATAGCTGGCGGCTGTGTTATAAAGGTTTTTGAACACTAAAGAAAGGATTTTGTATTTGATCCTTAAGGCAGTAGGGAGACACTGGACCTGTACTTTAAGAAAATCATTTTAGCAATTTCCTGTAGGATGGATTGAAGCAATTAGAGATTTGAGGAAGGGAGGAGGAAGCCCATTATAATCATTCAGGTATTGAGAGGTGATGAGGTCCTAAGCTAGGTTGGTGCTTTAAGAAGAGGACAAATAAGGGAAGTGGAGGTAAAAAAGACAAGACTTGGTAACCAACATGCTATATGGATATGGGATGGGCAGTAGGGGAAAAGTTGAAGGTAACACTTAGGTTACCAACTGGTTGGCTGATAGTTGAGAAGCAGCATCATGAAGTGGAAATCACATTGGATTTGGGGCCAGAGGACCTGGGTCATTCAGTTAATCAATCAATTAGCACTTATTAAGTCCTACTATAATTTAGGCATTGTACTAGTAGTGGATCACTTTGAGATCCATTGATGGTAATAGGGAAATTTGGAAGAGGGTTGGGCTTAGGAGGGAAAGATAATGTCATGATTCCTGTGATCCAGATGACAATCCCTCCATACCCACTCATCCTGCCTTTCTCACTGTGACTCACCCAAAATAAAAAGGGGATTATCAGTTCTTACTCACTGGTCATTGCCTTGAAGCTGAAGGCTTCTAAAGACAGAAAAGTGATCTGGGGATCAGGAAGATGGAAGTATAATTTTACCAATCATACCTGCTGTCTCAGAACAGGGAGGTTGGAACTTAGACATTAGAGGAATGGAGCAAAATGAGAATGTGTAAGGATATAAGGAGAGGCTCATGAGGAGCTATCATAGGGAAACACGATAAAACCCTTCAGTTTATCATATGCCTCTTAGTGCAGGGCCATGAATTCTCCAGGGTGAGATCCAGAGACAGGAAAGACCTCATGAAGAAGATGATACTTAAATTGAATCTTGAAAAAAAAATTCTGAGAAAGCTGAGGTAGGGAGAGTCCATTCTAGGCATTGGGACAGCCAGTAAAAGCATGAAGATGGAGCACCATGTGTGAGGAACAGAGATCATCTTGGCTAAACTGTGGACTATATTGAGGGAGTTAATATGCAAGAAGGGTAGAAAGATGGGGTACAGTCAGGTTGTGAAGAAAAGAAATCTATAAGATGAAGAGTCTAAATTGAATTATAAAGGAAAGAACCACTAGGGCAGGAGGTTTTTATCTTGGGTCCACATAACCCTGCAATGTCTGTGGATAGATTTCATGGGTATGTGAATTTGGATGGGGAAAAATTCTCTTTCTTTCAGTGTATTTTGTTTCCTTTGTAATTTGAAATGTTTTATTTTATTTTTTTGAAAACAGTATTTATTATGAGAAAGGGTTCCATAGGCATCACTGGCTTGCCGGGGTCTAGAGGAACACAAAAAAACGTTTAGAACCTTTGTGTTGTGATATATTGGAGCAGAGTAGTTAAGGTTAGATGTAATGATAGGAAAATCTCTTTGGTAAGTCTATAGAGGATGGATGAGTGAGGAGATCTGAAGTGGGGAGCTTAATCGGAAGCCTCTTGGAATTGCCTAGGAGCTATTGCTCAGGAAATTGCCCAGGCAAATCATGCTGATATGAGCCTGAACTATAGTGGAAGCTGTATAGGTAAAGAGAAAGGGAATATATGTGAAATATTATAGAGATAGAAATGATAAGATCTGACAACTGACTGCATATGTGAGGTGAGCTGATGAGAGAATAATTTATAGGAATGATAAGAGCTAGTAAGATTTTTTTTTTAAATTGGGTAAGACCTGGGCATATTTGATGACAGCAAGGAAGGAACTGGTAGATAGAGGAAATCATAGTAGGGACAATCTGCTGAAAAAGTTCAGATTGGAATTAGTGGTCATTAACCTTGGGGAAGATAAAGGCAGTCTTTCCATTAATTAAGGAGAGTGGAGGATTGTGAGATAAGGAGAAAAGGAAGAGGGAATTTATAGTTAATAGTTTAGATTTTAAGCAAAATCCATCAAGGTCTTCAGTTGAGATGATGGGAGGAAGAGATTATTTTTGAAGGAAGTTTGGAGCATCCCTCTAGTGAATGGGCTGAAGAATTAGGGAAAGGTAAAGGGATTTCCTAGCTGCAGTGAGAGCCCAGTTGAGCTTAGATAATATGAAGTTTTAGTGAACTGAGTAAAAATAGTTGTATGACTCATTCTGACTTCATTCAGTGGTAGATGAAATAGGTCAGAGGAGGCAAAAAGTGGAAGTAATCTGGGGTTGGGGTTTGGACAAATTATGAGAAGCATTAGGTCAAAGGAGCAAGAAATTCAAGAGTAGTGCTGATATGGTTAACTAAAGGATTGAGACTAGAAAGGCAGGAGGATGTAGTCAGAATGAGAAAAGGCTTGGGAAAGTACTGAAGGTGACAAGATTTGAAGTCAAGGTAAGGGCAAAGAATAAGTTTACAGGTGTAAAGCATAGGGAGAGATTAAATGATTGATAATGATCAAATAAAGACATTTCGGAGTGATAGCAAGATCAAGAGTGTGACCGTGTGTGTTACTGTGTGTGTGTGTGTAGGTAGGTGTATATAAACGTGTATGGGTGTGTGTAGGTATTAGGTGTAGGAATTCACAGAAGTTCAGTAGATTGAAGACCTGGGAAATTTCAGTATCACAGGGAATGTCAGCATAGCCTGATAGGAGGGCAGGAAATGAGGTGGAAAGGAAGAGTATGAAACTTGGCAAGCACTAAACTCAATGAAAAAAGAGGGAGAATGTCCTAGGGTGAGGTAGTAAATAACAGTCAGCAGGATTTTGATTGAGTAATAAATCTGGATGGAGTGAACTTGAAAGGAGCAAAGATTGCTGAGTGATGGTGGAAAAGGATAGTAAAATCTAGACGTGGCAATGGGGAGCAAGGAACAGTGTGGTGGGAAGTATTTGAGAATGTTCAAATGGTTGTGGAAGGCATGGAAGGGATATGGTACTTTCTGAGGGAGCTAGATTTCTGTGAATGCCAGAAGACAGAAGGAATGTGTAAGTACAGTGGTTGAAATGAAGGCAAGTTTAATTATGGATTATTTACTGCTTCTCCCCCTTCCATATATCCTGTTCTTCCTCATCTAAATTATTGTTCAACTATACTCTACTCTTGAATGCCCTTCCCTACCTCCCATATGCCTATTCTTACTCCTCATTTAAAACAATCAGTCAATTACTAACTCCATTGTTTCCACCTCTATAATATTTCTTGCTTCTGTATCAGATTGCCAATATCCTAGTTTGGGCCCTCATCACTTTTCACTTGGACAGTTGTGGTAACTTCCTCTTTGGTCCCCCTTCGTCAAGTCTTGCATCCATCTAATCCACTCACCACACAGTTGCCAAAATGTTTTTACTAAAGTGTGGGTCTGACCATGTCTCTCCCCTACTCAATAAACCGATAGTTTTCCAGTTGTCTTTAGGATCAATTATTAACTCTGCAAGGTATTTAAAGTCCTTCACAACTTGACCCTAATCTGTCTTTCCAAACTTATTATACATTATTTCCACACATTCTATAATCTAGTCAAACTGACTTTCTTGTATTTCTCATACATGGCACTTCATTTTTTGACTCCATATCTTTTCCCATCAAGTCTCTAATATATTTCTTACTCCTCTTCTTCTAGTTTCTTAAAAGATGGAGCTCTTTACTTTTTGTTTTTGTTTTTGAGCAGTGAGGCTAAATTGACTTGCTCAGGGTCACAAAGCTACTAAGAGTCTGAGGCTGGATTTGAATTTAGGTCGTGCTGACTCCAGGGCCAGTGCTCTATTCCAGGCTGCCTTTCTGACATCTTTTACATGCAATCTTTACTTACACAGGAACTAGTGTCCTCAATAAATCACCTTATAAGATTTGTGTTTTTTTTTGGGGGGGACATATATTTTATATATCTTGACATAGATGTCTGATGAAATTTAGCTTCTACAAGGACTATTTAAACTTTGTTTATATATTGTTAGCATGGGTCCTAGCACAGAGTAGGAACTTAATAAATACTTATTGATTGTTTCTTTAAGGCAGTTGTGGTTTATTAGGAAAAGAATTGAGTTTGGAATCTGGGGAGTTTGTTTCAGGTCCTGGTTATAAAATGTGTCATGTGATCTTGGGTAAGTCCTCAACCTTTATGAGTTTCAGTTTTCTTAGCTATAAAATGGAGATAAATAGTGCCCACAGAAGGTATTTCTTGAAGTTATTGGGAGGATCAGATGAGAATAATAATTTTAATTCTCAAGTAATTATCCCCTCATCAGGGTATGTTGATTGTGTAGGTTCAGCTTCCATATAATCAACAGAGAACTGTGAATTCTCACCCTAAGGGTCTTAGATTTCATTGTAGATTCCAAATAAGGGAAGAACAAGGTCATTTTCAACTTTCCAACTTGTTTGCCTGGGCTTAAGGAAGCACTTTGCTTCCTTCTTTGCTCTTGTTTTTCCAGAATCTGGGTAGGAAGCCTGTTTAAAACAACCAAAAACCTTGCCATGCCAACTCTGTTTGGCAGAATCATTAGATAGAGACAAGATTGTGCAATGTGTTCTCTAGGAATGTGCCAGGAACAATTCATTCATTCTAGCAGCATTGTGTGAGTTCAGCCCCCAGAGATAATGGATAAGTCATGGGGTGAGGTGGCAAAAAGTTGGATTTGGGGGGTCAAGGAACCAGATTTGGATACCAGCTCTGTATTTATGAGGTCTTTGGCTAGTCCCATCTTTCTCTGCCTCAGTTTCCCCATCTGTAAAATGAGAATGTTAGAACAGATGACCTCAAAGATTCCTTGTACATCTAAGTCTTGTCAACTTCATATCACTGATTTAGAATTGGAAGAGAAAGAAGTCAGAGCTGGAAGAGGCATTAGAAGTCAGAGTTCAAACTCCTCATTTAATGGATGAGGAAGCTGAATCACAGACAAGGCGTGTATTGTCATCATTTGGGAGGAAGATAGAACATAGTGACTGATAATAGATGCCTTGAACCAGAATAGTTAGTGTTGGCCTGCATGGAAAAACCAGATGAGAAGGGACGAGGTGGGAATGCTTTATTTGTTTCAAGAAAGAAAAAGAAGGCAAAGATCAGGAATGTCTTCATTATCTTTCAGAAAGGATGGGAAAAAATTCTAGGAGAGTGTCTAAAACTCAGACACTAAAATGGTGCTGCAAAGCATCATGGAAACCTCATTTCTTTATGTCTCCTGTGAGATTTAGTAGGAATAGAAGCTTCTTCACAATAGCAGCATCAGGAGGAGGTTACTCTGTGATATTCAGATTTGATTCATCTCCACAAATCAGCTAATATTTATTAAGTACCTACTATGTGTTGATCTCAGTTTTGGGCAGAGGACATAAAACATGAGTGCAAATAAATATCCTACAAATTAGAATGTGATAAATGTGTAAGAGAGATTGGCTTACCGTCAAGAAGGAATAAGGAACACAATGAAGGAAGCAATGTGGGAACTGAGTCTTGAGGAATGGGGAAGGATTTCAGATTTCAGCAGGTAGAAATGGAGAGAGGAGGTTCCATTTCAGGAGTGGGAGAGGTGAACCCAAGCATGAACATGGAAGGTGGGAGGAGATTAAAGTCTGGAGATGATCAGAACTCAGATTTTGACTGTCCAAATTAAAGCCAAACAAATATAAGAAACAATACTTATCTTGTAGTCACAAGACCTGAATTTGAGTCTGAGCTTTAACACTTTATTACCTATGTCATCCTGGGCAAGTTACTAAGCTTATAGGATCATACATTGAGAGCTGGCAAGAGGCCATTTAATCCAACTTCCTCATTTGTGTAAGGTCACACAGGTAACAGAGATGAGATAATTCCCTGAACTTCAGTCTTCATTTGTAAAGTAGTGATAATAACTCTTATTCCTCTAGCACTTTAAAATTTACAAAGAATTTTCCTTTGAGATCAGGAATGCAATTATTATAATGATTACACCACTGAAAACATTAATTAGGAATATTATCACCTGAAGAAAAAGTTTAAAATGGACACAAGTACAGAAAACAGAGGACCACATGTGTTTACTGGTCAGGAGATAGCATAGATGCCTCTTATCCCTGTGGTGATTTGGGTGGTAGTTAAAGTAGACCCCACTGTGAGGGTGTCATAGTGATGGGACCCTGGAGAAGAAAGTGGCCTTTAGGGCAATTTTCCTCCATACCACTCCCCTGCATCACTTCTTCATGCCAGCACCCTTGGACAAAATCCCATTCATCCCATGTTGGTTATAACTCTGATTATGTCTTTGAGGGCACCTCACTAGAACTCTTGCATATGTGAGTTATTGTTACAAACTAGCTGTTGTTAAATTTTCTCATCATTTGGATGGCCTCTCAGTTGAAGTTGAGTTCTTCCATATGAGCCACTAAAGCATTTTCATTGAAATGCCAATGATAGGAATTCAGTTACTTCAGCTCTCAAAACCAAACATGAGGTGGACCTGTTCTCTCCTCATCAGTCCTTTGCCTTTGCAACTGTGTCCTCTGTGGCTTCAGGGAGGGCTCAGCTCTCCTTCCAATAATCCAGGTCTCTGCCTCCCAAAAGACTTTGTAAAAGACAAGCTCTTCACTCAAAACACCAGGTGGACTGCCTCGGATCTAGAGGAGGAGCAGCAGTCTTGGGTGATCTGATACCACTCAGTCTGAGGTTTTGTAACCAAATCTAAATGATGCAGGAGGATTTCAGACTGTTTCAGCAGCTGATGTCTGGAGATCAATTAGAGATAATGGCTTCTGGTGGACATGAAGGAGCATGTCCGATCTTTTGACTGGCTGTGATTGTACTTCCTTCATTAATGTGCACTTTTTTTCTTTAGAGGATGGGAGAGCCCAGGGCTGCATTGTGAATTTGCACGGGTGTCTCATCCTAATTCCTTTTTGCTTAGCTCAAGAGTGGCTTGGATTTGGGCCCCTCTGGTTGCTCCAGCAGAGACCCATTCAGGCTTGAGAGGCAGAGGCGTGTTTTGGATCTGTGTGTAGAGACAGCAACTTACAATAGACAAGTCTGCCTGGAGCCACAGGCCCCCTCAACCAGGATTCTGAGTGATTCAAAATAAGCTCCTGGTACCTCTTTCTTTAACAATGGAGAAGAGACCCTCCTGACTGCAAATTCCAGTGTTCCATTGGGCATTCAAATCTCCCAGCTCAAATATCCTTTCCTGATACAACGCTGTTCCCCTCTCAGGTAGAAATGTTGTTCCCTGTTTCTGACCTCCAGAAATACTGAGTATACTCCTCTCCTGTGCATGATCAGTTTTGAATCATAATTATTTGTTTGTGATTGTGAACTCGGTGTCTTGTTTATTTTTGTATCTCCTCTAAGACTGTGCTCTTTTTCTCCTTTCTTTTTAAAAACTTTTGGTCCAGACATATCATTTCATTGTTGTGGTCAAATGCACTCTTGGTGTAGAAGCTCTCTCCATTGATGAGGAAGCTTTGGGATAGCTGGGTGATACAGTGCATAGCCTACTGGGACTGAGTCAGGAGGACCTGAGTTCCAGTCTGGCTCAGATGCTAGTTGTGTGACCTTGAGCAAGTCACCTAACCCCAGTTCCCTCTGCCCCCTCACCCCCCCCCCGGCCCTGTCCCCACCAAAGAATAGCTGGAATGCTGAGTTTAGGGTAACTCCATGTCCACAATGTCAAGGAATCACAGAGGCAAAACTTGCACCCAAGCCTTAACTCCTAGGACCATCTTCTCTCTACTACACTTTGATGCTTCTTAAGGTCATTATTAGGTGCTTAATACATGTAAAAAAGACATTGTCCTAAGTCCCATTTAGAAAACCTTCAAGGGCCAATTCTGTCCCTAGTTATCTCTAATTTTGACTTATTCAGGGCCTCAGTTTTCTCTTTTGTAAAATGGGGGGGGGGCAAGGGCAATGAGTCATAGGAAATAGTTTTATGGGCCCTTCCAGCTCAAACATTATCCCTTTGTTGTTCCAAGGTCCTTTCCCCCTCAAGCATTCATTGTTCTAATATTCTGTGTTCTATGAAGAGAAGAGGTGCTGAGACTGATGGTAAGGGTTTTACTTCTTTTGCCTTTGACTCAAACTGTGTCTTTGAGGAAATCATTTTGCCCATTTCCTTCAGGTTCCTCATTTATATAAAGGAATAGTGATGGCCACTTCTTACCTGCTTCATTATAAAACCATAATGATGGTGACAGTTTATATGGAATGGGGGAGCTGGAAAAGACCTTAAAACCTGGAGAAGAACTTAGTCAAGCTAGAAGGGACCCTGAAATGAATAAATTATGTAGGCAGCATGACATAGTGGACAAAGGACTGACCTCCAAGCTTGGGAGATCTACATTCTGGGATTCTGACATGTTCTGGCCGAGTGACCTTTTGTTAAGTGCTTGACCTTTTAATGTCCCCATGTGACTCTCTGAGTACCATTAAGTTATAAAACAGTTGCCTATCTGCACTGATATAGGGGAATTCCTTACTAGGGGTCTCTATATAAATGAAATCACAGATTTAGGCCAAAAATATTTTCAATATAGATATTATATAGATAGATGTAATATAGGTAGATAGGATATACATGAGATAAAGTGCTTTAGGAGGTAGCTAGTTTGCTCAGTGGATAGAAATTTGGAACTGAAAAAAGGTAAGTTCATATCAGGCCTGAGACATTCACTCGTTGTGTGACACTGGGCAAGTCACTTAACCCTGTTTGCCTCAGTTTCCTCATCTGTAAAATGAGCTGGAGAAAGAAATGGTAAGCCACTCCTGTGTCTCTACAGAGAAAATTCCATGTGGCATCATGTGAAGAGATGAGTAAGATAGAAATGACTGAACTCTCCTAAAGCATTTTAAGGTTTGAAAAGTTTTTTTCAATACTTCATTTGAGTCTCATGATTATTCTGTTAGGAAGGTATTAACAATTGTTATTGTTCCCTTTTTAAAAATGAAAAAACTGAGGCTGAGGGAAGTTACACGATTTATCTATGATCATACAGCTATGTGTTGAATGAAGACTCAAACCTAGTTGAAATGGGTTGCTCTTGCCTGTGAGGCCAGGGTTCTTTCCTGAATGCAAAATCTAAGAGCTGGAATAGACTTTATTGGAAACCTCTTATTTTGCAAAGAGGAATTAGGCCCAGAGAAGAAGGACTGACTTATCTAAGATCACACCATAAATAGTAGAACAAGCACTAAAAACATAGGCAGGAAAAATAGCATAAATAGAGACAATTAGTCAGAAAAGCTCCATATATATTCTGTGGACCATAAGCTATGGGTTTGTTTGAAGTATTAGAAGACAATAAGAATAGCTTATGGGGAAATTGTGGAGGGCATGGCATTTGGCAAGTTTTCTATCTTGTCTTTACTATGGAATTGTAGCCACTTTGGCTTGGATTTGTTTTTTGTTTTTGTTTTTTTTGCTGAGGCCATTGGGGTTAAGTGACTTGCCCCAGGTCACGCAGCTGGGAAGTGTTAAGTGTCTGAGATCACATTTGAACTCAGGTCCTCCTGACTTCAGGGCTGGTGCTCTATTGCCTGGGCCCCCTAGCTGCCCCGAGGAATGGTATTTGTTGAAAATTATTCTAGTGACCTTGGGTAGCTAGGTAGTACAGTGGGTAGTGTGCTGAGCCTGGATTCAGGAAAACTCATCTTCTTGAATTCAGATCTGGCCTCAAGACACTTACTAGCTGAGTAACCCTGTGCAAGTCACTTAAACCTGCTTGCCTCATTTTCTTCTGCAAAATAAGCTGGAGAAGTAATGGCAAACTACTGCAGTATATTTGCCAAAAAAAAAAAAAAAAAAAAAACCAACCAAATGGGATCGCAAAGAGTTGAATACAACTGAACAACAATAATCTAGTGACCAAAAACATTCTGAAAAGTCAAATCCTTGATTTTGCTTTTTGTTGATTAGAAAATATTTTTGTAATAGATAAGATTCTCCATTTCTTATATGGAGCTAACATTCGAGAATGGTAAAAACTCTTGGCAAAGTGACTGAATCTTTCTGAGCCTCAATTTCCTCAAATTTTTTTTTCCTGAGGTAATTGGGGTTAAGTGACTTGCCTCGGATCACACAGCTAGTTTCCTCATGTTTTAAGTGAAAATTAGTAACACTTGTACCCATGAAATTGCAGCATTTTTGTGAGGAAAGCAATTTCCAAACTTTAAGGCTTTGTAGGAATGGGAGTTTCTACCATTGCATATTATTTCACATATGTGTGTGTGCGTTTATATATATATATAAATGCACGTGAATGTATATATACACATACTATCATTCAAGGTCACCTCCTACCTGGCAGAGTGAAGAGCCCAATCACAGTATATTGTGGCTAGGAATTAATCTTGCATATGTCCTCTGCAGAGTGGCAGAGGACAACTCAAGGCTTAGACAAATAGGATTCCCTGTGACCCATTAATACATCTACTATATAGACAAACTGGGAAAATGTCAAACCCAAAGAGAAAAAATGTCTTAACTACATTAAGAAAAGCTAACTTCATAAAGTCCCAGGATTTCAGCATCATAAAGGCCCCCAGAGATTATTTGGCCCAATCTGGATATAATCTCTTCTATAGCATCTGCAATAAATAGTTATCTGGACTCTACTTGAAGACCTCTGGGGATGGGGGGATTCACAGCCGTTTAAGGCACTCCATTCTGCTTTTGGACATCTCTAATTGTTAGAAATTAACATTGGACAAATGGGGGAGATAGTGAGGGGAAACAAGGAGCTAGACCTCTGGGGACCAGTGTTGAGTATAATTAAGTACCAAGATCTAAGTTGATGCAACTGTACTGTAACCTGAGAGGAAATGACTAAGCTGAGTAGGACCAATAGAAAGGAAAACTGGAACTAATGATCAGAATAATGGTGAAACTGGGCAGAATCCTTGCTGGGGGAGGAGCAAGGGGGGAGGAGGGTTGGAATGGGAGGATGGAGGGAATCATTAATGAGTAGTACAGTGATAAGTTAAATCTATGGTCTTCTTTTAGCAGAAAGGAATGATTTGGTAGTCATGCTTTCACCAAGCATCTTAAAGCAATTATATTTTAAGATCCTGAATATTGATATTATATTCATTGCAAATAAGGAGTTATTTTTAATTGAATTGTTTTCAATCAACAAAAAGTTAATTTTTCTCTTTCCTACCATCTCCTTCCACTCTTGCCCCCAATTTCATTGAAAAAGAAGGAAAATCTAAACTGTTACAAATATTTACAGTAAACCAAAATAAGTCCTCCACCTATTGTACATGTCAAAAAGAAATTCATGTTTCAATCTACCCTTTGAGTTACCTCTCTATCAGGAGAAGAGTAGCATATTTCATCATAAGTCCTTTGGAATTGTGGTTGGTATTTACATTATTCAGAGTTCTAAGTCTTTCGGAGTTAATATGTACTTACAATATCATTGTTATATAAAATGTTCTTTTGATTTTGTTCATGTGACTATCTTAGTTTATACAAGTCTTCGCAGGTTTCTCTCAAACGCTCTCCTCCATACTTATTGTACAAGCATATTACATCACATTCACATGTTATCACTTTTTCAGCCATTTCCCAATTGATAGGCTTCCCTCAGTTTCCAATTTGCAAAGAAGGAATTGTGAATGAGAAACAGCATGAGAGATTTCATAAAAATGTAGGATTAAAAAGAAGAGGGGCTGGTTATATTGTAAAAATAAAGAATGGACAATTAGATAGCCCACATGTTCCACTGATATCCTTATGTCAAGAGACTAAGAAAAGAATACAGCAGTACATTGGCTAGACCCTCTGTGCAAACTTACGGGAGGACATGGGCAAAAGCTGCCCAAGTATACACAGGCATGAATGAATTTAGATCTCTGTACTTGAAGGGAATACCCACAATGGGATCATAGATTTACTAGAATCCTGTTTTTTAAACATGGAGCAGTTAGCAGCAAATTGACTGTCTTGGAAGGATTTGAAATTTACCATGCTGTAATCACTATACTAAGCAAGGTCACATGGGATCTACTATACTAGAATGATTCTAGTCCAGGGTTGTTCTTTACCTGGAGCTTATGAACTTATTTATAAAAAATAATTTGGATAACTGTATTTCAGTGTAATTGGTTTTCTTTATTATTCCATGTGTTTCATTTTATGCATATAAAAACATTATCTGAGAAGGTTTCACCAGATTGTCAAAAGGGAGGAGTTCATGAAACAAAAAAAGCTTAGAAACACATGTTGTATTTAATGAGTATCCACTATGTGCCAAGTACTGTGTTAAGAAGAAGGATATGAAGTTTAGATAAGATATTGCCCCTTTCTCTTCTGAGGCATACATTTGTAGGGGTTGGGGTGGTATGTTAGATTTAATTAGGTCACAAAATTTCCAGTCCTCTTTTTTTATAGAGGAAGAAAATGAACCCCACACAGACAGGATGGAGTGATGGAGTGATAGAGTGATGGAGAAGTGATGGAGTAATGGAAAAGCCTGTATTTGAACCTAGTTTTCCTCACTCTGAATTCAAAGTTTTTATATTCTCTGTGCTTGCAGAAATGCCATCTTGGCTTCTGTCACTGACTTTATCTTTGTCATTTCCTTTTCTCTGATTCCCCCAATCTACAAAATGGCCATGCCACTTTCTGCCTCGTTCACATGGATAATAGGAGGAAAAATTTCTTTTAAAGCGGAAAGTAGATGTCCTGAGCAGAAACAATTAGTAAGAAAACAATAGTATGTTCATGTGTTTTAGAACTTGATAGAGCATTAATCTAGTATTCTCATTTCACAATTAAGAAAATGGATGGTTGGAAAGAAAAAATTACTTGACAAAGGTCATAGAGTAGTCAGTAGAAAGATCCCATGATTCAAACCCAGGTCCTTGAACTCTGAATTCTTTCTACCATACCACACAATCTCATTTATGGAAGCTCATCTATTCATTATCATGAGAATCTTTTTATTCTGCTTGGTTCCTGTATGACATACTTTGTTCACAAGCTTTTGCATTTAAGTCCCCACTATGTTCAATGACTCCATGTATCAAGAGATTAGATGGGTAGGCCTTCCTCTAAATATTAGGATCTTCCTGATGGATAGGAGAAATGGGTACTTAAAGAAGCTGCCTAGTCAAACATCAGTCTGGGAGAGCAACTAGAACCATGAATTGTTGAAATGATTTGGTATAGAGACATGGTTTGGTATCCCAGCGCAAGCTACTAACTTACTGTTATCTTGGCCAAATCCCTTCCCCTCTCCAAGCCCTAGTTTTCCTGTTTGAAACGAGGGAGCCGAACTAGTTGATCTCCAAGGTCCTTTAGAGCTTTGGCTCTCTGGATTATGTGTGAACACAGGGAAAGAAAACTGCTTTCAAAACACTTCAAGTTTCAGATTTACAAGGTGCTAATGAGATAGGTAATAAAACACTTTTTCAAAAAGACAGGTTACTTTTATATTGCCTTTGGTTTTCTGTGTTAATGTGCTGTTACCTTTTCATTTTTTAATGGTGAATTGTTGTGGTCTGAATGCATTGCATTCCCAAATTAGAGCTATAGAGGGAGCTTTCCCTCCCCTCCCCCCTTGTAAACCTTAAATTGTTAACAATGCAAACCTTTCAGGCACGAGAAAGAGTTCTTTACAAAGTTAGAGATTCAGTGAAAATGATACCAACCGTTATCGTTTTTTTTTCCTTTTTTTCTAAGATAATTCTAGTGTAAATGTGTAGCCACTTCTGAAAGCAAGTCAGTAGTGAACAGTCCTAGTTTTAGAAACCATAGACTATTGAAGTTGGAGGGAGCTTAAAGATTATCTAAACTAGCCTCTCTTATTTTACAGAAGAGGAAATTGAGGACCCAATAGGGAAGTAATTAGTGCAAGTTTATACATCAAATTCATGGCAGAGCTGGCAAAAGAACTCATGATTTCTGACTTTATTTCCCATGCTACTTCAACTATGTCACACTTCCTCACCAAAAGTTTGTTACCCTGGCAAAGAGGTGGGTGGATGAGGAGTATCTGCTAGAAAAGAGAAGCCAGGAATTAGGGAAGGAAGGATAAATTCTTTGATTCAGATCAAAACCAGAAATTTTAGGAAATGCTATAACAATTACAAAATAGCATATCCATAAATACTGATATAGGCTATAGGGTTGGTTTTGTGAAACTTGGTGATGAAATAGCTTCGCTGTTGATCAGAGAGAAGCTCAGTTGTAATTCTACTGTTCATCTTAGCACAGTGTGTCATTTATAAAACTCTGAATACTGCCCCAGTATTTACTTTGTTCCGAGGTTTGGTTTGCCTCTAGCTAGTGTGTGTGTATTTGGAGGGTAGATGATGGTGATGCAAAATGTCTACTTTGTGCTTATTTAGTACTTTCTCTACACATTTTTTCCTAAATTTGGATAAATTTTTGGCTCTTTAATGTAGAAAGGTTACATTGCCATTTTAATTATGTGTTCTATTTTATTCTGTTTCATTCAACAAACATTTCTTAAATGCCATTCATATATAGAACACTATACTCAGGAAAATAGTATGATTAAGTGTTTATCAAGCACTTAACTACCTACCAGGCACTATTATAATATTAAAAACACAAATACAAGCTATCTAGACAGCCCCTGCCCTCATGGAGATTACATTGCAACCTGAGAAGGGGTACTAGAAAGGGAATTCTGCTACTGGTCCATTGTAAAGAGATGTTGGAGAATTGGTGTGGCCACCTAGGCAAAAACTCACCAAACAGAGCTAGGAAACCCAGTGCCAGAATCTGAGACATGACTCTTGTCTGCAAGGATCTATTGAGGGACATAGGACATACAAACTCATACAAAATAGACCATCAGGTAATGAAAAGAGTATTAGAATTGGAATCCAAATTATTTGGATTAAAAGACTGCTTCTGACACTTCTCTAGATATGTGAACATGGGCTAATCAGTTCCCTTTGAGCCTTTCCTCTGTTAATATGGGGATATCACTTGAATTATTTACGTGAGACTAAAGATGAAGGAAAATTGTTTTGTAAAGTGGCACAGAAAATTGAGCTGCTATTATTATGACAAGCAGCCCAAACCAAGTGTTATTCAGGTCTATGGTGGAAAAGCTCATTTCCAACTGAGTATATTTTAGAAGTAGAGAGTCCAGGAATCAGGGAAGACAGCATTGAACTGTGCTTTGAAGGAGAGATTTTGGGGAATACTTACAATACAGCCTTTTAAAAAAATCATATTCATTTTATCCAGAGATGCCTGGCTTTGATTGGACAGCACTGGTTTTGGAATTACCATGTTTCTAGATGGCATGTGTCTTTTTCTCTATTTCAGATACTGTATCTCCTTGGATAAGGTGTGCTATGATATTATTTATCTAGTACTTTCAAGCATACCATATTTTACAGTTGTAGTGTATTCTAAGAACAAAACAGTTTCTTAGAAAGGTTGGAGAATGTAGTGTGTATAGTTGTCCCCAAAAATACAATAGGGATAAATGCTTTTTGGAGAGGCAGGAAGACAGGTGAGATCTAAGGACTTTTTTTATCATTGATTCTCTGGTGCCTAGTACTGTAACTGGTACATAAGATATACAATAAACATTTTCTGGCCCACTGATCACTCAGAATCTTAGCCCTAATAACCTTTATTGTATTCTAGACCTTGAACAAGTAATTTAATTTCTCAGTGTCTCAGTTTCTTCCTCTATATGGAGGGAGGAATTCATTTCTCTCTTTTTATTAGAAATTCCCCCACTTCTCTTCTCCAGACCTCAGTTCCCTCATCTGTAAAGTGAGGGGGATAAAGTAGATGAATTCTAGTATTCCTTCAGATCAAGCATTCTGTTTTAAGTTTCGCTCTCACTTCTGACATTCTACCCAGCTTTCCTCATGGACAGTTCCCTATACCAATGAAATAACAGATCTGTTGTTTTAAGTTTTCTTTCGGTTTTGGTATTCCATATATTATGGTAAGATTTTCTAGATTTAAATCCTATACAACCTAGAATATTATATTGTCTTGCCCTAAAGTATAATACAGAAAATGAATCCTGGGTTTTAATGTCAGAGGACAGATTTGAATCCTAATTGTCATTCACTACTTATATGACCTTGGACAAATCACTTTACTACATTGGGGCCCTGTTCCCTCCTCTGTAAAATCAGGGGTAGTTGGACCTAGCGAGCTTTTAAAATACCTTCCTAGTTCTAAAGTCTATGAAAGGCTGAGAGTGCTTTGTAAACCTTAAGGGACTAGATGAACGGGAGTTGTTAGTACAACCAGTTCGGCTGTTGGTGGTTGTAAAAACAGGTGAGTTACTACATTCATGCAGACTCGATCCAGATTGGTGGGGGGCGAGGGGAGGGAGAGAGGATAACTGAGAAACGGTGTGAAGTTGAGTGGTGGAAAAGAGACAAAGGAAAGAAGAGGAAAGAGGAAAGAGTGTGTGACAGGGAGAAAGTGGGAGGGGTTAAAAGAGGAGAGGAGGGCAGTGGGTTAGGCTGTGTAGAGGCTGCAGAAGCTGGGAAAGGAGGAGTCAGGGCAGGGCAGCTTCGTGATGGATGGGGCAGGGCCGGCGATTGGGGTACGGTTGAACGCTCACCTGTCTAGTTTTCAAAGTCCAGTATCATGTCCAAGAAGTCGAGTGAGCCCTTGGGTGTTTGTGAAACGTGGGTCTGTGAAACACGGGGAGGAGGCCAATAGCCAAGCAACACACATGGGGAAATCTCAGCTACTGCGCTTTGATAAAAATGCCAAGGTTCTCTGGGGGCCTCCTTCAGGGCTCAGACTGGGCAGGCTGGGTCTGGTTCTGCCTGGGGCTGTCGTTGGCTATCTTCCTAGATATAGGAAAGGTGCTGACTGTCCCTCAGACTGTGGGTGATATCTACCCCCACAAGATTCCCTGGCCCTTTTCTCACCACGAAGCAGTGTCAACACACCCCTCACTCCCTACTGTGTGGGCTCCCGAGTACAGTAACTGTGACCACTGGAGCCTGCATCCGTTGAGTGGGCCCAGTTTATCTTTGCTCCTCCTCTCCGTATCTTCATGGAAACATTTTCCTTTTAAAGGCTCCTCGGCTAATCACAGCTCTCTTCATGCTCAGGGCTTGTCTTCATCAATCCCCCCTACCTGGTTCTTCTTTCTCCTATCCTCTACCTCCTCTTCTTCCCTCTTATCGCTCCCCTCCCCGCTGTTTCCAGACCTGTCTGTCCCTCCCAGCTGCACCCTCCTCGCTCAGCTCCCCTCTTTCCAATGTCTGGGACCTCCCTCCACTCACGCCACGCCCCCTTCTCAATGTACCCCCCTCTGGTCCCCTCGCCTCTGTGCATCCTCCGGGTTCCATACCAACCCCCTTAATGCACCTCCCACCTTCTAGGCTCTTTCCAGTGCCTGGGACCTCCCTCCTCCCAGGCCCCGCCCCGTGCACCCTCCCGGTGCCCAGGACCTCCCACTGCTTGTGCCCCGCCCCCCTTCATTGTACATTTCCCCCCAACCTCCCCCCCACTCTCCCCTATCCCCGTGCCGGGCATCTCCCCCGCCCCTCCTCTCTGCACTTCCCCCTCCCCGTGCCCGGGACCTCTTCTCCCCGTGCCCCGCCCCCACTTCGTGCACCCTGCCCCCCCTCGCCCCGTGCCTGGCCCCTCCCCCGGGTGCCCGGTGGCCCCCCCCTTCCCTGGCCGGCCCCGGCGCCGCTCGCACTGGGCCCTCCTCGCCCCCGCCCCCCGGGCCGGGCAGTGACGCGCCGCGGCGGTGCCAGCCCCTCTCCCCGGGCGGCAGCAGCAGCAGCAGCAGCAGCAGCAGCAGCAGCAGCAGCAGCTGTGGGGCTGTCACCGCGGCTCACTCTCCGCAGCCTCCGCCGTCTCCTGCTTCTCCTCCTCCTCCTCCACCTCCTCCTCTTCTCCTCCCCCTCGCCCGGCTCGGGCCCCCTCCCCCGTTCACCTCCCTCCCTCCCCGCCCCCCCATCCGCCGCCGCCGCTGCCGCCGCCCAGGTACGGAGCCCAGCCCCCCCCCCCAGTCCCCGCCCCGCGGCCCCCCGAGCCCTATCGGTCCCGGCCGTTGAAGCTGCGGTTGGGGGGGGTCCTCGGGAGGGGGGTGGGGTAGGGGTGACACAAGGGGTCCCAGGGAGGAGGAGGACGTCGAAGATGGAGGAGAGGGCTTCCTGCTTCAGGAGGGGAGAAAAAGAGGGGAGGGGGTGGCTGCGCTTTGCCTTCACCCCCCTCCCTTCTGGAGTGTGTATGTGTGTGTAGGTCTGTGTGTGTGTGTGTGTCTGTGTGTGTCTGTGTGTGTATGTGTATGAGTATCGTGGGGAAGGGACAGGGTTCTGCCACGCGGGGGTAGGGAGATCGTGTGGCTCTGACTCCGGGGTGGCCAGTCCCTCCGGTCTCGGCAGAGTCGGCGCTCGGACTGAACTGTTTTGCCTGAGTGGGGGATGGCTGGAAGGGGAGGGGAGAGGAGGGAAGAAGGTGGAAGTGTGTACCCCTGTTTAAAGAGTGTTGAGAGACTTGCGTTGTGTACACACACGAACGAAGCTGAGGGTCCACGCCGCGGTGGGGATGGGAAGGAGGGGAGCGGAGTGGGGAGGACTGCTTTCGGCGCACAGTAGAGGTATTGTAAGGCGGACACTTTTTGTAGGGACTAGTGGACAAGTGCCCCATCGGCGCTTAGAGAGTTAAGGACTCTTTGGGGATTGTGGAAGGTGTTTGAAGAGAGGGTGGATGCACGGGGAGCTGGGAGGCCACTCCAGGTCTGCCGCTGACTGAGGGGAAGTGGCTGCTGGTGGGGGATGGAAGGAGTGAGTGGATGCCTGGAGCGGGGCGGGGACGGCTCCGAGAGGGACTTTGGTGTTCCCTTGCCAAGGAGTTGAACTGGTGTTTGGGGAGTTCTCCCTGTCCAGGATGGGGCTGCTTTGACCCTGGGACTCCGCCTGCCAGCCCAGTTCAGGTGAACTTAAGCTAAGATAACCTGTTATGGTACTCGCTGGTGGGCGGTGACTTGGTGGGCATATGGTTGGCCGTTTGGTGAGCAAGCATTCCTAAATTAAAGGGGCTACTGTACTAACGGTGGGGATTGGGGCGTGGGGGGAGAATTGAGGGGGGAATTGAGGGGGGCGTGGCAGTGCGGAGGTTTTGCCTCCCTGGGGAAATGAGATTGCCGGAATTGGAGGAATTGTAAGATGCGTTCTTAAGGTGGATTTACACCTCAGGGGCCGGAAGCCTTCTCCATTGGAAAAAAAAAAAATCCCATCCACATTTTGATTCCAGCTGCTGCTGTTCAAAACTGAGTCCCCAAGAGCTGCAGCTGCAGCTCCTCAGACCATCTCCTGGCCCTCTGGAGCTGGGCTTCCAGTGGAACTTCTCATTAAGCCTCTCTAATTAGCATTATTACTAGAGAAAGGTTAAGGTTAGATCGTCCTTTTTCCTTATCAAGAGCACCTCCCCCTCCCCTCTCCTCTTCCCACCTCTCCTCTTTCCTTCCCTTCCTTCCTCCCTCTTCTTTCCCCTCCTCCCTAAGTGCACAAAAGCACACACACAAAAAAAAAGTGTGAGGAGGAACAGATCAATGAAGGAGCCACAAACCCATTAATTCAAATGGAACCTTTTTTTTCTAAAACATTGATTTTTTCTTTCTGTCTGTGTGCAGAGGAGATTAATAACCTCCTGATTTCACCTGAAATAGTGTTTGGACTCTGTGATTTCCTCCCATTTCTGGTGGAGGGTTGTACTTGAAATAGCATCTCCCTAGGGGCAAAACCCTTCTTATTCCAGATTCACATGGAAAGCCCCGAGCCCCTGTAGCAGTTTAGGTGTTTGTTTGCTTAGCCAGTTGGTATATAGTCTGGGAGGAAGACTGTGTGAGTAGCCTCTCTCTTGATTTCCATGTATTTGGATGATTATGGAATGATTATTTACATGAGCTGTACATAGAACTTCTTATCTTTTCCATTCATGGCCCTCTGCCCACAACTGTCGTTGTGACCTTGGACAAGCCATTTCCCCTCTGTGGTCCTCACTATACAATTAGGAGGTTAGATTAAAGGGTCTCTATGATCCCTTCCTGGTCCTGTCTTTTCTGCAGTTCTGTAAGTCTATATATCTGTGTTCCATTGGTCAATGAGTAGGACTCACTGGATGTAAACCATGGAATAAATGATTCACTGTTGTCTTAAATCTCCAGTATTGTTATTCCTTCATTGGAAAGCCTTAAAACTTAAAAATTCTATCCTTAAAATCAAATCCTTGCCTTAGTTTTGGTTCATTTGGGTTCCTTGAATATCTTCAATAGTTGAAGTGTTATCTGTTGGGAGGATTGGGTTATTGTTACTAATAAACATCTTGTGAATGGTTGCTTAAAGGATGTGTATGGGCAGAAAAGAGGTAGGCTAGTCAGATCTTGAGGATGAGAGACAACAGATGGGCAGCTCAAGTGTTCATTGGCAGCCTTGAGAATAAGAGGAAGGCCTTTATTGTATTGGGTAAATCCTCTGTGGAAGCTTCAGGGGAAAACAGGGACAAGAATTATATAGGATGAGAAGGCATGCCATGTGAGTGAGGCTCTGTTGAAGGGACTGAGAATGTGTTTAGTCCAATAAAAAGACTTGAAAAGGGATTAGATTTGTTTTGCTTGGATACAGAGAGCAATAGTAGGTATGGTGATTAGAAGATGCAAAAAGATGCTGCTGATGTGATTATTCTCTTGTCCAGTGGCTCAGCCTTTTGCAGAAGTAACTCTGGGTCTTAGAAATCTGAATATAAGCCCATGGTACACTATCTGCCTAGCTGTTGCCAGTGAATCAGCTTAGCCAAGGGAAGAAAGGCTGGCTACTTCTAGGGCAATCACATCTCTTAGTTATAATAGTAACTTGTGAAAACATCTAGTAAAACACAGAGGAGTTTTAGTCTCTATCATCCCTTAAAGAATTGGATTAAATTCCATTTATATAGCAGCCCAAAGATCATATTGCAATTTCTCCACTATTCAAAAAATGGAATGATCTGCATTGAGAGGTAGTGAAAAACCGAAGAGAGAAGAGGCTGGATAATCCCTTCTCTGGGATGTTATAGAGAGGTAGGAAGCGGTTGGACTAAATGTAGCTTGTCCAGATGTGAGATTCTTCCAGGCTGGCTTTTGAAGAACAGCGCCTTCCAACACAGATTTCAGGCCTCATCAATCACTCTCTGGCAATAATAGACCCAGTTGCTGGGTATGTGTGTCTTGTGGGGTCAGACAACACTCAATTCAGCACCTCGATGTTGAACAGCGAGAACACAGCACCCAAGGCATTTCCCATCATTGAAGGTTGATATTCCGGATCTCTCCCTCCCCTGGGGTGGATGTTAAACTGGAGTGTGCTCTTCATTGCTTAAGAACTTTTGGCTCCCCTTGATCCTCTTCCTGGAAGGCAAGATCTCTATTCTGGGGAAGTCTTAGGCTGGGAAGTTGCTACAAGTTCAGCTTTCTTCTGAGGAAAGAAAACCTTCTAAAGACCTGATTTACTTCTTAAGGGCTCACTGTCCATGTTCTCACTATAAAGAAGCTATCTTATCCATACAGACTATCTCAATAAAGTGCCTTCTGATTTGATTTTTATGTAGTAGAGAGAAACTCAAGACTTTAAGAATGAGGAAACCTGGGATTAAGTCTCAACTCCAAGTCATTTCTCCTCTATGAGACTTGGTTTCTTGATCTACAAAATTTGAATAATGCCACCTTTCTGTTTTCAAAGCTTATCAGGAGGAAAGCACTCTGTTAAATTCTAAATGGTTATATAAATGTGTTATTGATCATTATTGCAATAATTATTACTAATAACAACATGCAGGTTATAATACTATTCCTTTGTTTAGAAGACATGACACATAGTTGGTTTGCATACAATTTCGTTTGTAGGCTTGTCCTTAATATCTTTGATTTCTGTTATTTTGAGTTGCTGTTCTGGTGTACTTATGGGTGAGAAGATAGGTTATGACTGCCATTTTAAAATATCTAACAGACTAGCTAATAGAAGAAGTATTAGATAGATTGTTTATGATGCTGAAAGATGGAGGAGGAATAAAAGTTATAAGGAAGTAGCTTTTTTTTTTTTAATCAACAAGGATTTTTATTAAGGACCTATTTTGTGCTGGTCACTCTTCTGGGCTCTAGGATACAAAAATAAGACATTCCCTGCTCTCAGTAGTTATATTCTATTAGGGGGAGAACATGTACATTTGTGTGTGTGTGTGTGTGTGCGCATACATACAAAATAGATACAAGAGGGGATTTTTTTTGGGGGGGTGAGAAAGGATACTAACAACTAGAGGGATCAAAAAAGGCTTCATGCATGAGGTTGGTGATTAAGCTAAGTCTTGAAAGAAACCAGAGATTCTGAGAGGCAGAGGTGAGGAGGGATATGCATTATGATGAATAACTTTTTAGTGATCAGAACTGTCTAGTAATATAATAAGCATCCTATGAAGTAGTGAGCTTCTTGTCATTGGAGGTGCTTAAACAAGAGACCAGATGACTGATTGTCACAGATTCTGAAGGAAGAATTCTTAGTTGAGTTAGAAGTTGGAGTGGTTGACCTCTAAGGTCCCTTTCAACACTCAGATGCTATTTTGTAAATACATATTTTTAAGAAATATTTTAAGAAATAAAAAATATTAAAAACATGAGAGAATTCAGAGAGAGAGAAACACTTAAATGCAATTGTATTCTTATTGATGAGAGTTCTCTCCCTTCTGGGACAGACTATAATTTCTTCATGCCTTTTTGTGTATCTATGCAATTCAAAAGGTAATAAATGATGGATTATTTGTATGCCCTCTCATATTGTTTCCATATTTCTCACAAAAGTGTATGTCCATAGGAACATCAATCAGATATAAAATTCCTTGCAGTTGCAGAAAAGATACCCTCCAGTGGAGATTGTAACTGAAAAAATGAATTTGCCCTTCTGTTTAATTAGCACTGTACCAGATTTCTTGGGATCTGCTGCCTTTTTTCATGACCTGCATTGAAGCCTGCTGCCTTTGATCCTGATCTGTTCCATCTTCCATTAGTCAGCCAGGCTGATGAACTGGCTGATGAGCAGAAGTGGTTAAGTTAGGGTCAAATGCGGTTCAATACCTTCCTGGCATGCTCAGAAGGCTGTGCTTAATGTTTGCTGACATGGAGACAAGGTTAAGGAGAGCTTTCTACCAGGGAATTCCACCTAACTGGCCTGGGCTGGCAGAGACCAAGGGGAGGTGCTGCCCAGTGGTAAGAGACAGAGAAACAAAGGCAGAGACTGTGGATGGGGGAGATCATTCTCTGGGCCTTAAAAAGGCCCAGGAGGGGACACTAAGAGGGGGTCCTTCCCATTCCCAATCCTGGGGCCATGATGATCCTTGGTACTGGTCTAGTGTGGAGAAA
This sequence comes from Antechinus flavipes, assembly GCF_016432865.1. Taxonomy (NCBI): domain Eukaryota; kingdom Metazoa; phylum Chordata; class Mammalia; order Dasyuromorphia; family Dasyuridae; genus Antechinus; species Antechinus flavipes. The sequence goes on from NC_067399.1 coordinate 451,283,555, forward strand.
GCTGTTGCTGGGGTAACTGAAGTTAACAGCTTTAATGCAAAACAAAGTACCATAATTTGGCAACTGTGGTTTTTGCCCCTGGAACCTGTTTCATCCACTCCCAGTGATCCCTGCTTTGGCTGGAGGCCTACAGAAAGAAGGGCTTGTTTTTGGTCTGCCTACCTCAGAAATGCCTCCTGTTCCTCTCCCCTCCCCTAGTTTCCCCCACCTCCCAACCACACCCAGGACTCTCGGACCCAGGGTTACAGGTTAAGATTGCATTAAATTCCAAACAAATCCCTCTTCTTCTTCTTCTTCTTTTTTTTTTTTCTTTGCCCAAAGTAAGTGGAGCATATAGAGTTTCAGCTCTCAGAAAAGGCCTGGAAAGTAAATCGTGTGTGGCAAGAGCCAGGATCCCACAGCAGGGAGGATATAAATGGCTTGACTTCAGAGGCTCCAGGAACCCAGTTCCAGAGAAATTGACCCCAGTTGTAAAATAATCAGGTTACTGATAGCACCTGCGTGTATTTACGAGCCTTGGTTACAGGGAGAGTTTCCTATCCTTCCCAGAAGCCACCATTTTGCTTCATTTATGCTCTTTGCTCTGCATGCCAGGGTCCCGGGTCCCTTTCAGTTCTGGGTGAGGAGATTGTGTGCCAGCGAGGAAGGGTGGCTTTGTAGAATCCTGGGATCATAAAGCAGAAAGGATCCTTAGAAATCATAAGTCCATAGATTTGGAGCTGGAAAGGACCTTAGGGAAGAAACATGTCTGACATTCATTTCATTAGGAAACTGCCTGGGAAAGTGACTTGTCTGGTGCCACAGGTAGTAATTAGCACAGCTTATATTCAAACCCCAGGTTCTCTGACCCTAAATTCAAGACTTTTCTCCACATTTACACTTCCCTCACTATAATACTGACGGCTCTATATCTGGGGCTGAACAGTCTGAGTTCAAATTCTAGTGCTCCTTTGACCTCTGTGGTCTCCCATTTTCTCCTCTATAAAGGAATTGGAGTATCTGAGGTCCCTTCCTATTTTAAATTCTATAATCCTGTGATCTAGGCCACAGGTGTCAAACTTACCCTTCCAGCGAAACTGCCAACCAGAAAAAAATAAAAGCACAATCCACCCTAAAGAGCCCTAATTTGTGGTTTTATAAGTTACTCTGTGACCTGCAGGGATCCATTTCTATTTGAGTCTAACACCACTGATCTAGTTTAATCGTCTCATTTTGTAGAGGAAGAAACTGAGGCTCAAAGACAGAGGAAAGCTGCTGTCTCCCAGCAAATTCATCAGCAAAGGCAATGTCTTATGCCCTTGTCTTAGGCTCTTTCCATTATGTTGTGCTGTTCAAAAATGAGCAGAGACTGACTGAACATGCCCGTGAATTTTGGACTGGAGATAAGGAGGAGGGGAGGGTTTAGCTTCCTTCCCTTTCCCCCTCCCAGCCCTTCCTTTGTCATGCTCAGAGTGGAATCCTGGTTCCAGGGGGAGGGTGCGTCCCTGTGCCTGCACTGCTGCCTTCTGAAGAGCTCCCCTTTCAGGGGAGCAGTTGGCCCCAGTGCTCTGTGACCCCAGTGTTAGCAGTTCAGGCCCTTTCCTTGTTGGAAAAGAAGGCGGCAGAGTGGTGGTTTTTTTTTTTTTTTTTTTTTTTTTTTTATTGCTGGGCTCTGGAGACTGTTGGCTTTGGAATGCTGAAGGGCAGAAGGAGTGGGAGGGAGATGCCAGGCAGATGGTTCGGGGCAGCTGTTGTCACATGCTGCTGCCAGGTGTCCTATGGACGGAGGAGCTGAGGGGTGAGTGCTAGATGGCACCTGAGAGATGAGTGAGAGCAGCCCCATCATTTTACAAACAAGGAAATTGGGGTTTTTCACAGCTTATTTAAGTAATAGACCTGGAGTGTGAACTTATTTTCTCCGAGTCCAGATCCAGTATTCTTTATCCCACTTCTCCTGTGCCTCTTAAGGGCCAAGTTCAAGGATAAGATGAGAGGAATTCTCCCCACTATAATTTCCCTTTTGTCAAGGAAGTTTTGTGTTCAGGGTTAGCCTCAGCCCTGGAAGGGACCTTGGGCCATCTATTCCCACATCCAGAGATCCCTGGAAATGAATGGTTTGTACGTGATCAAAGTTTGTAACTAGCAGAGCCAGGATCTCTGACTCCAAGTTCAGGGCTCTTCCCATTTACCACACTGTCTTAAAGGAAGAAAGCTGAGGAAAAGAGAGTGCTTAAGGAGCTGAGAGGTAAATGGATGCCCCTCTGTTATTTTCTAATGAAAGTTTCACTGAAGTTTGTTTACATGAAAGAAGAAATTAGCCGACCAAATTCCCTTGAGAACCCTGAAGGGAAAAGCATGAAGGACCCAACTTGTGAAGCCAGAGCCATAGAAGAACCGATTAGTCCAAAGGCTGGCCCTCCTCTTCATTTGTGTAGTGGATTTTCTTTCTCTTTTCTCTGAGTTATTTATGGGTGCAGAATAATGCACTCTGATAATTACCTGAGCAATTAGCTGAGGTTGCCTCATTCTCAGGGTGCCAGGGGGTGATGGGAGCCATGATTAGACTCTCTACAATTAAAATCTCTATGTTGTAAAAATGTATATATATGTGTGCATGTGCATGTGTATGTGTGATATAGCTATATCTGACATATCTATATCTGAGGAACGGATAGCGTTGCAGATAAAATTGAGGTCTTGGATAGGAGGCCCCTTTCTCAATTCAACACTAAAAGCCTTTCATCCATTTTTACAAGCATTTATTAAACACCATTTTTTCCCCAGGTACAAGCTTCTATGGTAAAGAAGACAAAAATCATCTTTGCCTTCAAGGAATGTATATTCTATTATGCAGGGGTACAGAATTGTTTCCCAGGGTTTGGGTGGTTCCCTTTGGTCAAAACATATTAGTAGAAAATTTTATAATTTTTAAAAAAGATGATAACATTTAGAGCCACAAAGGCCCTCAAGGACAATCCAATCTCGCTCCCTCATTTTGCTGATAAAGAAGCTGAGGGAAGGGAAATGACTTGTTAAAAGTCACACAGTTAGCCAGCAGCCAACCTGGGAATTCTAGTCCAGTTCTTCTAACTCTGAAACCACTGATTTTCCACGTTAAAATTAACCCAGGTTCTGCCCAGGTCTGGCTAAGTATAAACTTCCTTGTTGTAAATGACACCTCTTGCAGAAGAGCAAGGAAGACTGAGAGCTTAGAAAAAGGAAATTAGCTACCCTTGTTAAAGCAGAAATTATTATGAGCATGTCCCTTCCCAGTAAGAGTATGGAATAAAAATAAATAACAGTGGAAGTAGGGAAAAGAAAACTGGCTTCCAAAAATTTAATATTAATAATGAAGAGAATTAAAATCACAGCTCCATTTCTGTTCTTACCTCAGTATTTCCTTGGGCTTTCACCCTGAGGTGTGCTCTTCATCCTGATCTCTGTTTTAAGTGAGTCCCTTTGATCCAGGGCCCCCAAGCCTTTGGAGAGACAGCTCTATAGTAATGTCATATTTGTACACTCCCCAGCTGTTTTACACAGCTTTCTTATGGCAACACTGTGAGGTAGAGAGTGTAAGTGCCATTTCCATGTTATAGATAACAAAAACTGAGGCTCGGAATGGAGGGAAATATAACTTAGATATTCTAGATTTGAAATTAGAAGCCCTGAATTTGAATTTTAACTTTTCTGCTTTTTACCTGTGGAGTCTGTGGAAGTCACAGTTTCCTCACTGGTCAGATTAGAGAGAAATAGGAAAATAGATCAACTTTTGGATTCCCTTTATGCCCTAAGTCAGTTATGTAGTTTAACCAAGATCACAGGACCAGATAATACTAGGACCAGGACCCAAATCTAAGCCTTTTGAAATCCAGTGTTATGTTGTTTCTGTACTTCATGGCAGCAAAATCCCTTTTTTTTTTTTTTTTTTTTTAAAGAGTTGGCTATGTCCTGGTAGAAGAGCAGCGATACTGGACTCAAATCCTGGGTTTGTATCCTAGCCATATAAACTGATAAGTCAACAGACCTCTTTAGACTTTAGTTTCCTTTAAGTTAGAGAAAATTGCCACTCGGTTCCTTTGGCAAAATGAGGGAGCTCAATGGATAGAGTGCCACTGGAGTCGAGAAGACTTGAGTTCACATTCAATCTGAGACAGCCACTAGCTTTTTCCTCCTCTCTATGACGAGCTAGAGAAGATGGCAAATAGTGTCTCTGCCAAGAAAACCCCAAATGAGTTATAAAGAATCAGATTTGACTGAACAACAAAGCAACACTCCATGACAGATTTCAGTCCTAGGGAACCATGACTTTTTTGTTCAAAGTCACAGAGTCAGTGAAAGAGATGGGACAGGAACTGGGAAATGTCCAGTCTGGAGATATAGCGTGCATTTTTCTATCACATCAGCTATTGAGGCAGATGGCTCTCTCCATTAAATCCCTGCTGCAAAAGCTCTTCCTGGGATCAGAATTTGAGAAGCTCATTACCTTGGGGACATAGTGGGATGAAACACCATTCCTGGGAGCAATTTCAGCTGCACAAGGAAGGCATTGCTAGGAAGTTTGCCCTGCCAGGCTACAACACTGCAGGGAGAGGAGCAGTGGGTTGGGTTTTCATGTGATTCCCTTTTAGAGAAACTTGTGTTAAGTAGATTGGATCCTTTATTTTGTTAGGGTAACACAATGTATGTGTTAAGTTCCTATTTTGTGTTGGGCAATTCAATTCAGGAATAACCTATTTATTGAGAATGTTGAAGTGGAAAAAGCACCCCGAACTTGGGCTCTGGTTTTGGTCCAAGTATTTCACTATCTATTTGATCTCATCTTGTGTGAAATAACTTCCATTACCTGAACCTCAGTTTCCATGCATATAAAATGGGGATAACAGTCTGTGTACAACTTGTTTCACAAGGTTATTGTCCCAAATTCTAGAGGACCCTAGAAACATGAGGCACTGTTGTTGCTACTCCTTTGATCTGGGGCATTGGGAGAAATCTGAAGTATGGTTCTTGCTCCCAGAGAGTTAACGATCTTGTTTCGGGAGACAAGACTGAAGTGTAAGAAATAATTATGTACCAGAGGGTATGGATAATTTGGATCTGTGAATGAAAACCTTGACTGCCAGACTAGATTCCTATAGGCACTGGAGAGTTGGCTTTTAAGCAAAAACCACTGCCTCCCCCTTTTGCCTCTCCTTCCCTCTTGAAATTCCATTTGGACAGAAAGAGAATTTAGGGCATATTTGAGGGAAGTGGCCCTCTTCTCCCTAATCTACCTAATCAGGGAAGGCTTCCTGAAAGAGTAGAATCGGAAGCAAGTGTGAAAAGAGAAACAGGAAGTAGCCTGGACAGGAAGCAGAAGGCAGTTTCCAAGCCTTCCACCTCTTGGCCTGGTGAATAATTCCTAAGGATCAAATCAAATGTTAATCTCTTTCACGAAGTCTTCCCTGATGCTTTACACTGCTGCCTCCTCTCTCCTTGCCCCCACTCACTAGGATTAATAACTACCTTTCCCCTGGAGTCACACGTCATACTTTTTTTTTTTTTTTTAATCTCTTAGTTTATCTTTGTTGGTGTTTTGTTCTACTAAAGTTAAAGACTTCCCTCTAAAACTTTGTGTCTTTCCCAGCACTAAGAACAGGGCTCTGCCTATAGTAGGTACTCTACAAATGTTGTTTAACTGTATACAATGACAGACCATAATTTTGAAATTTTCCATTGTAAAGATTTTCAACAGTTCCAAAAAGTCCTAGAAAAAAACTTCAATCTCGGCATGGGCACTGACTATGGTTTTATTCTGATACTGCTGAAAGTTCACAATAATAATAAAAACAAATGTAATGATGATTCATATTTTCATAGTGCCCCATGATTTACACTTCTTTACCACTCGTTAAGGGGCTAGTTTTGGAATCCCTATTTTATTAAGCAAATGGGTTCAGAATCATGACTCCACTGGCCCGTGGCCATTCGGTAAGTGTTGATGGTGCGATTGTGATTGGGAATTGGGGATTCCAAGTTCAGCTCTCTTTTGTCTCTGTGTCCCCAATGAGTTGAACTCAGTAGGTTCTTAATAAACTCATTTTTTGAGTTAGGTTGAATTGAAAGGTCGTTCATGCTGCTCTTGTTGGGGAACATTCCTAGAAGGAGACTGACTAATCTCTATGGTCTGTACCAGCTCTAAATTCTCAAATTTGTAGAGCTACTTCACACCAGACATAATGCTGTACACATAATAGATACTTAATAAATGCTGGTTTGTGTGATTGGACATGAGATTATGAAGTGTGGTTTTCAGAAACATCTTTGTAAAAAGTCTTCCTTGGGTGAACGAAGCTTCTTCTAGCCCAAATTGGAGGGGTTTGGAGGCTACCAGGAATATATATTATTGAGTACTACCAGGAAAAGCCAGCCAGACTCATCATTTTTTTTTTTTTTCTTTTTGGAGTGATAGAGAATCCAAGGATGGTGATGAGCATGGAGGGAAGTGGTTAATGAGATGTGGGGGTGGGACGTGGGGGGTTGTTTGTACTTTATTATTCATAGCTACTTCATGGTTTAACTCTTTGGAGAAGCTGAACAGTGTATTCACTTGAGGGCCAAAAGAGTGAAGTAAAAGTGTTTGAGTGTGAATAGAAGTCTGAAAGAGCATAATAATTTCAAAGAACACTTTCCTGAAGGGCAGCATGTTCTCTTACTGGGAAGAGTTGTTCTTTGGGGAGAATCTGAATTTGTGTGGTTGGGAGGACATCATATTCACTGGAAAGATTAGTTCTTAGACAGGAGCTCTGTGTGTGTGTGTGTGTGTGTGTGTGTGTGTTCCTTTCCTGAGGTTGTACAAAAAATTGTATATTCCTAGTAAGTTGGCTTGCAGTAGTGTAAAGGGAATTAAAAGATCTGAGTTCTGGGTTTGATTCTTGGTTCTGTGAACTGGGATTGTAGATTTAGATTTGGCCCTAAGGAGAGCATTAAATATAGCCCATATATTTGACAGAAAAAGAAACTGAGGCCCAGAGAGGGAAAATGCTTAATCCTAGGTTACATGTAGTCAGTAGGAAAGTTGATATTTGAATCCAGATAATTTGAATTGAAATCTAGTGGGGATTTTTTTTTCTATTTTACTACCTATGTGCAAGTTATGAAATCTTTCAATCTCAGTTTTTTCATCTGTAAAATGAGGGAGTTAGAAAAGACCATCTCTGAGTTCCCTATGGAACCTAAATCTGAAATTCCAGTGTAAGGCAGAGAGTTGAGTGATTAGGACAATTTCCTTCAAGAGCTGAACTATCAAGAGAGAGGGGTTGAGAGGCAAGATCCATAATTCTTGTTGTCCCCTCCTCCCAGACTTCTCCTTCCACCACAGCAGATGTATGCCAACCCTCCAGAAGAGAACAGAAGAAAGTTCAAATCAGTTTTTCAAGATATCTAGTCACTATTTAAAAAAAAAAAGCTGACTGATTATGCATGAGATGAGTCTCTGATGGGAGGAAGATTGGTGTTAATTGTATTTTTTCCACCATTAAAAGGGAGATGTAGCCAGGCTCTGAGTCTGGAGAAATGTTGAGGTTCCCCTTGTCCACCTAGCATTCTTATTGGCAGCTTTGAAACATCCTGCTTTATTTTTCCTAAAAGATGATCCAGAGGGGAAAGGGTTCTTCCAGGGCAGGAGATTGGGGTCCAGTCACTTTGTTTCCAGGATTTTTCAGACAACAGGAGAAGTGGGATAGAAATAGTGCACACAATCTTAAGTGATTATGGTGGGTAGAGAGCCCTGAATTTGGAATTAGAAGGATTTGGGGATGTTTTGAGAGCCTAGTTCACTGCTAATTCAGTGTTACCTGTATAATTTTGGATAAGGCATGCAGTCTGTTTTTAAAATGAGGGGGTTAGATGAAGTATGATCATTTAAGGCCTCTTCTAGTTCTGAATCCCATGTTCTACAATCTTGTGCTTGTTTGTAGTGGGTAGCAACTCACTGGATAGATCCTGGTCCCCAGAAAGAGGCCACAAAATTTGATCTCCAGAAGGCTGCCTGATACTGCCACCTTTCTGGAAGCATAGATCCCAGAGGCTCCCCTCACCTCCTAGGCCCCTTTTCAGACCCTCTGTTTTTGTTCAGCTGTGAGCCACCCACCCCCTTCTTTTCTTTAAAATTCTGTGGCTGACCTCTTTGTCTCTGGAAGCTCTCCAAGCGCCGTATCTCAGAAACCCAGGAAAGGTTAGGAAGGAGGAAGGGAGAAATGTCTTTTTGGCTGGGGGAGTGGGAGAAAGGAATTCCATGTATGCTGCATGGGAGTTGGTGGTGTGTCGCCAAGCGTAGTTTGCAGTGGCTCTCCACACAGCTGCTGGCAACCCGAGGGACCCAGGCAGCCTCAGGACTCCCAACCCTGCCGGAGCTCCTGCATCCTGTTTCCTTAGCCCAGAGCCCTAGCTAAGCTTCTTCCCCAGGCTGGGTGGGGAGGCAGGGTGGTGCTTGTTTACAGGGCTTGCTTCAGTCTTGGTGTTGACTGCAGGCTCTGAAGGGTAAGAGCCAGAGAGCCCTGCCATCCGCCCCTCCAGGATGTGAATCCTTGTAATTGTCCTCAATTACAGGCAGGGCTGTTCCTCAGCTCTGTCTTCAAACAGGAAACAGAACACCGGTCGCTTCTTTGGGGGAAATGTTGTCCAGCAAGGCTCCCCAGCTGGTTTGGGAGTGGGGGGTGGCTTGCGAGGTGTTTGGCCCCCCAATGACTGCAGTGCCAAAGTTGGCACAGGGACTGCCTTGGGGCGAGGATGGGATATTAGGAGTAATTTCAGCCTTCTCTCTGTAACACTCTTTGTTCTTTTGATTATTATTATTATCACCCCCAGGATGAGACTTCCGTGAGCAGTGAGGATTTTGATATGAATGACTCCACATGGATGTCAGCTGATCAACATCTAAGCTCCAGCTTGAGCCCCAGCCAGGACGAGAGGATGCGGAGCCCACAGCACCTCCCTAGCCAGGAGGATGGTGAGTGCCCGTTCGCCTTGCCAGGGGCCCCTGGGGCGGGACGTGGGGGCAGGAGGAGAGTCTGGGCTTGGTGGTGGACATTGAGATTTGGGCTTGTCTGTGTGGGCCAGGCAGTTTCCCTGCCAGCCTGCCATGTGGAGAGAGCTCTTCTAGGCGAACAAATGGGGGTGGGGCAGCATCTGAATCCCTGGGTCCCAGCAAGCCATAGACTTGCCTGAGAACCTGATTGGTTGGAGGAGAAGTGAACTGGTCTGCGGCCAAAGGTCCTGGGTGCTAGTCCCGATATGCTATTGCCCAGCTGTGTGACCTTGCTCTGTAAAGTCGGGGGATGTGTTCTTCTCAGCTCTTGTTTTATTCTATTATTTTCTCTTGTCCAAGTTGGCTTTCATGTCTTTGAACAACGACGCCAGGAAAAAGAAGCTGATGGCTTTTTCCAGAATAGAGGGCTGTCTTGTTTTGGAGGGGTTGGTTCTTACAATGTCTGGTAGATTGGCATTTTGAATAGTTGGACTCCAAGAAGACAGAGTCAAGGGGCAGGGGTTTCACTATCCTGAGGCTTGTCAGGGAATATTAAGAGACAGGCTCAATCTTGGAAAATCCAGCCACTCTTTTAGATCCCGAAGAATGAACCAGGAACGTCCTAAGCTCCAGCCTTCCAGCTTTTAACCTGATAGAAGAAAAACTTCCCAATGATTAGAACTATCCCAGAATGAACAAGGGAGTGTCTTGGGAAGCGAGGAATTACTGATTCAATTCAATAGACATTTAACAAAGGCTTTAATAAAAACTTAATATTTACATGGAACTGTACTCTATGGAGAATACAAAGATGAAAAATGACAGCCTCTGTTTACAGTCTTAAAAGAGAGATGACATGTACAGAAAAAGTGTAACACAGAGTCAAAAGTGAAAGGAAAGGGGCAAAGGAGAGATCTGGACAAAGTTCTCTGGTTGAATGTGAAGCTGGAGGAGAACCTTTTTACCTGGAGGAGGATTTATGAGGAAGTGGCATTTGTGTAAGGAAGAAGGCCTTGTGGGAAAAGGAGTTCATCATGAAGAGATGAGGAGGGAGTGAATGAAAGCATTCCAGGTGGGTGGGATGGCTCATGCTAAGGCATGAGGGAAGGAGATGACAGGAGCAGATGAGGGAACAGATCACAGTTGTTTGACAGGAGCATTGAGTGAAATAAGGCTGAAAGGCAGGTTAGAGCCAGATTGTGTAGGGCTTTGAATGCTTGGCTTAAGAGTTTATATTTTATCCATATTGGAATAGAGAGAATGAATAGGATGAAGGCCAAGTTAAACAGTCTTGGGGTGGGTTTTTGTGATGATAATGCTGTGATTTGGGCCTGGGCCCAGCTGAAAAGGAATCAATCATTCTTCTTTCTTCTAAGGGTTTTTTTTTTTTTTCAATCAGCTTCCTTTTCCCCCAACCCCTCCCAAATGGCAGCCAGCTACAGGGAAGCATTCCTTTGTCCATTAAACATATATTAAGCACCTGCTGTGTGCAGGTCACACAGAGGAAAGACAGTTTATGGAAGACATGATACCTATCCTCACAGAACCCATAATCTGACAGGAAGATAAAACCCCTTCACATAAAACTCTAAAATATGATAAATGCATTGGAGCAGTACCCCAAAAAAAGTTTTATGAGTTTAAGGGCAACATTGTTGCTGAAAGGGGAGCTCAGGGGGGCTTCTTGGAAGAAGTGGCCTTTGAGTTTGGCCTTAGGACTGATTAGAAATTCAACAAAAAAAGAGAGAGAGATTGGACAAGAGAACTTTAAGAATCCAAGCAACAGAGGTGGGGAACTCAGGTTAGAATATTGTGCACATTTTGGGACATGATCACTATAACAGATGTTTTTGTTTAACTATTTTTCTTTGTTAGAAGAGAAGGTTCAGTTTGGAAGAGATAGATAGGAGGAAAGAAGTGGTACCAGAAATGATTATATGATATAAAAACAAAAGGTATCAATTAAATTATCAATTTTTTTAATCAGTCAAAGCAAATGGTAAAGAAGATCTGGAGGAGGGTGGTGTTAGCAATAGGAATAGAGAGTATATGCGATGAACTTGTTGCTAAGATCTTGGGAGTGGAGCCTTTAGAACTAGAAGAAGCTCTCTACATCATCTTTGTCTTAAACTGGAGTCCATGCCCTTGGATGGGTAAAAGATTTTGATAGCTGCATTTCAATATAATTGATTTCTTTTGTAATCCTATGTTTTATTTTACGTATTTAAAAACATATTGAGAAGGGGTCTGCAGGTTTCACCAGATGGCTAAAGGGGCCCATGACATACCTACCCTATATTTTATAGATGAGAAACCTGAGACTTAGAGACTCCGTAGGGACCTCTCTGAGGTCACACAAAGTAATTTGTGAATCATGATTTGAACACAGGTCCTCTTAACTCCCATCTGGGACTCCTTTCCAGTGCACTGTGATCCCTCTCATGGGGCACTGTTACTTGATCCCTCTGGGAACCTTTAGACGTCGCGAGGGAACAGCCGCTGCTTCCCCGTGGCCCGATGAGGACTGTGGGCAAGAGCAGAACAGCAGATCCAAGTGAACACTCACTCATTCGTCTGGAGAGTCGCTTGGCCGGTTTGCCTCGGCAGTGTCAGAAGTGAGTTCCTGAGGTGGCTCAGAAAGCCCCCGCTTTAGATCTCCCACACAGGGCTGGGAGACGGGGGGCTGCCCTGCTTTGAGGGTTTGGCATCTGGGGAAAGCTTTGAGCAGGCCCAGGATGTGGGGGTTGTAGCCGAAGCATCTGGGGTCATGGCACACTCCAGCGTTGCTTTTGATCTGCAAGCGAGGGATGGGATATGTAATAGGCAGCAACGGGTGATGAGCTCAGAGCCGGGCCGGCGGGGACCTGGGGGTGTTGAGCAGGTAATTAGGAAGGGTTGAAGGTCAGGGGCCTGGAATGTGGGAGGAGGCACTGGGTCTAAAAAGGGGTGTAATGTTAACTCTGTGAAATGTGTTAGCTTTAAAAAGTAAATAAGGGGTAGATGTCTTGGAGTTTGGGTCAAAGTTCATCTCCATGGCAGAGTGAGTGTGGTTGGAGTCTTAGACTGTTTTTCTCAGGAGTTTGAATCCTTCTTTGTCTCGAGAAGCTGTGACCCAGAGGCAGCTGGAAATGACCAGGCCAGACGAGCCTTGAGAGGGTCTGGTGTGGATTTCTGTGAGGAGCGGGGCTAGATTGGAGAGCCCTTCTCCCCCACAGGGAAGAAAGGGCCTTTGTAGCGCCAGTGACGTCGGCTCCTCCGACCCCCTTGGGCCTCCAGAGTTTCCCGGCGTCGGCCCTACCACGAGGGGTGCTCGCGGTTGGACGCAGCTGGGTGCCCTGCGGCAGCAGGAAGTTCCCTTATCTGAGAGAAAACTAGTTTGGGGGAGTTGTGCCTCGTGACAAGCGCCTGCGGTCCTGGGTTCAAGCTCCAACTCCAGCTGTTGGGAAGGGCATTCTGGTTCTCCGGGCTACATCTGCACAGGCACTTGGCAAACCTGAAGTGCCGTAAATGAGAGTTTGTTACTGCTGCCGTCAGCATCATTTAGTTTGGGGGGCACTTATCAGCCCCCCAATATGTCCCAGCCATGTTAGTTTCAAACACCTTGGGGGTCCTGGTGTGCTCCTTCTGGGCACCTTCCCCCCTCTCAAGACAGAGAGGGCCCAAATTATGGAGATTTCTGTTTCCTGGCCCAGGTGAGCAGGGAGAGAGAAGAGGCTTGATCCAAGAGCAGGGCCAAGGATGGGGCAAGGGTAGGGGGGAAACAAAGCAACAACAACCAGTTAGAATCTTAAAACTGGATTAGTAGCAAGTTCCCTAGAATAGTAGCTTGCAGTTTTCTAGTGGCTGAAGGTTCACAGAGGCAACAAAAGAATTATAATACCCATTTTCCTGAGGAGGAAACTGAAACCCAAAAAGAGAAACTGACGGATACTTTCTAGAGCACTTTAAGATTTACAAAGCACTTTCCTCAACATAGCATTATAAAAGAGTTAATGCAAGGATTGTTCCCATTTCGCAGGTGAAGAAACTGAGATTCAGATTAAATGACTTTGCCACAGTCACACAGCTAATAAGTGGTACAGCCAGGATCTGAATCCAGGCCTTGATGCCAAGTTAGTGCTCTTTCTACCACACGAGCTACACTGTCTCCTGTGTTGTTATTATGGCCCTTATGTCAAGGATCTGTGAATTCACTGGTTTGGGGACTCCCTATTCCCTCTGCTGACACAGATCACAACCCATCCATGACTTATGAGTTGAGCGCTGCCTGGGGCTTAGGGATTAAATGACCTGCCTGTGGTTACACAGCTAGTAACAACAGAGGTATGCTAGGAGCTGTCTTCCTTGACCCCAGATCTGGCATCCCGGTAGCCTCTATAATTATTTACAAAAATAATACAATTATGAATAACCTCCTTTAAATAAACACTATTTAATATTAATACCAAGTACTTTGGTTGCTTTAATTTTCCTCTGCTCAGTGAAACTGATCCTTTTAGGCCAAGGGAACCATTATCAGGTCTAGCCTTTCCTCTCTCCCTGGTCACCTGGATGGAGCAGGAATAGAAATCTCTTCTTTCCATCTTGGAGAGGAGTCCTTGTCACCATACTCAAATTAATTGGCTGTCCATTGTACAATTGACATCTCACCCTTTTTTGTCTAGGCAGCCTGGGTCTGACCAGCTAAAAAGTCAGGGTTGTTGATGGGGGCAGGCAGATAGGACTAGGGAGGAGGAAAGAGGAAGGAGAACCAGAGTAGAGGACATTTATTGCTGTACAATCAATTTAACTATATAATCTGAAAGGTCTGGGGGTTGCAGAGTGATCTGTTCAGGGAAGAGGATGATTGAGTCTCAGCACTGGCTCAGCAGCTATAAGCAAGACTACTGAATTTAAAGTCAGGGGCCCTAAATTCAAAACCTGGCTCTAGTCCTTACCATCTGTGTCACCTTGTGGGACCCATTTAATGTCTTTGGACCTTTTTGGTGAAAAGAGGGGGTTGGGATAGATCTCTAAGAATCCTTCCATTTTTATGAATGGTACATTCTATATTCTGTCTTAGCCACCTATTTTTACCCCTTTTCTTTTTTGTTTTTGGAGGCTTGCTGGATCCCCATTTGGGAAAATCCTTTTGGAAATTTGTACTGTCACTAGGTGGGATCATTACCTAGTCCCATAATACACAGTTTGGTGCTTTGTTAGCCCTTTCTCTGGAATAAGCTCCATTTATAGATGCAAGAATGACTGTAGGAGGTAGCTAGGGACTTTAGTAGATAAATCATTGTACTTGGACATAGGAAGAGTCAACTTTGAATACTTCCTCAGACATTCACTGTGTGGCTCTAGGCAAGTCATTTCCCCCCTAATGCAGTAATCATCTATGTATTTTAAATATATTTTTATCAAGTGCTTTTGTTTTTACATCATGGAGACTTTACCCTGTATCTTCTCCCCTCCCTCTTCCATAGAGACATTTCTTATGACAAAGAATTTTAAAAGAAAAAATTAGGGAGAAAAAAGATCAGCAAAATAATCAATATATTTGGGGGGGAAAATCCCTGATAATTATATTCAATGTTCCACACCCATGGATCCCACTTCCAACTACTTGCAAAAGGGGAATGGGAAACATTTTTTTCAAATCACCTTTTTTTGGGGGGAGACTGAGGCAATTGGGGTGAAGTGACTTGTCCAGGGTCACACAGGTAGGAAGTGTTAAATGTCTGAGATCAGATTTGAATTCAGGTCCTCCTGACTTCAGGGTTGGTGCTCTATCTACTGCACCACCTAGCTGCTCCTCAAATCACTTTTTGAGGGGGCAAGACATTTAGACTTATTTGGCCTTTGTTTTCTAATTTGTAAAATTGGTACACTAGCATCTCCCTTGAAGGAGTATTGTGTGGATTAAATGATAGAATTTATGTCAAGTGCTTTGCCAGCCTTAAAGTGGTGCATAACTAATAACTGTTATTATCATCATCATCGTGAGTTAGTGTAGGTTAGCAGAAAACCTTGGGTTGAAATTTGGTATTATAGAGGGAACTGTGTGAAGAAATGGTAACAGAATGGGTTTTGAAATCAAGAAATCTTGATCCAGATCCCAGTTCTGCTACTTGCTAGCAGTGTGACCATGAACATACTCTAGCCCTTCTCTGAGCTTTAGTTTCTTCTTCTGTAAAATGGGGATAATAATCACACAACTCTATGGGATTGCCATGAGAAAAGTACTTTGTTAAAAATACACACATACATAGGTAGTTTTCAACATTCACCCTTGCAAAACCTTGTATTCCAAAAATTTTTTCTCCCTCCCCTACATGACAAATAATTAAATATAAGTTAAACATATACAATTCTTCTATATATATTACCACACTTATCATGATGCACAAGAAAAATCAGATCAAAAAGGAAAAGAATGAGAAAAAAAAGCGAGCAAACAACAAAATAAGTGAAAATATACCAGTGATGGTGCAGATGGCTCTCTCCATCACAAGATCATTGGAACTGGCCTGAATCACCTTACTGTTGGAAAGAGCCATGTTCATCAGAGTTGATCATTGTATAATCTTCTTGTTGTGCACAATGATCTCCTGGTTCTGCTCATTTCACTCACCATCAGTTCATGTAAGTCTCTCCAGGTCTCTCTGAAATCCTCCTGCTGATCATTTCTTATAGAGCAATAATATTGCATAACATTCATATACCATAACTTGTTCAACCATTCTTCAACTGATGGGCATCCATTGAGTTTCCATTTCCTTGCCACTACAAAGAGGGCTGCCACAAACATTCTTGCACATGAGAGTCCTTTTCCTTTTTTTATGATCTCTTTGGGATACAGACCTAGTAGTGACCCTGCTGGATCAAAGGGCATGCACAGTTTGACTGTCCTTTGGGCATAGTTCTGAATTGCTCTCCAGAATGGTTGGGTCAGTTCACAACTCTACTAACAATGTCTCAGTGTCCCAGTTTTCCCACATTCCCTCCAATATTCATCATTACCTTTTCCTGTCATTTTAGCCAATCTGACAGGTGTATAGTTATCTCAGAGTAGTCTTAATTTGCAAGAGAAAAGTACTTTGTGAATAATTTTTTTAAAAAATGCCAAAATAACAATAGAAATGTGAGCTAACCTGTAGATGAATGACAGGAAAGGGTGGATTGGTCACATACAATCATGTAGTAAGATTGAAAGATGACAGAAACAGCACTGGTACCCATGAAATATAAAGAGAATTAGTGCATTGGGAGAAGTTCTGTGGAGACTTTTTGGGAAGACATAGATAAGAATCAGATATAATAGGATTGTATGCATGCGTGGCCATATGTACCAGTGGAGGGATTCACACTGAGATTATGGATCTATCCAAGTAACGATAATAAAAAAACAACCAACAACTGTACAAAAATTGAAGGTTATTATTATTATTATTTGCTGAGGCAATTGGGGTTAAGTGACTTGGCCAGGGTCATGCAGACTAGGAAGTGTTAAGTGTCTGAGATCCGATTTGAATTCATGTCCTCCTGACTTCAGGACTGATGCTGTACCCACTGCTCCTCCTAGCTACCCCTATAATCTTATCAAATGAGAAAATATGCACGGGAGAATTTGAACTGTTTTGAAAAGGAGACTGCAATATTCCCATCTCCCTGATGAGAAAGCTGAGGGCTAAAAACCTCTAACTCTTTAAGACAAGATAAAGTAAGGAACTCCATGACATGGATCAATAAATCAATTAAAAGGCAAAGATTTTAAATGCAGTCTAATGATTCCAAAGAGAAGGCTTTGCCCTCTGAATCAGTGATTGACAAATTTAGACAGAGCTGTAGTTTGTTTAGCCATACTTAATAAGATTGTTCTCTAAAGTATACCTGATAGCTGTGATCCTGCTCCTTCTGAATCAGTGCCTGGTTTTAGGATGAGTTGGCAGGGCCAAAAAATTTTGGAGAGGAAAAATACAGAGCTCTCTTCTCTTCTTTCCAAGAATATATCTTTGGGGCAGCGGGATGTGGCAGAAGGGGCACTGGTTCTCAGAATCAGCAGCTGTGAATCTGCACCTCAGCTTTGCCCCTTCCAGCTATCTGACCTTAAGCAGGAAGCTTTCCTGGCTTGGAATCAGTCTGACTTTGTGAATTTGACTCTCCTAACACTACTGGTCTCATTATTGTGGGGACAGTGTTTTGTGAAACGTTTAAAAAACTATATAAAAAATTGATTTACTAGCTTCCCATCACTTCTTTGGGAAACTTTGATCTAGAATATGCTGTTCAACAGGAGCTCCTCCTCAAGGCATCCTCTTCACTTTGATGAGTTGTTTGTGAATCTGGGATAATCTCAAAATAAAGCTCTCCCAATCCCCTTCTCAGACTTGATGATCCTGATGGTGTCTACATTTAAATGTCCTGCCTCTACATAGCATTCATACAAATCATGCTCCCCAGCTCAAATGCCACCTCCTCCAGGCAGGCTTTTCTGATTTTTTTTTTTTTTATCCTCCCTTGTCACCCCAGTCCAAACTGGAAGTGCTTTATTCCTCCTGATCTCATGGTAACATTATCTCCAATCTTAGGGTCTTTTCTGTAGCCAGGGGTGACGGAAATCATCCCCCATCCTCGGAGGCACTGGCTCCTGAGGCAGTGCTTTGAGGAAGCTTAATTTCCCAAGAGGTACAAAGTCCTCGTGGGCTACAAGCTGCAGTGCTGCAAAGGTCGGGATGTGGGAGAGGACACCCATCCCTTCCATTTCCCTTTGGGTGTTATTCACCAGACCTTCTCTCTGAGCAGCTTCCGCACCGGAAAATGTGAGGTCCTGCTTCCCAAAAGGATGAACGGGGGAGGGGAGAGGATGTTACTCACCTCCAAAGCTGCTTGACAGGAAGTCAGAGCCTTAGCAGACATCAGGAGAAAACTCTTGGGCTAACTCGGTTCCCTAGGAGGGGAAGGAATGTCTCAGGTGGCTCAGCTGGGTGTTGACAGACTTGATACACTTAGGGTGCCTTGGGGGTCTTTTATCAAGACCTTTTATACCTACCTTGGAGATTGGCACCTCTCCCCCCAATTTCAGGATGAATGCTTGGGGGGGAGGGATGCAACATGCAGATTCTGTTGGAATTCAGTTTTCTTTGGATTTTAACTTTTTTAAAAAGTCTTTTATTGATGCCTTTAGTCTTCACATCATAGTTACTTCTGGGAGAAAAACCACCCACTCTTCTTCCCCTCTCTCTCCAAATTTAACTTTTTTCCATAACAAAGCAATGGAGCAAAAAATACCAGATGCAGTAATCTTATCAAATAATGTATACACCTTTGTGACCCAGTAGGCTCCCACCTCTGTAGCTTACACCCTTTAGTCACCTAGTAGCCCACAAACATGTGAAGAAAAGCACATTTCATAATCTCTTTTTTTTAGGATTTGTCATTGACTTTTCAGTTATTCAGAATTTGGCCTCATTTTAAAGACATTTTCATTCACATTGTTGTAGTTGTGTATGTGAGAGAGATTTTATTTCACACTATATCTATATATAAATATAAATCTTATATATATATAAATCTATTCAAGGTTTTCTTTTTATGAGGGACATAATCAAAACCTCTTTCTCCCTAAAGGCAGAAGGGGTTTTTCTATTAGCTTAAAGCACATATGGACTAGAACAGCTATGTCAAACTCAGTTAAAAATGGGGCCACTAATTTCTGAGGGCCTCATAATGATTTAGTTTCAAAATGTAATGTTATCTGTATTTTATTATATTTTTATTTATTTTGTTAGATATTTCCCCATTCTATTTAAATTTGATTTGGCTTCACTTGGGAGTGCTAAATGATCCTCCTCTCAATTTGGAGAAAGGAACTCTTGATTTTGTATCCCAGTTCTCCTACTTTACTAGTTGTTCTATCTCTGTAAAATTCCTTATCCTTTTCTCCTCTGTAAAGTGAAGGGATTAGACTAGAAGGTATCTAAGCTTCCTTCAAGATCTAACATGCTGTGGTCTTTTCTTCAGCTAGGTTTTCCCATATTTAGCAGCCATATTATGTCTCTGTTATAATGCAAGTATTGGGTTTTACCAAGAAAATAAAAACCCAGAATTTTGGATTCTAGCTTTGAAATTAACATTTTATTTGTTTATTATTAATTTTTATTTTAAAAAATTAATTTTATAATATCTGAATTTAGATAGCACTTCTGAAGTTTTCAAAGGATTCATATACATTAATTAGAGATTCGTGACAATTATTTTACAAGTGAAGAAACTGAGGCTCAGGGTGGTCAGCCCACTTCTGGACCCAGAGCTAATGAGCAACCTTGCATTTTCCTGACCATCCATTCACATTCTTTTTATAGCACTTCACAGTTTACAAAGTGCTTTCATATACAGTTACCTTAGTACAATTCTTTGACTACTATTATACCTATTTGATAGATAGGAAAACGGAAAATCACAGCAGAGCCTTGGTCAAGATGGCACAGCTGGTGAGGGACAGTTAGAATTTCCACCTAAGGTTTCTACTTTCCCTGCAGTGTTCTCTATACTATAGTAACAACAGACCACATTTGCGAATTACTTCATGTCCACCTTCTTACTTTATCCTCACAAGCATTCTATGAGGCAGATGCTGCTGCTATTGCCCCATTCTGAAAATGAAGAGATGGAGGTTTGCTTAAGTGGAGGGACTTGCTGGGGTCAAACAGCTAATGAGGGCCTGAGGTGGGCTTTTAACTTAGGTTACTTAGTCCTTATTTCAGGCCCCTCAGGATTTTTCTCTATTGGGAAAGAATAGACTAGGGATCTCATGAAACTTGCTTTAGTACAAATTCTGTCTCCCAAAGGCAAACTTAAAAGGGCAGAGAAGTATTGTGATTGAAGTAGAAAGAATCTTAGAGTCAGAAGATGTGATTTCAAATGCCAGCTCCAAAACTTACTAGCCAAGCAATCCTAGACAAGTCAGTCCTCCCCTCCCAGCTTCATGGTTCTCTTCTGTAAATGAGAATGTTGCAAAATACTTCTCCCTTTCTCAGTGAGTTTGCTTCAAGGAACATATTTTGCAAACCTCAGAGCCCTGAAGCTGTTATAGTTGTTGGTGAGGTGACAAATACTCCTGAATCTTGCCTATAAATTCAGGAGCCAGCCCCATGAGTCTGTTTCCTTCCATAAGGTAGCCATGTGCTGATTTGGTCCCTCTAGCAGTGGTTCTCAAACTTTTGTTTTCAATATCTTTATCCTATTAAAAATGATTGAGGATCTCTCCAAAGCGTTTTTGTTTATCTGGATTATATTTATAGACATCTGCCATATTGGAAATAAAAACTATTTTTGAATTTGTAGACTCTCTAAAAGGGTTTCAGAGATCCCCAGGATTCTCTAGACCATACTTTGAGAACCACTGCTCTAGAGAATAAGAAAGCAGGGTCTGGTCTTGGCAGAATGGCTATGTCTACAGCCTTGTCTGGCTGCAGATTGTGGAGGCAGTAATGTTGGCAGGGCCAGGAAGAGGGGCAGGGACCCTTTCCCACCCAGAAATATAAATCTAGCTCCAGAACCAGTTTGGGGAACAGGTTTGTGACTCAGCCTTGCCCAGGGCTTGGTATTTACAAGAGTATAGTGGTTTCATTTATCCATATCAAGCCCATAGGCACCTCTCACTGGGCTGCCCTGAGCCACAGGTTCTCCTCGAGATACTAAAAGATGAAGCATATAGGAAGCTCTCATTAGACACTTAATCACTTAATCCTTTCTCTTCTAGCATCAAGGACTCATTTCTATACCACTCATTCTCCTGCTACTCCCCAGTTCCTTCCCACCTTCTAAATATCCAAGAACAGTCCTAAAGGACTGTGATTCCAGTCCTTTAGGTAATATAACACAGGGATTCTTTAACTTTTTCCACTTGCAACTCCTTTTTGCCCAAGAAATTTTTACATGACCCTGGGTCCATTGGTATATAAGATAGATATACAAATCAACATTTGCTGATAATAAATCATATTTTTTGCAACCCCTGCATGGAGTTATGTGAATCCACATGCAATCACAATTTTTAAGTTTAAGACGCTTTGGTGTAATACAGGTATCTGGTTGATGGGAACCAAATTTTAACCCTGGCTAAACCAGTCACTTACGCTTCTATTTTGGGCTACTTTTTTCTTTCTCTCTTGAGCATCAGTTTTCTCCTGTGTTTTAAAAAGAAGAGCTTGGACAAAGTGAGGGAAGGTTTCCTGTAGCTGAAAACCCTCTTAGTCTATGATTTTAGAATTCCTTGGTTTGACCTCTTGCCTCCCTAGCCTGTTTATAATCTAGGATGGGCTCCTGAACTTTAGAAACCATATGCCACATTCTACTCCACAGACTACCTCAGCACTGGCATGTGGACAGCTGTTACCTCTCAAGACTTTTTGCTGACTGACATTAAACCACTAAGCTCATAGAATAATTAATTTCTCTTCCAGTATAAATCACTCTTCTTCTCATCTTATCCCATTCCACTCTTGCCAGTTCCTTTCCCTAAAGCCTCCAGATTTATGAGTCAACCTTCTGCCCTTTCTTCCTACATACTACTGGCACAGGACCGCCCAGCATAGCATGCCCAAATCAAAGAAGGCGCTGTGCTTTCTGAGCAAAGCAGAATTGTAGTAGCTCAAAAGAAACGTGAGATGCACAAATTTAAAGTAATTTCCACACCAAATGTTCATTAGGACTATTTGTGCCCAACCTGTGGTAGAGCCTTCTGAGCTCATACTAGTCTGATCAGCCATAGTTGGACACTGTATCTTCACCCTAAAACAGTGATGTCATTTTGGTCCTCTTTGAGAACAAAGGACAACAGCCAGCAATCAACCATTCAATAATTCAGCAAACATTTAAGAGACAGTGAGTTCCATATTATTGGACTTCTTCAGGAAGAAACTTGCCAGGGAAGACAGCAAATAACTGCTCCTATTAATGGGCAGTGGGTTGGAATAGCTGTCCTCTGAAGTTCCATTCACTTCTACTAAATCTTTGAGGGCTAATAGAATACAGACAAAGTTGTCATCTATGAGAGGAGGTGGGAGGAAAGAAGGGGAAAAATACTACTGGTATTTTAACTACCTACCAGGTGCAAGGTCCCATGCTAGGTTTTGGAAGTACAAAGACAATAACTATCTTCAAGAAACGAGTTCTTTTGGGGTAGAGGTGGAAAAATGATAGGGAGCAAATTATATAGTACAGGAGACAATGAAGATAGCTAGACAAGATGGTCTAAGACCAGCACTAACAAACTATAGATATTACTGTGAGGTGAATTGAGGAAGGAATGCCTTCCAGATACAAGTTAAACCCTGAACAAATGAATAGGAGTAGGAGATTGCAAATTGAATTTAGGGTATAAATAGTAACCCAATTTAACTAAAATGTAGAGTGCATGAAAGTATGTAATATAAAATAAGTCTGGAAAGTAGGTTGGAGTCAGATTAGGGAGAGCCTTAAATGCCAAGTTGGGAGTTTGCAGTTTATCTATTGAAATAGGGAACCATTGAAGCTTTTGATTTAGGTAGGGACAAAGACGTATGCCCTAGAGAGATTTGGGAGGAACTACAGCTTCAGTGAGGATGTCCCAGTGAGAAATAAGGGGATGAGTCTGAAAGGTGTTTTGGCAGGAGAATTGACAGGACTTGGTGAGGAAGAGTAAAGTCTGGCTTTGAGCTTGAATGCCTGAAAAGATAGTGGTGGCCATCAACAGAAATAAGGAAGTTGAGAAAAGACAGACTTGGGGGTGGAGTGGGACTGATGAGTTCATTTTGGACATTTAGTATAAGATAAAGGAGAGAGTGGGAATTGGGTGGAGTGATCTCTGGATTCCTTATTTCCCTAAATCTTGGGAGCCTCTGAATCTCAGAAATGGAGCTAGTAATTTCTGTTGGGGTGAGCCATTCCTGACTTTGGAACTTGGAACTTGGACCAGTTCTTGCCATTAAGAAGCAAAGGATTTTTAATAAGATAATTTATATGAGAACACATTTTTCAAGAAGCAGTAATAACTCACATTCACAAAGCATTTTATGGTTTACAATTAGTTTTTCCTAGGATTCACTTGAACCCATTGTACATTTTTGTTCTTAGAGACAGTCTACGTGAATTCTGTTCCATATTCTGCCATTTATCTGGTTTTCAACTTGGGTGAGATAAGTCACATCTGGCTGGGACAGAGACTCCTCATTGGTAAAAATGGGATTAATAATAATTGCACTAACTCATCTCCAAAAGGCTTTTGTGAGTGAAAGTCTTAGTAGGCTACAAAGCTCTTAAAAGAGGGGCTAGTGTTTTTCTCATCATCATAACAAAACTATCAACTCAAGCACCATTTACCTGTGTGATTTGCCCCGAAGGCAAATGCTGAATCTACCTTCCCGAATGGAATAAAGTAAGCATCTCTAAGCTAGTGTTCTATGGTTACTTATAATATTCTATGTTCCAGGTGCCCTGACTCTTAACTTTAACCCTGACCTCACATAAGGGCAAATCTGCCACCCTTCCATCATGGCAGGGTTTGTATTTATCTTTAATTTTCCTAATGCAGATATCAATACTCAACAAGGTGAGCTTTCTCTTATTTCATCCCATAGCCCTTCTCCCTGCACTCCATCCCATTCCCAACTCGAACTTGTTTCTATAATTTTTTCCCCTTCTTTATCTCTTTTATTTTTTAAAGCTTTTTATTTTCAAAATATGCATAGTTTTCAACATACACCTTTGCAAAACCTTGTGTTCCCAATTTTTTCCCCTTCCTTCCTCCCACCTCCTCCCCTAGATGGCAACTTTGTCTGTATTCTATTAGCCCTCAAAGATTTGGTAGAAGTGAATGGAACTTCAGAGGACAGCTATTCCAACCCACTGCCCATTAATAGGAGCAGTTATTTGCTGTCTTCCCTGGCAAGTTTCTTCCTGAAGAAGTCCAATAATATGGAACTCACTGTCTCTTAAAGTGGGCCAAGTTATTGTTTAACAGAGCTGGGTTTAACTTTGTCACTTCTAATGTACTTCTCCTTTCTGGCACCAAACAATATCCTTTCCCAGTATAGCCCTTCAACTATTTGAAAACCACCATAATATCCCTCCCCCCACAAAAGTATTCTCTTTTCCAGATGAAACATCCCCAATTTCTTTTTTTAAACTATCTTTTGTTGCATAATTTTAAGTTTCTTCTCCACCCCTGACACCTTTCTCTAGACATATTCCACTTTGTCATTTTCTTACCTAAAATACAGTGCTCTGACCTGAAAACAATACTACAGATGTAGCTTGATCAAGGTATAGCCTTCCCTGGTGGTGGGGGGAAAAGGAGACTGAGGAAAGAGGTGGTGGCAATAATTATAATAATAACAATAGTGATAATTTTGTTGCTCAGTCATTTCAGTGATGTTTGATTCTTCATGATCCCAGTTGAGGTTTTCTTGGCAAATTTACTAGAGTGTTTGCCATTTCCTTCTCCAGTTCTTTTGACAAGTAAAGCAACTGAGGCAAACAGAATTAAATGGCTTGTCCAGGGCGACACAGAAAGAGTCTGAACCTGGATTTGAACTCAACTTTGCCTGACTCTAGTCCTTTGCTGTACCACCTCAATGTCCAGCTCACATTTAGATATGTGCTTTATGATTTACAAAATGCTCTTTTCTCAGCTATCCTGAGCTGTGCCTATAAGATTATATCAGCTAGTAAAGAGCAGGATGTAGATTCGAACCCAGACTCTCTGACCTCAAACTCAGTGCTCTTTTGTCTTCATCATGTGCCATTTTGAGCCAAGACCTGTTTACCTCACACTGTTCCAGTCAAGATTTTAAAAGCCCAAGCCGGATGGAGAGGAAATGGTGCTGATGGGCAACCTTCCCTCCTCTCCCCCCCTGCCCAGAAACAGGCAAGCTTGAGGGAGAAAGGCTCTTCTTCCTCTAGGGGTTTGGGGGGGAGGAAGGAAAGCCAAGTCAAGGAGGTAGCCCCAGGAAATGGCTCTGGTTCTGGGGCAGTTCCAGGGGCTTGGCTCTCCTCAGCCAACAGGAAAATGTCCATCAGGCTGAGCCTGCAGGCAGCTCACACAATAAGGAGCTGTCCCAGTCTCAGAGGCCAGGCCAGGAGAGGAGGAGCTTGGGAGACAGCACAGGGAGATACCTTTATCCCACCAGGCCAGGACCAAGCTCAGCCGGACACAGCCCTCCCCTTGTCCAGCCCAACCGAGTCACTGCGCTCTCACATTGTGTTGGGGCTTCCCAGATGGAGACATTGGCCCATGGTGGGGTTGAGGGCAGGCTTCTGGGATGAGAACATCTGAGTCTGGGACCTAATGAGGTTTGTTCATATTAACAATGGAGAACAGGGAAACCTAACACCTCCTTGGGAAGTTAGCCAACAGAACTATGCCCCAAACCCCACCCCAGGTCCTAAGTAATTACCCTTCCTGGGATGTACATTTGAGAAAACACACTATTATGGGAGCTGCCTATTTCTGTGCCTCTGAAGTAGAGACTGAATTGGTCCAAAGTCTGTTTGAAACTCCATTTCTATTAACTTCAGGACACTAGGCATCTTAGCCATTTGCTAAAAACTGTTCGTCCAGCTATTTTGGAAGGAACATAATAAGATTGGGGAGTAGGAGTGGGGTTTGATTATAGGGTGTTAGAACAGGAAGAGGCTTTGAATTTGAGGGGTGAGGTATGAGCCCACCTGTAGTGTCCACTTCATCTCCAAGGTTATAACCTGGGAGAAATTACTTTTTTAAAAAATTTCAGAAATATGTGAAACCTGAAGCCTGTTTAACTTAAATTTTTAATTCTATTGTGAGTAGTCTAATATAGTTTTGGGAATTTTGAATATAACTTCCTTAAGATCAGGGACAGTTTCATGTTTTGCCTTTGTAAAGCACTATGACTTGCTTTTTAAAATATTGATTGAATTGAATTCAGACCATTAGGTGGACTTAGCAGAAGGTAGAATTTTCCAAGAAAGCAGAGACCTATCCAATGACAGAATAGACAGCTTCAGGAAGTGGTGAGCTCCCCATAACTGAAGGTACATTTCTTGAGTACCCAGATTTGGCTAAAAAAGGAAATGGCCTGAGAGATTTCCTGGCAATGAGGAAAGTTGATCTGGGATTTTTAAAAAATTGTCACAGATATTTCACTTAGAGATGGAAGATAATTGTCAATGTGTTATAATTTATGTATTTCTAGCCATATTCTAGCAAAAAGCCAGTGCTTTTTGGCCTAGAGATCCAGCCTTTCATCATCAGGGAAGTTAGAAGTTAGTTGACATGTCCAAGTCAGTACTCAATAAAAAGGGGGGAAATCAAGCTGCCTATCTCAGCTGTGTCAAACAGCAGCAGAAGAAGAGAAGACTTGAGAAGGTGGGGTGGAAGAAGTAATGGATACTTTCAGGTGCTCAAAAACTGCCTTACGGAAGAGGAGTCAGCTTGATTTTGCTTGGCCTCCAAAGGCAGCAGTAGGAACCATGAGAAGAAGTTTCAGAGATTTTGATTCAATATAAGGAGTAAAATTCCTAGCAACCAGCGCTATTAAAAAAAAAGTGGAATGAGTGATAGTTAGTTGGTGCAGTGGATAAGAGTCAAAACTCCTCCAGACCACCTCCTCGAGTCAGGAGGACCTGAGTTCAAATCCAGCCTCAAACACTTATTAGTTGTAACTTTTGCAAGTCACTTAACTTCAGTTGTTTACACATATACAAGTGTAAGGGCTTGTCTCAGAAGCAGTTGGTAGGTCCCTCATTCAGGAATGAGTTAAACTCAGTAGATTCTCCCAACTCTAAAGTTCCATAATTCTGCCAGTGATATAATACTATATTTTATTAGCATAAATTTTGTTAGTAAAATGAGCTGTTGTTTTATTATCATTTGAGCTGTTATTTTTATTTGTTATTATTATTATGACTTCCACATTCCCAGAAGACATGTTGAGACTGCTATTTTGGGGTACTTCTGGCCGTCTTAGCACAGCTGACACTCTAGGGCTATAGTTGGTCTGGATCAGGAATTCTGCCTTCTGAGGACCCCCTTCTGCTTCTTCCAACAAGAAATAGTCCCTGTGCTCCTGAAACCTGAGGCCCACAATGACACAGTTGTTACCCTTTGTGGATGTAACTATGGCCTTCACTTAGGAGCAGTGGAGACATCTGGACCTTCTCAGGAGCTGTACAGAAATGTGATGTTGGAAAACTATAAGAACCTAATCTGTCTGGGATTTAGAGCTCCCAAACCAGATGTGATCTAATGGTTGGAACAAGGAGAGGGAGATGCTTTGGATGTTTGAGGGAGATTTGCCAACAACTCGATGTTCAAATGAGTAAAGTGAGAATCATTGTAAATAGTGAAGTAAGAATTTGAAATTCTGTGTCTAGCTCCAAATCCTCATCAAACTCCCACATAAGTTCATTATAATTTTTATCCCAGAAACTTTCAGTTGTCTGTAGCTAGCTGCCACATTTTTCCTGAGCTCTATTCTGCACATTACCAACTGCCTTCTGAACATCTCTACCTGGATGTCATATAGGCACCTCAAACTCAACATATCCAAAACAGAACTCAGATCTTTTCCTTTAGTTATCCCTTTTCCTAAGTTTCTTGTATCTCTTAAAACCAACCATACATCCAGGCATGCAGATTTATAACATGGAAATCTTCATTGATTCTTCCCTCTCCTTCACACCATTTCCCCCAGCCAATCATTTACCATGTGTTTTAGCATTTCATACTATCCCTTTGTCTCCACTTACACAGCCACCTTAGTTCAGCCCCTCCTCATTTCTTGCATGGACTATTGAAGTAGCCTCCCAACTGATGTCTCTATTCTTTCCCCTTTCCAATCCAACTCCCAAAATAATCTGAATTAGGCACGGGTCCTGAATGAGGATGTTACTATCCTGCTCAAAAATCTTTCATAATTCTCTACTACTGTTAGAAACCCCCCCAAAAAAACAAAACAAAACAAAACAAAACAAACTCCTTACTTTGGTATTCAAAACACTCTTTGGTTCCAGCCTATCTTTCCAGACTTATTTCCCATTACTCTTCATCACATACTCTGCATTCCAGTTAAAGTGGACATTTCATCTCCCACTTATGTGTCTGCATGGGTGTCCCTTATGACTAGAATACCAATCAATAGTTCTTTGCCAGGTTTAACTCAACTGCAACCCACAAGCTACAAAGCTTTTTCTGACATGTTGCCGCCCTAGCTCGAGACCAAAAATGTGAAGTCACCGTTGGATTTTAAAACTTGGTGCTGAATGCCATTGGTTCCCAAGGAGATCAATTGCTGTGCTAAGACCAAGCCAGATCACTGGCTTTCTCCAGAACACCCCATGGTCATGGGGCTCACAGAATGTCAGAACTGGAAGGAGCCTCAGAGCATGGAATATTAGAGCGAGGAGGGCAGAATGTTGACATTTGGAAGGGCCTTAGAGTCCTGAACCTTATGTGATGTTGGCCAAGTGACTGGCCTTCCCTTGACTTGAGAGTGTCTTCCTCTATGAAATGGGAATGTAAATGCTTGTGCTGTGGCTCTCTCGATTCCCCCTTACGGCTGGACTATATCCTGTACTTAGCTTGTTTGTCCATAGTGGTTTGCATGTAAGCTCTGAGGCCTCCTGCTGTTTTTTGCCTTTATATCTCCAACACTAGGTGCCTGGCACCTAATAGATGCTTCTTACTTACTGACAAACCTGTTGCAGAGGTTGTTGTGAAGAAATCACTTTAAAACTGTAAGAGGTTTATGGTGCTATGAAAGGTGATGGTGATTCCTCTAGAATTCTGAAGATGATGGCATAGATTCCTGGAATTGCCCATTTGCAGAATTATAAATTCAAAGGCGGAGAGAACCCTAGAAATCATCTAATCCAGGCCTCTTGCCCTTTTTTTGTTTGTTTGTTTGTTTTTGGTGTCCTGGATCCCTTTCATGGTCTATAAAGCCTCTAGGCTCCTTTGAAAAATGCTTTCAAGAAGAATAAAATGAAATACATTTCATTAGATCATAAGTATGTTGAAATATAATTATATATTTTTTTCAAAAGCAAGTTCACAGATCCCAGGTGAAGTGCCACTAATATAATTCAACTCCATCACTTTACTAAGAAAAAGCTAAACCTAGGAAAAGTGAGTCTTGCCTGTGGTCGGATAGGAAGAGCCAGAAAGTAAGACTGCTATTCTCTCTGACTCTTGAGGTAGCTCTTTCTACAACACAGTCTGCCTCTGGCCTGGCCATGTCTGCAGCTTCCTCTCCTTTTTCCTGATCCCAAGTTCCTTTCCCTCCCCTACCTTAGACTTGCCTGGCTCGTCTGAGCCTTTCTTTTCTACCCCTTTCTCCTCCCCCTTCTCATCTCTTTTGTGAGTGAATTATTGATAGGCCTTCCCCATTCTCTCCCTGCCTCACAGGGAGGGCTATTCCAGCACCCCTTTACCCTCCCCAGCAGCCTTGGAAGGCTGTTGCCAGGAAGTCAGCTTGAGCTTCCAGGTTGTAGCTGGTGCTACCTGGCTTGGATTGCGATCTAGTACTCAAGTCCTTCCCATCTACACCTTCTCCCTCCTCCTAGCCCTTACTATCCCACAAAGACAGAGCTGAAAAACGAAGAAACTTCTCTTACAGGCCTTATTTGCCTAAAAGTTCCCAGAGCAAGAGCGTCCTTTGGCGGGGGAGGGAGAAGGGAAAAAGTGGGTAGACCAGACAGAGAGAGAGGGCCAATTCCTGAGAAAAGAAGTCCTGACCTTTCTCAGATTGGCGCCCGATTCGCAGAGAAGTGGGGAACCCTCCAAAGTCTCGGGGGCTCCTTGGTGGAAGGTGGTTGGGCAATTGATAGATCTCACAGAGCCATGCTTGTGCAGCTCTACTGGCTTTTACATAAGGTCATTGTTTTCAGAGGTAAAAGAGGTTTTTGTCTCTGCTCTGGAGACGTGACAGAGGGAGGAACAATTTCCCCCATTCATCTTTAATTCCCTATTTGAATTAGGGCCCATTGCCCTAAGTTAAAAGAGACATTAATGGCACCATTTCCCTGCCCTCAGATATTCCAGTGAGCAGGTGGTGGAACTTTGTCTGCGGCTCACCAAGGCTCGGAGACTGGGTTTGTTCTAATTACTCTTAGAGGGTGTAGTCACAGGCCACGTGACTGACCAATGCTTCAAGGCCCGGTGCCTTATGAAACAAATCTTGCCCCCACCCCCACCTCTTCCCTCCCTGACCCAGTAACTCTCATACCTTGGGTGGTTAAGGAGGATTTTTGTGGGGTCCTGGAGAGATGATGGCTTTGGGTCTTGTTCCTCTGCTGTCCATCTATCCCAAAGGTCCTTCTCCCTCCCTTTGGAAGCCAAGGGACACCTTGGCTGGCTAATCTAAGGAGGGAATGTGGCAGATGGATAGGTATCTGGCAATTATAACAAGATGAGCACCCATCCCAGATTGTGCTTTTATTTCCTGTCCTTCATGTACTCTGTGTTCCTCACATAGGACACTCCTTGAAGCCTACACCCCACACTTGAAATGCTTTTCCTCATGTCCTTTAGTGTCCCAGGCTTCCTTTTAGACTAGGATGAAGGCTACTTTCTGCAGGAGACCTTTCCTCTCTCAACTACTAGTGCCTTCCTTTTTGATATTACCTTTCAGTCACACTTAGGTTTCCATTTTGTATAAACCTAAATAAATATATGTTATCTCCCTCATTAGGATAGAAGCCTTATGAGAGCAGGGACTGTGTGTTTTGTCTGTCTTTTCGTCCTCAACACATGGTACATACAAGGCACTTAATAAGTGCTTGTTGGCTGACTTTAAGGTTTAGAAAGTACTCTGTACAATATTATTATTCTCCCATTTTCCAGATCAGGAAATTGAGGTTCAGAGAGGGAAAAACTTGGATAAAATATTTCCTTCCCTAGGATTCATTTTCTTTATCCATAAAATGAGTCAGTTGAACTGAGATGATATCTTGGGGCTTTTCAAGTTCTAGATCCCTGATCCTATGACTCATCCATAGGTCACACAGGAGGTCAGAGCAAGGGCCAGGTCTGGCTCAAATCCAGCATGTTCTCCCCGGTTCAGAAGAAGGTAGCCCAGAGCAGCTTGATACCTGCTGAGAAGGCAGTGGGGTAGGAGGTAAGGAAGAAGAAGCAAATAGGTAGAGATTAGCACCAGATCGATGATTACAGTCCCTTTGGCAGCCGCAGCCCTCTAGGAGCAGTGTGTAAGGCAGAGTGTGAATTTGGGAGTCCACTGGGTCCCTGGTCCGGTGTCCACTGCTTTAGTGACAAAGCTTCAGGTTATAACCAAATTTTCCTGTAACAGAGGTTTGGGCGGGTCTGTCACGAAGGGACCATGTGCCCGGAAAATCCCAGCCACCAGAGGATTAAATCTGACTCTGACGTCATTGTGTGAATGAAGGAACTGACTTGTTTTAACTGTTTGGTGGGGAGGTGGTTATGAGTTTGGGCTGGGTTGGTATTTTTTGGTTGTTTTTGGTGGGAGAGAGTCTGACTTGTTTTGTGGAAAAGCTAGGTAGGAGGACCTTTACTTTCTTCCTCTCCCCTTACCCTCCACCCCTGGCCTCCTTTGGAGACTGGAATCTCTCAGTCATTTCTAGGTATTTATAATTTTTATCCCCAGATTTCCTGTAGGTCCTTTGGAGCCATACATCTGCTTTTAAATATAATCATAGTAGCACACAGAGAGACCTTTTAGATTCCTTTAATTCAAGCCTCATAATTTTACAGATGAGGTACCTGAGATAAAGAGAGTGACCAAGTACATGGACCAAGATCACCAGGTAGAAAGTGACAGAGCCAACACTTGAACTCGAGTCCTTTGACTTCTAAGTTCACTGTGTCTTCAAGGGCCCAGGGAATGTTAGAACTGGGATGACTCTTAAAACATAAAGTGATATCATTGGAAGGGTCCTTAGGATAGAATATGTTAAAGTGCAGTTACTTAGGACAAAGGATTATTAAATGAGAGCTTTAAGGGACCTTAGAGATCTAGTCCCACTACCTCTCTCTTCCCCACACACATTTTCATCAAGGCCACTGAGAGCCAGAGGCTGAGTGACTTGTTCACATAATAGTACGTGGCAGAGCCAAGATTTGAATCCAGTGCATCTGATTGTAGAGCTAGAACACTTTCCAATATATCACAGAAGTAGAGGGGATCAAGGAGGGGAACATTATTCTATGTGCTTTAGAACAGTGGTGTTAACATCAATTAGAAAAACATATTAACTTAGAATGCCACATATTAACATTATCTATATTGTTTTAAAATTTATTTTGTTAAACACCTTTCCAATTACATTTTAATCTGGTTTCGCTGAAGGGAGTTTTACAGACTTAGGCTTGGGCCTTGAGTTTGACATCTATGTTAGAATATAGAATTCCAAAGCTTGAAGAAACCTTGTATTATATAAAATAGAATGTCAGAGCTGGAAGGAAGGGCTCTTCACCTTCAACACTGTATAATGTTTTCAGGTTTCCAGAGCACTTAATGTAACGAAGTCCTTAGAATATAGAATATTAGATCTAGAAAGGAATATAGAGACTATCTAGGGATCCCATTCATTTTACAGAAGAAGAGATTGAGGCTCAGAAAGATTGTGATTTCCTGCTTTCCCATTTTTGCACAGGAGAAGGCTGTCAATATCATATAGCGAATACACTACCAAACTTTATTGATATAATAATTGTTCTTTTTAAGAATTCATCATTACAAGGCACGTCTTCCTGGGTAAAAAGCATTTAGGATGTATATGGAAATAAATGTGATGTAAAAACAAAAAATATATAACATATTTTTAAAGCTCCGAAAAGAAAGAAACTTGAATGAAAAAGCCAGAACTGGAACTTATGCCTTCTTGATATCCAAGTTTGGGAATCTTTCTACTCATGTAGAAAAGGGATGGATTTTTTTTTTTGAGACCCTCCCTGAAGCAACCTAGATATGATGCAAGTAGGAGGTAGGGAGGAGAGGGAATCAGAGCTGAGCTGGCTCTGATCTGTCTTGGTAATTCCCCTGGATAGTCCAAGAAGCAGCTTCTGAAATACATTAGAGAAGTGCATCTGAGCTAGCATTTAGCTTTGAGGATGTGATGAAGCCATCAGCTGTCCTTATCTCAGGTAACATCACAAGAAGCAAGAACCCCCAGCTGAATCCCTCCCAGCTCCTATATTTTATTTGTTGTCTTTCAGGATTCCTTTTAAGTTCTCTAATTCTATGTTCTAGAACCCTTTGTAATCTTGTGTTTGGTCTTTTCTGGTTCTGGATTCATATCCTAGAACCTAGTTAGGTTAAGCAGTTCTTGCTCTGTCCCTGAGGGTCTGAATATTATTAGTAAGTCAGATTTCTGGATTTCCCACCATCACTGTGACAGTTGCAATGGGCACTTGAAGAAAGCCATACAAAGGCTTCCATCAATAAAGATTCAGTCCTCAGTTCTAGCATTGACCTAGTAGCCAGACATACCCATATTAGATTAGGGGCTGGTATTACTAAAAGTATAGAAATAACAATCCATTAACAAGCATTTTTTCTCTCCTCAAAAGTATCTTATTTTTCCAAAGACATGTAAAGATAGTTTTCAATATTGGTTTTTATAAGATTTTATATTCCAAATTTTTCTTCTTTCTTCACCTCCCTACTCACCAAGACAGCAAGCAAATAGGTTAAATAACAAGTATTTATTAAGTAAGAGCCTGCTGCGTACAAGGTATTGTATTAGACACAGAAGATACAAAGTTCAAAATGAAACAGTCCTTGCTCTCAGAGTGTCTACATTCTAACCAGATAGATACTATGAGTAGTAAAAATGGATAGAGTGGTGGACTTGGAGACCACAGGATCTGGCTTCCAAATCCAATCTCAGATACTTAGTAGCTTTGTGAAACAGAACAAATTGCTCAGACTTTCTGAACCTGTAAAAGGGGTTGGACTGAATGGCCGCTGAAATCCTTTTCAGTTCTAAATCTACGATACTGTATATACATAAAAGTATTTATAAATGGACAAAATGGATTCAAAGTAGTTTTGGAAAAGAGGGCATAAGCAGCTGGGAGCTGGGATTGAAAATGGTGTTTGAAATGAGTTTTGAAGGAAACCAAAGGTTTCGAGAGTAAGAGGAGAGGAGGGAGAGCCCCAGAGTAAAGATGTAGAAATGGGAGATGGAGTGTCATGAGTGAAGAACAGGTAGTAGGCTAGAGTGGCTAGAGCATGGGATACACAGAAGGAAGAAGGATTCAGACTTGGATGGCAAGGAGGGCAAAGTCCTGGGGAGCTTTAAATGCCTAACAAAAATTTCTATTTGATCCTGGAGGTAATAGATAAAATAGTTTAGAACAGTGGTGTTAACATCAATTAGAAAAACATATTAACTTAGAATGCCACATATTAACATTATCTATATTGTTTTAAAATTTATTTTGTTAAACACCTTTCCAATTACATTTTAATCTGGTTTCGCTGAAGGGAGTTTTACAGACTTAGGCTTGGGCCTTGAGTTTGACATCTATGTTAGAATATAGAATTCCAAAGCTTGAAGAAACCTTGTATTATATAAAATAGAATGTCAGAGCTGGAAGGAAGGGCTCTTCACCTTCAACACTGTATAATGTTTTCAGGTTTCCAGAGCAGGGTTGTAACAAAGTCAGACCTGTTCATTAAGAAAATCAACTTGGCTAGAAAGAACCTCAACACAATAGGAGCCTAGAGCTTGAAGACATCTTCTCAAAGAATATTATGTGCTTCCTCTCTTCTTTGCCAAGATGGGATATCTGGGCTGGTGGAATATCTGTCACCAGGCACTGTAGATAGTTTGGTTATTTTTAAATTCTTTGTTAGACTTTCACTTAAGGTTTGGAAGTAACCATGGAGGTCCTGTACCCCAGACTCAGCCTGAAGCATCTAGGCTCTGTGTGCCTCCTGGGAATCAGAGAATCTGAGCTTTCCAATAATTCTAGCAGCTTTTAGACTGGGCCTCCATAATCCACCTTAGCTACAGTCATGTCCATGCCAGAAAAGAGCTCAACAGGAACTGCATTTTTCCAACCTATGTCACCTTGACCATTTTTGGGCCCCATTTTTCTCCCTTGTAAATTAATCTGATTTTTATGGGCCCTTCCAGCTCATTCTCTTGATTTATAAACCCATACAAAGCATCCTGACAGATGGTCATCCTGTCGCTATTTTGAAAGACATCTAGTCCCTCTTTCCCCCGCCCCAACCCCATATTTTCTTCAGGGCTACTAAGACCTAGAGAGTCTCAGTGACTTGCTCACATAGTAGTAAGTGCCAGAGCCAAGATTTGAATCCAGCTCCTCTAATTCTAGAGCTGAAACACTTTCCAATGTACCACAGAAGTGGAGGAGACCATGAATCATGTGTGCTTTAGAACAGTGGTGCTAAACTCAAATAGAAAAACATATTAACTTAGAATACTACAAATGAACATTATCTATTTCTACTTTCAAAGATCTTGAATTTGGTTCTCTTTGAAAGGTTATGACACATGCAAGAAAGGTGGACCTGAGAGAGGGAGTAGTATGTTAGACTATGGAGTTTGGAAAGGCCTGAGTTCTAAATCTAGCCTGTATGATTACAAGTAAGTCACTTTATTGAACCTTGGTTTCCCCTCAATTTCCTCATCCCTAAAATGGGTATAATAATAGCTACGGAGATTCCTAACAGCTATTTTAAGTATCAAAGAGATCACGTATGTTAAATGTTTTACAGACCTTCTGTGAAACTTACGTTGCTATGTGACTGTCCAATATTATTGTTGTTATATTCAGCAATATGAGTTTATTGGAGAAGTGTGATGAGAAGAAAAGGTCTTGAATCTTCTCCAAGGAATCTGAAATTGCATGACTTTGCCCTCCCCCTCATCTATCTTAGCTGATCAGTTTTTAGATCTTGTCACTTCTACTTATCTCTGTGATTTCTTTTGAATTTCCTATCCTCCCTTCAGTCTCACTACTACTGCTCCCCAACCTACTGGAAGGGTGGGAGAGCTGGCCACAATCAACAGAACCATTGTTACAACCTCTTTACAGTTCTTCTCATCAGTTACTCTCTCCATCAGGATTAAGACTTAGGCATATCTAGTTGTATTCCACTTCTGCTCCAAAATCTTCAGTGACTGCCTATTTCTTTTCTCGTGACAAAGGGAGCTACTTGTAAATATTTTTGTAACAACTGTACCTTTTCTCTCTGTCCTTGACCTTGGGGTATATATCCACTAGTGCCATCCTATATTTCTAATGTCATTTCATATTATTGCCCTATATAAATTCTAGCCAAATGAAAGTTTGGTTTGGTTTGGTTTTTGTCCTTGATTATATTCTGTGACCTTGCAGCCCTCCATTTTTGGGCCAGTGGCTTTGCCTGATATGTCCTTCCTCCCTCTCTTCACCTATTGAATTCCTATCCATTCTTTCAATTTTAGCATAAGGTCTACCTTCTCTCTGGGTCTCTGAGCCCATTGTTCTTCTAAGAACATACCCCTTACCCTCAACCCGTAGAGCACTCTGTGCTGGGCCTCTCCAATTCAGCAACCATTTATTGAGTGCCTGTGATGTGCCAGGCACGGTACTAGAGCATAGAAGAGAGAGAAAAAGACAGAGTCCCTGCCATCAACAAAGTTTACCTTCTTCCACTGGGGCAACACTAATGAACTTATTATTTAGTATTATTTCTATTAGAATCCTCCTTTGCCTTCCCCTGGTGTAGAGGAGATTTCCAAGTTGTTGAAAGCTGAACCAGCAGCAGAGACTGCAAAAATTCCAGATAGCTAAGCCAAGAAAACTGCATCTAAACGTCCAGTGAGGGACTTTGTCTCTGCTGTTTGAGGACCAGAGTCTAGCCACACAAAGAGGTTTCTTGACATTTGGCCATAGGGTGATTAATTTACTGGCCACTGAAACTCTAGAAGACCATCTGTTAAGGCAAAGGGCTGGGATCTACATCCACTGAGAAAGGATCAATGTGAATAAAGCCATAGGTTCTTAAGAAAGTGAAGAATGATCTCTGTATTTATATATATGAAACATATTTTCTCTCCTGGGGGAAACTCTCAAAGCTTCAGCTTTGCAACATAAAGGTATAGAAAGCTGTCTGGATACTTGGAGGTTATATGACTTGTCCATAGCTGATCCGTTTTCACATCAGAAGTGAGATTTGAATGCAGATCTTCCTGACTCTGCAGCCTTCTCTCTGTTTGCTATGCCTCTAAATTCTTTTTTTGTTTGTTTTTGAAAAAAGTATCTTTGCTTATTGCCATTGAATTATTTCAGTCATGACCCCACTTGGGGTTTTCTTGGCAGAGGTACTGGGGCTGTTTGCCATTTTTTCTCCAGTTCATTTACAGATGGGGAAACTGAGGCAACAGGGATAAGTGACTTGCCCAGGGTCACATAGTCAATGTGTGAAGCCAAATGGAAAAGACTTATCTTCCTGACTTCAGGCCTCTCACTCTATCCACTGAGCCATCTAGCCTCTGGTAGGAAGCCTTAACAGAAATGAAGAGGACAACAGAACAACTGAGCCCTACTCTGCTGTATGAGAATTCAGATATACAAGGAAGATACATTCAGGAAAGATTGTCCGCATCACAGTGGACATTGCAATGTCAAACTCAAATAGAAAATGTAGAGCTACTGATTCCTATAGACCACATATTGACTGAGTTTTAAAATGCAATCTTATTCATATTGTACTATTGTACTATACTGTTCATTTGTAGTATTTTTATCCATTGTGTTAAATATTTTCCAAATACATTTTATTTTTTTTCCAAATACATTTTAATCTGGTTCAAGTGACACTTGGGAGTTTTGTGAGTTGGCATTTGTGTTGACACTTGGTCCCCATCACCAAAGATCATAGGACCTCAAGCCAGAAGGACCCTTAAAACATAATATGCAGAGTTCAGAGATTATAGAAAACAAAATGTTAGAACTAGAAGGAAGCTTGGATTTAAAAGTGACAGATTTGGAAGAAATCTTGTGGAGAATCTGCTGTCTGGCTTCTACATTTTTCAAATTGAGAGACTGAGCCAGAGGGAGAGAGAAAGATGAGGGGGGAGGGAGAGACAGAGAAAGACAGAGACAAAGCGAGAAACAGATGAAAGAGAGACAGAGGGAGAGAAAGGGAAAGACAGAAACAGAGGGAAAGAGACAGATGAAAGAGAGAAAGACAGATTCAGAGGGAAAGAGATGAGAGATGGGAAGAGAGAGATGAGAGAGACACACACAGAAAGACAGGCAAAGAGATGAGGGGGGGAGAGAAAGATGAGAGACAGAGAATCAGAGATGGGGAGGGAGAAAGGGAGGAGAGAGATGAAACAGACAGAAGGAGAGAGAGATGACACACAAAGAGAAAGACAGGCAGGAAAGGAAGTAGGGAGAGAAATAAGACAGAGACAAAGGGTGTTTAGGGATGACTTGCTTAGGGGTCACATGCTAATTGGTAGCAGAGCTGGATTTAGAATGTAGTTTCCATGACACTACTTTCCATGTTCTTACAGGTTGCTGTGTTGAAAGTATTTTATAAACCTTAGAGATAGAAATGTGAGGAGTACTTGTCATGCTTCTTTACTATAAATGGGGTCTACCACAGACTGCTTTTTAAGTTTGTTTCTTGTGGTATGAGTACAGATTTGATTTACAAAATCTCTGCCTCTGCAGAATTCTTTAGGAACACACCTGTATCGTAAAGTAATGTCTAATCTAGGGTGGTCAGAGATCTATTACTACAAACCTCCCTGATGGAAGCAGAGCAGAAAGACTGTGGCAGCTAAGAGCCAGGCTCCTTTGAGCTGTCAACTTGTCAAGACAGACCAGATAGCCATGCATTGTGTCTCAAGATAAGCTAAGTCCTTCAAAGATGAAATAAAAAATTTTTGCCTTTTACAATATTTTTATTGATATTTTCTTTGTTTTTACATCACTTCGACTGTTTCTCTTTCCTCCTTTTACTTAGAAAACCCTTACCTTGTAGCAAAGATGTAAAAAAGAGAAGTAAAACTAACCTAATACAACAATTGATTATAATGGTATAGGCCATGTTCCTCATCCAGAGACTCCCACCCCTAAAAAGAAAAGGAAGAGGTGCATTTTCTCTTCTCCTCTTTAGGACCAGTCTTGACCATATAAACAAACTATTTAATTTCTGTTTTTTATCTTTCCATTTGAATTACCATCATCATTAAACTATTTTCTGGTTTTGCTTATTTTACTCTTCATCAGTTCATAAAAATCTTCCTTTGCTTTATATTTTTTGTACTGATTCTTAAGGGACAGTAATAATTTATCATTTTTATATTCCCCAGTCTCTAACCGTTCCACATTTGATGGGTATTTGCTTTGTTCTACTTCTTTCCTAATGCAGAAAGTGATGCTATAAATATTTTGGTGTGAACTGGACCTTTTTCTCTACCCTTGACCTTTTTAGGTAGTGGGATCTTTGCCTAGTAATAGGATATAGATATTTTAGAATTAGAAGTTAAATTAAGAGGAAGTCTGGAATAAGGAAAGACTCCAAAAATTCTAGACTAAAAATCAGGAGCCTGATGTTAGAATTTGGGCCCTGCTTCCTTCTCTATTAAAAATGAAATGAGGGTGTCTGACTAGATCAGGGGCTCAACCTATTCTTAAATCTGGCAGAGTAGTGATGCCTTATGAGTTACTTCTCAGAATAATGTTTTATTCCTTACATTCATAGTTGAAGGAAATGATAAATTTCAATTAGAAGTGAGTGAAAATAAGTAGTTTTTCCCCCATACAACTTCATGGGTCCCCTGAAATCTATCCATGGATTCATTCCGTGGGGATTAATAACATTGGATCTCCAAGATTCTTTAACTTTGAGGATTACCTAATTATCAGGACCCCTCTGGGAAAGGAAACACCAGTCTGTCAGTCAGTCAACAAGCATATCTTAAGTATCCCTGGAAGGAAAAATGTACCAGGCTCTAGAAGACTAAAAGCTGAGATGGACAGCTAGGTACTTGATACCCTGAGAGGCAAAAGCCAGAAGCCAGGATGGATAATACAAGAGCCAAGTCTAATTCCTATTCTGGAGTCAGTAGTACCAGGAAATCACAATATGCTTTGTCCCATTTCTCAAAGTCTGAAATGGACTCTTCATTTCAGGTCCAGGATAGTCCTTTTCTTCCTGGCTCCCCAGAATAATGATTATAATGGCTCATGTTTGCATAGTGCTATACCATTTAGAAAGCACTTTACTTATGTTATTTCATTTGATATAAATTTCATCTGTTTCTCTGCCTTGGTGGGAAAGACTGGCTACTTGCCCATGGCCGATTTTTCCATGATGACTTCCTCATTATGACTATTATTACCATTATTATTTATCAATATTTTATTGTGATTTAAGGTTTGTAAAGCTTTTTACATGTATTATCTCATTTGATTTTCACAACAACCCTATAAAGTAAGTGTTACATTTTTCATTATCTCTATTTTGGAGATGAGTCAACTGAGTTTGAGAAAGGTTTAGTGACTAGTATGGGGTCTCTCAGCTATGAAGGATCTAAGGTGGGATTTTGTCCTGTGCTGTGCTGACATCCTCATGGGAAAAAGTGAAGGCTTCTGGGAAGCCTACATGAATGAGTGAGAGTTTGGTTACCTGGGAGGCTGGACCTTTTTGGAAAAATTGTGATAGATGGGAAAGTAGATCTGTCAAGAACATGGTGATGTGGTGGGAAAGAGCTCTAAAGTTGGAGAACCATGGCTTGGCTTTTCCCTCTTGCCTGTAGTAAAACAAAGATTCCTCTGTTTGTCTTGGAAGCACTTCATAATCAGGCTTTAACCTGTCCGGCATGTCACTATCCTGAGCACATTCTATATTCTAGCCAAGCTGGCTACCTTGCTGTTTCTTGTATATCTGTGCTTCTTCACAGGGGGTCTCCCTTGCTTAGAAGGCAGTCCCTTTTTACCTTTACTTTTTGAAATCCCTAACATTCTACAAAATTCAGTTCAAAAGCCAGCTCCTAAAGGAAAACTATTCTCCTCCCCCTAGTTGCTAGAGCCTTCTGTCCCGAAGTAATATATGTATGTGAGTGTATATTACATGTATGTATAATACACATACTATATATGCACGTATCACATACACATGTAAACATGCACACATATAGTATGCACACATACTATATACGTGTATACACATACATATACACATAAAGGTTTATGTGTTTATTTTCTAGGTACATGTTTTCCTTATATATGCATATATATGTGTGAATATATAAATTTGTTTTTATGTATGTATGCGTGGAAAATCCTTGCTTTATGTATGTATTTATGTGTATACATGCACATATATACATATAAATGTGTATGTTTATATAAATTTATTTTCTTGGTATATGTTTTTCCATATACACACATACATATATTTGTATATGTATACATACATACATATGTGTGTGTGTGTTTATGTAAATTTATTTTAGGTGTTTTCTATACATACATGTATGTTTGTATATATACACAATACACATATATGCATACACATATACATGTAAATGCATATGTATGTGTGTAGAAAATATATTTTCTAGGTGTATATTTTTCATATGCACCTATACCCCTATATATCTACATATAAATACACATATGTGTATTGTGTTTATGCAAATTTATTTTCTAGGTATCTGTTGTGTATACACATATATACATGTATGTATTTTTTGTATTTGTGTGTATACATGTGTGTGTGTTTATATAGATTTTTTTTAGTATGTTTTCCATATATACAAATAGACACACACACATACGTATGTGTATGTGTTTGCTTATATAAGCACACACATATATGTGTATGTTTACATAAATTTATTTTCTAGGTACATATTTTCCATGTATACATATACACATAAATATGTATGTTATATAAATTTATTTTAGGTATATGTTTTCCACATATACAAAAGTGTATATGTTTATATAAATTTATTTTCTAGGAATATGTTTTTCAGATACACAGTTAGGTAGCAAAGTAGATAGAGAACTGAGCCCAAAGTCAGGAAAATCTGAATTCAAATCCAGTCTCAAGACCCTTTACTGAGTGGCCATGAATGTCACTTAACCTCTGTCTACCTCTGTTTCCTCAACTGTAAAATAGAGTTTTACCTACTTCACATGGTTGTTGCAAGGATAAGATGAGGTAAAATTTGTAAAGTATAATGGCTGATACATTAGATGCTTAATAAATGTTTATTAAATAAATCTTGGCTCTGCTGATTGATGTGTGACCTTGGAAAAGTCACTTATAAACAGCAGTTTCTTGTCAAATGAGAATGTGAATATATTATTTATTTCTAAGGGAAGTTATGAGGTTCAAATGTGATAAAGGTCGCCAAGGCAATTTGTGAGCCATGATCAGCTTTATGGGCCTGAGGATCTTGGTTAGGAGGGGTTTAAAAGACCGCCAGTACAATCCCTGCACCCTACTTCATGCTCTCACCCTTCACAATGTTTCCAACAAGTGACCATGCAGACTACCATTAGTCACAAGCCTTAAAGGATCATAAATGTGATGTACTGTTCTCATGTTCATTTAAAGGCAGTCCACATCCCATTTTTGGACCATTCTTAGAAATGTGAGTTTTTTTGTTGGTTTTAGCATTGTTGATATTGTTGTTGTTTATATTATTAAGAGCAGTTGGAGGGGCCAGTTGGGGTGATTGCCATCATCAAAGAGTACTGGATTTGGAGTCAGATTTGATTTTAAATCCCATCTCTGCTGCTTACTACCACTATGACCAGATTCAAGTCACTTAGGTCTTTGTGGCCAGTTTTCTTTTTCATACACTAAGAGGGTTCCACTGATGAATCTACGATTCTTTGCCACTCTAAATCCTATAATACCTAGGATCCAGCCCCTACCCTCTGGGAGCTCAGAAACTGGGGAGAATGGGGAGAAAGCTAAACTAACACCTGTGAAGTGGTTAATGAGCAAGAGTCAGTCATTGCTCCCAGACTAGAAATGCCTCGGGAGCTCAGAGGAAAGAAAGCAGGTTGCTATAGCTTAGGATGATCAGGGAAGGCTTTCTAAAGATGATGGTCCTGAATAGGGAAGAAGGAATTAAAAAGGACTGGGTCCAGGGCATAGGGAGGAATTAGGATATGTTTGGGATTAGCATCCCCCGCCCATTCTAGGTCCCTTCCCCCATTTGCCCTCCCCACAGGTGTCTCTGAGAATTCGGGGTGCCCTGGTGAGCAAGGCTCTGCCCCCCTGAGCAGACAGCTCAGATTTCAGGGCTTGGCCTGGGTGGTCCGGGCTATTGGGAGGAGGGGAGTGTCTGTTCCTAGCCCTTCAGAGAGCCAGGAGAGGTCCCTAGGACTCATTTGACAGGCAGCCTGGGTTATCTCCAATTGGCCTGTGGGGAGGTCCCTGATTGGCCACTCGCTGAGGAGCCACTCTGTTGCCGTGGCGATGCCCGGCTGACTCTAGCCCTGGTGTGTTGTGTGTGCCTGTGAGCTGGGGAGTAAGTCTCCCTAATCCTTTCGAAAGGAGAAAGGCGGAGGGGGCCTGAGGCTCCCTTGGGAGCCTGGGCTGACCCTGGAAGGTGGGGAAGGGGAGTGGGATGAAATTGCCTAGAAGTGACTATTGCTTTCTTTCATCCTAATGTTAAAGAAAGGCAGGCTGTTTCCTTTCCAAATAGACACTAGCAGATCCCACCCTCCCTCCCCAACTTAGCCAGGGGGGAATGGGAGCTTTAGCCAAGCATGATTGTGTGTGCCAAATATACCGGGCATATCGATGGGATGAGACCCAAGCCAGGGCAGACTAGAGCAGCTCCCCCCCAATGCCCCAGCATCGTGCACAGGACGAGATTCCTAGGCTTGCCTTTAGCGGGTATTTATGTATGGCTTGGCTGTTTGTACAGCATGATGGTGGGCACCAAGGATGGCACCCATTTCTCTAAGATTTACAAAGTGCAGTCTTTCTCACAGCCCCGTGGAGATGACAGTATGTATAAATGTGAGTTGTTACCATTGTCAGCTCACGTTTATACCCACTGCCTGACTCACAGCATTGTGAGTCCCTTCCCTTCCCTTGTCAACTTTTAACTTCTGGAGAGCTGGGAAGTGTTTTTCTCTCAGTTTGAGATTCACGGAGAATCCAATTCAGACTATCCTCTTGTGGAGTGCATCCAAGAGTGCTGGGCTTAGAGTTTTTGAGGTGGATTCAGCTTTGCCGCTTAGGGGTTATGTGCCAGTGGAGAAGTCACCCAATCTCCCTGTCTATTTTCTCATCTTTAAAAATTGGTAATTGGGATCTCTAGTCCACTGATCTTGATGTGATATGTAGGATAAGAAAGTTTAGAACTGAAAGGGATGGGGTCTTGAAGATCC
The DNA here is from genome assembly GCF_016432865.1 of Antechinus flavipes. Classification (NCBI taxonomy): domain Eukaryota; kingdom Metazoa; phylum Chordata; class Mammalia; order Dasyuromorphia; family Dasyuridae; genus Antechinus; species Antechinus flavipes. Next base: position 451,327,924 of record NC_067399.1, read on the forward strand.
TAAGGAAATTGAGACCCAGAGGGAAAGTGATTTAGATAGTTAGGTTAGAAGCAGGTTAAATATTTGAAGTTGGGTCTTCTGGTTCCAAATCTAGTGCTTTTCCCCCAAAATCTCTAGACTGTTATAGAAAGGCATTTTGTAAATGATAAAATACAATATAAATGTGTACTGCCAACCCTGGGACCCTCTTTTCCATTCATACAACACTCACTCTCTCTGTCTCTGTGTCTCTGTCTCTTTCTCTCTCCTCCCCCCTCCTGTGTCTCTTTCTGTCTCTCATCCTTTCCCCTTCTTCCTTCCCCCACTGCTCTCTTCTCTCCCCCTCCCTCCCTCCCTCTCTCTTTTTCTCTCCTCTCTCTCTCTCATTCGATTGCTGCTCCCCCTCTCCTCCAGGGACACAAGGCAGCCAGAAAGGATACCCATTGCCACAGTTAGCTGGAGTGGGGGAGGGGGTGGAGAAGAGGGAGGGGGGGTACTTAAAGCCAGTGGTGGGCATCCGGCTGGCCACATTCGGCTGCTTAATCCGATCAGCACAGGGGGGATGGGAATGTGAAGGGAAGAGGAAGAAGGGAGGTTTTATAAGGTTGGAAGCAGTTAGGAAGGGTGAGGGGGAGTGTAGGGGGAGGGGAGCTTAAGGACCCAGAATGGGTACAGCTTATCAGAGGGGAGAAGAAGGGGGGGAATATGGATTTATGTTGAGTTCAGGGTATCCCCATTGTGACTGCCAGAGCTCTGTTCAGTTACAAGGCTTCCCTGCAAAGTTCTCTGTAGTGGCCTGATTAAAGTTTACCCATCACCCCAAGGGAAAGGGAAAGATCCAGCTGATAGTGGTAGCCAGAGCCCTTTTCTCCTCCCCTTCTTCCCCCTCCCCCCTCCTCCTCCCCTTCCTCGTCCTTCTCCTCCTCCTCTTCCCTTCCTTCCTTCCCTCTTCCCCCACTCCCTCCTCCCAGACACACATACACCTTTGGACTCCCTGCACATGCGCCACAGTTCCATATGTCACAGTGACACGAGGCTGCTCCCGGCTGCCTGACCCCCCCATTGTCCTGCCAAGGGAGTGAGGATGCAGGGAACAGGAAGCGGGGGGGTGGGGGGGGGACCGCCATCTGCCTGTGGCTCAGAGCAGCAGCAGCAGCAGCACCAGCAGCAGCAGCAGCAGCGTCTTTGTTTGGATCCCGGCTGGGGCCGTGGATGTTTCTTAAGGAATCGCTCCCAAAGTCCTCGCTCCCTGGCCCTTGCAAAGCTCTGCTGGGTGAAATAAAGGATTTGCTGTGTGTTGGGGGTGGAGGGAGTGAATGAGGAGGGAGGATGGAGCAGGAGGAGGGAATCCACAGGGGGAGGAAGATATTAGGAGGAGGAGGGAGGAACAGACTACTCCCATCTTGACCAGGATATCCCGTCTTTTTTTTTTTTCTCTCTCTCTCCCTCTCTCCCTCTCTGCCTCTAGGGTGTGTCCACACAGATACAGGCAGCTCCCTCTCCTCCCCCCATCCCTGTCAGAGATTGTACCCGTAAGCTGACACTGTGGGGAGGTGTGTAAGGGAGAAGGTAGAGAGGCTGACTCCCTGAGCCAGAGCGAGGAGGGAGGGGTTTGTACTGAGAGAGAGAGTGTGTGAGTGTGTGTGTGAGAGAGAGTGTGTGTGTGTGTGTGTGTGTGTGCATGCGTGAGAGAGAGAGAGAGAGAGAGAGAGAGAGGAGAGAGAGAGAGAGGAGGAGGAGAAGGAGAAGAAGGAGAGAGAGAGCGAGCAACAGAGAGACAGAGAAGCTGTTCATGACCCAGAATGTGGGTGGCTGTGTTTGCAGGATAGCTAGTAGAAAGATTGTGTGCATGAGCCAGAGGGTGGGTAGGTTACTCTGTATGTGTGTGTGAGTGAGAGAGAGACAGACAGACAAGACACACCAGGCAGGGGCCCGTGCCCAAGGGGAGGGAGACAGCTAGGAGAAAGAAGGTGGGAGGCTACTCTCCCTCCCCAGGGTGACAAGACAATGGGGACCCCTCCTTAAGGTAGAGGGGGTGGGGGCGGCAAGAAAGGAAGAAGCTGAGTTGGAGGGTGCATGGGGGGGATGCAATGGCAGGTGGGTGTGGGAAGAAAAGGACTGTGCAGAGTAAAGGGGGCTAGTGTGGGAGGGGAAGGAGTGGTTTGGCACTCCTGAGATGGAGGAAGATTATAAGCACGGGAGCGAAGGGACTGTCTCTACCTGCGGAGTAGGGGGCTGTGAGCCAGAGAAAGCAGCCGTGCTGGAGAAGGGACATGAGAGCCAAGACCAAGAGGGTTCAGGACAATAATTTGGAGCTAGGTGTGAGAAACTGAGTTAAACCGAGGGAGAGTGCTGGAGAAAGGCTAAGGTCTGTGGCTGCCTGCCCATCCAGAGGGCTTCATGGAGAGGTTATTAGGAAGATGCGTTCAAGAAGGCACTGGGGTGAGTGAATCTTTGTCAAAGGAGATAACATTTCAATTCTGAGACTCTAATGGGGCCTCCCATTATTTCCCTAATAGGTGCCATGGTGACAGGCGCTGTAAGAAATACTTAGACGGGAGTGTTGGATCTAAGGCTCAGGAGAGCCCTGGCCATCCCTGGGGCCCCTCCCAGCTCTGTCTTCAGAGCAGAAGGTCCATTAACTCGGGGGCTGGGAGTTTGGTTCTCTGGGTTTGGGGGAGAGGAAGCCACAAGAGTGAACCTTTTCTCACGGAATGGAATTGCTGCCCCTGGCCCCAAGGAGCCTTCTTGGTACCATTAGGAATCTTGATGAAAGGAGTGTGTGGGGTCTTTAAGGAAAGAGAATCAAAGAGGGGAGAATTCTCATTCATTCTCTCTCTCTCTCTCTCTCTCTCTCTCTATTCCCCCCCCTCTCTCTCTCCCCTTCTTTCTTCCTCGTTCTCCTCCTTCTCTTCTTTTTCTTCCTTTCCTTCTTCCCTCCCTCTTCTCTTTCCTTCTTCTCTACTCTTTCCCTCTCCCTCTCTCTTTTATTCTTTCCCTCTTCTCCCTCCCTCCTCCTCTTTTCTCTCCTCTCCACATGGTTGTTTCTGTCTCTCTCTTTTTCACTCTTTCTCTTTCCTATCCTACTGATGTGACTCCCTCAGCTGCAAGGATCAGGAGTCATCTACTCTCCTTAGTCCTGTCCCAATGCTTTGCCAAATACCTTTGCCAAATAGAAGCGTGGATTTTGCTCCTCTTGATTAAGAGTGCACCTTTTCACCCTCTTCTTTTGAACTGGGGATGCCTGGGGTGGGGCCAGTCAGCAGATAGGCTTTGCCACAGGCTTGCTTCCTGGTCTTGGATGAGCTGTTTCCCCTTCGAGCCCCAGTTTTCTCTCTGAGAAAGAGGGGATTGGGCTGATCATTAAGCTTCCTTTCCAGATCCTATGGCATGCCTGAGTCTCAGGAAAAACAGCTGGGACCAATGGGCAATTCCAGGGCGAGGCTCTGATCGGGCACACTCAATCTCAGCCCCTCTTGTTTCAGATGACTCCTCGTCAGAGAGTTGCAGTGGGAATGGCTCCTCGACTTTGAACCCCTCCACCTCCAGCAGTACCCAGGGGGACACCTCCTTCCCCGAGATGAATGGTAATGGCACCGTTGCCCCCATGGACTTCACAGCATCGACGGAGGACCAGCCTATCAACCTCTGTGACAAGCTCCCACCCTCCCATATCCCTCCCTCTTACCCAGCAGATAGCTGCAGCGCCGATGGGCTTCGGAGCAGGGTGAAGTATGCTGTAAAGACAACCCCAGAGGTAAGTCTGGATGACAGATTGACCGACCCTGGGCCAAAACTGAGGCTCTGGCACATAAAGTCATGAGCCTCCTTTCCTTCTTTTCACACTAATATTAATTCCAGGAAATTGAGAGTCTGCTTTTAAATTATTGTTCCTATAAATTTAGTGTGCTGGGTTCAGGGCCTGCACAAGAAAGGTAGCAATAAAAGCAGTTTTTGTTTACACTTCTATGATTCTTTAAGTTTTACAGAGGAGGAAACTGAGGGACAGAGAAACAAATTGTCTTGCCCATTCCAAGTCCAGATCTCCTTATCTGATACTAGGTTGCTGGTACACCTGGAACAAAAAGTTGTTTTTATTTTAGGTCATAACAGCCCATAAAGTTGGCAGGAGTGGACATTCTTGCCCTTATTTTTGAACTGAAATGGAGAAAGGAAACCCAGCTCACTCAAAGTCACACAATCCATAGGACACAATCCTAGGCCATTGGTCAGAGTGTCCATAGGTACAGGTCATAGCCACTCCTTTCTGCACTGGACAAAGACCACACAGAAAGTTCCTCTGCCCCGTAGTCATCTGCATCCTCCAAATTCCCAAACTACGTATTAGCTTTGTATCACAGTGCCATAGATTTAGAGTCTGAAAGGGACCCTAGAGGCCATTTAGTTTTACCCCTTCGCTTTTGCAGATGAAGAAATTGATGTCAAACAGGGTTGACTAACCAGAGAATAAGTGGAAAAGCTGGAGTTTTACCCCAGGAAGTTGGAATACAAATTTGGGGTTACCTACAGTGTTCTGGAAAAATGGATAGAGTCCTTAGCTTAGGCTCCAGAGAATCTGAGGTCAAATCCTGCTTCAGACACTTACTAGCTGTGTGATTCTGGGCAAAACATTTAATCTCTGTCTGCCTCAATTACCGTATTTATAAAATGGAGATAGTAGCAATAAAGGCTGCCTTACATAGTTGTCGTAAGTAAACTTAACAGAGGTTAAGAGCTTTACAAACTTGAGTGTGCTATATAAATGTGGAGTAGTAGTAGTAGTAGTTGTTATTGTTGTTTATAAGTCTCAGACATTTTAATCACAATGATGATGACCATATCTCCAACTAGTCTATATGAATTTTGATTCAGTGTTGGGGGGACTGATAACATGGGCTGAGCCAGTGGTGATATCCTAATTATCAGGTCTGAACTCAGGTGCCACATAAGCTCATGGCAATCTAAGGGAACAAGATTCCCTTAGGGTTTAGGAACGTTACTTTTAGCAGATCCTAAGGACGACTCCTGTATTGGGGGATTGGAGGTGGAGGAAAGACATGAAGCCTGCTTAGCAGGAAGATTGAAATACTCAGGAAAGAGGGCTCAATGCTCCATTCTCTCAGTCCAGCCTTTGTGACCTTGGGACAAGAGAGGCAGTTTGTCTGTCCTTGACAGTGATCTCTCTCCAGAAAATAAACTCATTAAATTCCAGGAATTGGTGAATGACAGAGAGGAATGAGCCACAAATTGGGAGTTGGGAGGTATAGATTCAAGGCCCTGTTTGGTCAAGAGGTTCCTCCTACTCTAAGTCCCATGCATCATTAACTTGACTTATTGCCTGCTTAGAAAAATCCTGGGAATCAGCACTGGTGAGGGATTGTAAGGTAAGCCCCTTGTTGTTGGACAGCTGGCTGCCTGGGAGAGCAAGGTCTTGATGGCCTGATCGCCTGGGGTCCAAACCAGTCATCAGATTTGAGGAAAAAGGGGTGTGTGTGTGTGTGTGTGTGTGTGTGAAAACTCAGATCAGAGTCTGGATTAAATCAGAGGCAGCAGAAAGGCCCTGGGTTAGAGGGAGTGGAGATGAAGATTTGGCATTAGGTCAGGAAGCTACATGTTGGACACTATGGAGGTCGGGAAGGCCTCTGGAAGACCTAGGTTCAGGTCCCTGCTGTCACTACGATGTTGTATGATCTCAAGTGCATCATCTTACTTCTTTCCATCTCTGCTTTTTTGTCTGTACAATGTGGGGCACTTGGACAGATTGAGGGAACATCAGTCTTTTATTTTATTTATTTATTTTTTTAATTTAAATTTTATTTTATTTAATAATAACTTTGTATTGACAGAATCCATGCCAGGATAATTTTTTTACATTATCCCTTGCACTCGCTTATGTTTCGTTTTTTTTTCCCCTCCCTCCCTTCACCCCCCCCCAAGATGGCAAGCAGTCCTACATAGAACATCAGTCTTTTAAAGTCACCTCCAGTTCTGAAACTATGTGATTCCATGACTGTGAGACTTTTACCCACCTTGCTGGCGTTTCCTCATCTGTAAATGGAGATGGTGGTACACTGGTGAGAGCCCTGATTCTGGACTCAAGAAGATATGGATACAGCTCCCATGGATGATAACTTAGTCTTTGTGGTCTTCTTTTCACCTCCACTTTCTCATTAGTAAAATGAAGGGCTTGGACTAACTGGCCTCCCAGGTTCCTTTTGGCTTGAGGTCTGTGATCCTATGATCTCCTTTTCTATAGGGCCATTTCTATGAGGGTCAGGGGCCTTAACAGGTGAAGGGAAGCAGGCTTGAAAGACTATGAAGTAATGAGTGTCAGTTGAACTTGCCATGAGTCACATATGTGCTATCAGAAAAGGAATGGACATAGGCCGTGTTCTTTTGTCTCAGCAGTGTGGTCTAGGGGTAAGCACTGGCTGGAGCGGAGCTCCACGTTGTTGAGATCATGGCACCAGCTTTCTCCAACTAGAAATGTGACTGGCAGCTGCCTTACAGGGTTCCCCGGAAGTAGTGAGACTGGGTACTTAGATTCAACCAAGTGGGTATAAGAGAAGAAATCCATTTGACCATAACCCTAAAGCTGGAGGGGATCTTAGAAAACATTAGCCCTAAACCCTTTATTCTATAATTTGGATACTAAGATCCATAGACTTCAAGTAATTCACTTGACTACATGACTTTTTGGTCATGTAGTCAGAGAGAGCTGGGATCATTCAGGTCCTTTAGATACTAAGTTTAGAGCACTTACCTTAGTTCCACAGCCTTAGCTTTCAGAAGGGCAGCATAGGTTGGAACATCAGCACCTTTCCCTTTGTAATAATAATATTAATAGTAGTTCACATTTCTATAGTCTTTACATTTTAAAGAACACTTTCTTTGTAACACCTTGTAAAGTAAGTGATGCAAGTATTATTAACCCCATTTTATAGACACAGAAGTCATAGTGGAGACCAAATTCAAACCGTGTGGCTTTCCAAATGCAGGGTTCTTTCCCATATACTCTTCTGCGTCTCTGTGTATGGTCCTTGATTTCTAGTGGGTTTTACCAGGAGTCTTGAACTGGAGCCAGGTGAGTGAGGAGAAAAACATCAAAGTTGTACATAGACGGGCTTGAATCAAGGTCTTGGGAGTGTGTGGATGAGTAGCAATGTGCTTAGAGTGGCTCAGGAGGAGTTTGTGCTCAGGAATCAGGGAAAGAGTCAGGAAGTTTTATGAGACAAGAGGAAGAAAGGAGAGTGTTCTTGGGAGAACAGAGAAAACTTCCTGGAGGAAGGGACTTTGAAGGCTAACTAATATTTGAGCCAGTCCCTTTAAGAAAGGAGAAACTCTTGCTTGTTTTAGTCTTAGGAGAGAACTTTATTTTTTTATTTGTGTTTTATTTTATTGGATGACAAAGAGATTTTATATCAGACTTATCCACATTGGTTTACATATTGTTGTTATTCTATTTCTTTTATCCATATTACTAACACAGATTCATGTAATAATAGTTCCAATCCCAGGGACAAGTATTACTAAGAAAAGGGTTGCTTATAGAGTGAGTAACAATAACTCATATTTATACAGTTCTTTAAAGTCTGCAAAGGACTTTACCTATAACCTCTCATTTGATCCTTTTTATTGTCTCTGTTGTAAATTGAGGAAACTGAGGCTGAAGAAAGTTAAAAGACTTGCCTCAGGGGCATGTAGCTGATATGTGTTTCTGGTAGGATTTAAACCCAAGTATTTGTAACTCCAAATCAACACTATATGCCCTGTGCCCAAAAAGCTGCCTGGCTGTCTGTGAAGGGCTAAAAGAATTAGAGAAAGGTTGCTCAGGACCCATGGAAAGAATTGTCCTGGGTCTGAAGGTGCAGATGGGATTCAGAATGCACCCTTGGGGCTTGGCTCATAGATCCATTGATATATAGGACATCCCAAAAGTCTTGATTGTGGCTTTAAACTAATCCCAATTCTGAACTTTAGTTTAAAGCTGCACTAAGACTTTTGGAATACTCTGGACCCTTTTTTCAGTGACTTTAAAAAAGCTGTACTAGGACTTGGGGACACCTGCCTCTTTTAGCTTAAAATTGCACCTCCCGTGCAGTTTTGGGACCTCTCGTATAACATAACATACTTCAAATGTTCATGCATCTCAAAGTCCCCCTTCCATAACTTTAGTGGAGAATCTCTCACACACTGTCATGGCCAGAGCAGATTCATCAGTTGATAAGCCTCTCTTCCATTAACTCAACTAACTCTCAAATGATAGACACCTATGGTCCAACACTTCCATCTACCATCCCACTAGTGGACCATGTCCCATTGTATGCAGATACTAACCCACTGGCCTGTATCAGTTAAAGGTCAACTACTCCTTGGGAGCTGCCCATTGTGAAACCTGGGGGAAGAGGTGAGACCCAGAAAGGCTTCCTCAGGGGGTAAGAGCGAGTGTAAGTGTAAAAATATCAGAATGTAGCATCCCTTTGTGGCCTGTGTGCGGGAGAGTAAACAGAACAGTCTGATTCAGTCTTTACCTTCCCAGACTGTGGAAGATCTCGGACTCCATTGGTGGGTGTCAAGGGATGGAATATTTGGCCTCCCTCCCACATACCTCCTGAGTAGATTCAATCCTGCCTTCTTCCCTTAGAGAAAAATCACAGTGTTTCAGGTAAGATTTGAACCCGGGCTTCCTGACTCCAACTGCAGCACTCAAAGGGCTAGTACAAATAGTGCTGCAGTTGGAGTCAGGAAGCCCCAAAGGGCTATACTGCTGTCAATGGAGTGCTAAAAGAGAAAATCTGTAGAGATTAAAAATAAAGCAAATGCTGGGAGTTACCTGTTATCCTAAACGTGGTTATTAGGACAGACCCATGATATTAGGCATGAAGTGGAAATTTGTAGTTCATCCCTCCCTAGGTCCAGTCCAGTAGACTCCCTGAAGGGAACAATCTATACTAGGAGAATAGAACTATGGAGCCCCATGGGAAAACACTGACATTACCATCCTCACTCCTTCTCTATTTTTAAAAATAATTTTATTCATTTTTTTCTCTCTTACCTCCTCCTCCAACTGAGAAAAGAAAAAACAAAATCAATCCCTTGTAATAAACATCATAAAGCAAAATAAATCCCCACATTAGTCACCTCCAAAAATAAGTATCTTAGTCTTCATCTAGCAGGAGATGCGCAGCAGCCTTCCTCTGGAATCATAGTTAGTCTTTGCAGTGGCCAGCGTTCTTAGGTCTTTCAAAGTTGTTTGCATTTACCATGTTGTTGGGATGGTATGAATGCACCACGCTGGGTACACTTCCTTGGGCAGCGAGGTGGTGCCATGGGGCACAGAGCAGTGGGCCTGGTGTCAGAAAGACTCATCTTCCCGAGTTCAAATCTAGCCTCAGATATCTACCAGCTGTATGACCCTGAGCAATTCACTTCACCCTGTTTGCCTTAGTTTCCTCATCTTTAAAATAAGCTGGAGAAAGAAATGCCTCTAGTATCTTTGCTAAGAAAACCTCAAATGAGATCAAAAAGAATTGGATGTGATTGAAAAACAACTTGGTAACAGTTCTGCTGGTTCTGTTCACTTGACTGCATTATTGCACTCACATTTTCCCAGGTTTTTCTTTTTTTCTTACACCACAATGATATCCCATTAGATTCACAGACCACAGTTTGTTCAAGCACTCCCCTTAGCAGACACACCTTTACCTTCCAGTCCTTTGCCACAGAGCTGCTACAAACGTGTTCATACATTTAGGACCTTTTTCCTCTTTCTCTGATCACTAGGCCTAGAAGTTGTATTACTGGGTTAAAGGGTAAGCACAGTTCAGTAACTTTTTGGGCAGAGTTCCAAAGTGTAGTCCAGAATGACTGGAGCAATTCATAGCTTCGCCAACAGTACATCAATGCTTCACTCTTATTTTTAAGTACAGAATCCTGTTGTTTTTCACGAATTATCTTTGCTGAGCCATTTGGTTCTCCTTTCTGAGTGAGAGTGAATTCTGTTACTTGGCAGCAGCTTCATTGTCAATTTGGGATTATGTTTTACTTTGGAATTGGGGCAACCACTGGCAGAGGGAGAAATCATTGGCCAAATACAGACCTTAAAGTGAAAAAGAGGGGAAAAGGACAGTGGGAGGCTGGCCAGTGGCAGGAATCCCTTTCTCTGGCAACCCTCCAAAGTTTCTGTGCTTTTTCTGAAAATCACACTCTGCTCTCCTTTTTACATTGCCCTACATGTAAAGACACTGGATAAATACTTGTTGATTTAAGAACAGATCAAGAGAGGATATAAACTCTTCAGGAAGTGTAGGGTAATTTAAATCGCCCCCCACTGTACACATGGTAAATTGAGGCCTTGAGAGAGAGACCTGGCCCCAGAAAGTTGTTGGCTGGGCCAGCATTCGAATTTGGGTTCTCTAGGACTCTGGCCAACTATGGGAGTCCCACAGAGTCAAAGAGGCTTTAAGTAAGGGTATATCCTACAATCTGGTCTCAGTTTCCTCATATTTCAAATAGTGATAATCACACACACTCTCTATGTCACAGTGTCAAATGTGAAGGAGAAATTGAGGAGAAAAAGACTCCAGGATGACATAATCATGGCTTGAAAGAAGCCACCTGAAAATGGAAGTGGAAGGTTAGGAGGGAGAGTTTTGCTTAACATAAGGGAAAGTTTGCTAACTAAACTGAAATGATTTGCTGGTAGCAAGTTCCTCATCACAGTAGTTCTTGAAGCAGAGGCTGGTTGACCACTTATCAGGGCTCTTGCAGGAAGGGATTCCTACCTCCATACAGATGTCATGGGCATTTCCTATGGCTACTAGAGATGGGACCTGGATTGTGGGGGGTTAGGGACAAAGGCTTTGGAAGCCCGCAGCTTACACTGACCGAATCCCTATCCCTTTCTCTCCTCCAGTCCCCTCCATATAGCTCTGGGAGTTATGACTCCATCAAAACAGAGGTCAGCGGTTGCCCTGAGGACCTGACTGTGGGTCGGGCTCCCACAGCTGATGATGATGATGATGACCACGATGACCATGAGGACAATGATAAGATGAATGATTCAGAGGGGATGGACCCTGAGCGTCTCAAGGCCTTCAATGTAAGCTCAGGCTTTGGTCTTTGCTTTCATGTCCCTTCTACCCTAACCTGGACCCTGGGTCTCACCCTGCTCATGCTAGCCCCAGCTACCTCTCCCTCTTCCCTTGCTTCCACTCTCCTTGTCATCCCTTCAAGACCTTCAGCTCTCCCATTCTCCCTCACCTCCCACCAGATGTTCGTGCGTCTTTTCGTTGATGAGAATTTGGACCGTATGGTGCCCATCTCCAAGCAACCCAAGGAGAAGATACAGGCCATCATAGAGTCCTGCAGTCGCCAGTTCCCTGAGTTTCAGGAACGAGCCCGCAAACGTATCCGCACTTACCTCAAATCCTGCCGTCGTATGAAGAAGAATGGCATGGAAATGGTAAGACCCCCTGCCTTCACCTCCCTCCCCATCCTCCCTTTTTAATTGTTTGTTTCTAAAGCTATATAACCTTGCCTTCCTCCTTCCCCTTCACTTTCTGATCTTTTCTTTGAGAAGAGGCACTGTGCTTTCACACTCCCATTTCTTAGAGCACTTCTGGGTTCCCACAGCACTTTCCTGACAACCATTCTCTGAAATCATTAAGACAGGGCTTCTTACCCTGTGTTTTTTTTTTTGTTTGTTTGGTTTTTTTTGTCCTAGACCCCATTCACTGTTTGGTGAAGCCACGAGACTCCTTCTCAAATTATGTTTTTAAATGCATAAAGTCAGATGTGGAAGATTACAGTGGGAGTCAGTTATGTCCAAAGAGTTATCAGTTTGTGTTTAAAGCAAAACCAGAACAACAAAATGAAGTTTAAGGACCCCAGATTAAGATTAGTGCAGGAGTAGAAGTATTATTTTCACTTATAGATGAAGAAACTCCTAAATATATCTTGGCATGATTTGGTACGTGGCTTGGGAGTTAGGGAACCTGATTTCAAACGCCACTTATTTGGGTTGTTATCTCTATGACCTTCATCTGCCTTGAGCTCACTTTGCTTTTCTATAAAATATGGCCTCTGAGGGGCTTGTAGCTCTAGATTTATAATCTAGTGATGGCTTGGCTTGTCCAAGTATAACACGATAAAACAACTAGCAAATATTTAAACAGAATTTTGCAGATATTGAGGTGAGCACTCCCCCCCCCCGCCCCAATACAGTCTGTTCTCACAGAAATGGGCTGACAGCAAGGAGAGTTGGGTTCTTCTAAGCTTACTCTTTCATTGGCTAGCTATGGGAGTTGGGCATATCCCCTTCTCTCTGAGCCTTGGTTTACTCTGTGCATCCATTTACAGGGGTTTGTGACCTACATGCTTTGTAAATTATAAAAGACTATTAGTTCTATTAATGTTTGTCTTTTCCCTTTCTTGTGCCTCTCATACCTTCCAATAAATGTAAATTCTTGCATTTCCCTCCTTTACTCCCTTTTCTTTCTCTAGATCTTCAAAAGCCTTTCCTAAGCTATCTCTTCATTCCCTCATAAAGATGGGGGAGTAATGCTCCTTACAACACTTTCTCTTTCTGACCCTGCTCCTCCTTGCTCCTGACATCCCCTAGTTGCCCTCAGATATAGCCAAGAGATTTCATCACAGAGCTCTGGATCTGGTGTCAGGACACCTGAGTTCAAACCCCATCTATAACTACAGGTCTGACTTCACAGATTTAAATCACATCATTTCTGTGAGCCTCAGTTTCTTCATCTGTGTCGAAAAAACCTAAGTTTAGGTTTAGACTAGACGTTTCCCAAGGTCCCTGCCAAAATAAACATCCTTTAGTCAATTTTCTAAGAGCACTTCTATCGCTGACATCCTGTTAAACTGGGAGCATCTTAAACTGCCTTCTTTTCCCTAGACCAGACCCACTCCTCCCCACCTGACCTCAGCCATGGCTGAAAATATCCTGGCAGCTGCATGCGAGAGCGAAACAAGAAAAGCAGCCAAGAGGATGAGACTGGAGATCTACCAGACATCCCAGGTATGAAGTCCAGCTTGTTGACCCCCGTGGGTGAGCAGGCAGGAGGCACTCACTGGGCCAGCTGAGATTAGCAGGAGAAAGGTGATGGGGGGATGAAGAAGCGAGAACAGCGACCAAGGGGTGGGAAGATGCAAAAAAGTGTCAGAATGTGAAGCAGGCCGGAGCACATTCCCATTCCATTTAGGAGCGAGGAGGGGGATTGCAGGGGCCACTTCAAATGCTGGAGCATCATGGCCGATTGAGTTTCTAGAGTCCGAAAAGAAAAGTAGCCTCTGCTGCAGCTCCTGACATTCCGAGCAGGGCACTGGTGCCCTGGGAAGAGGAAAGAGTCCATAGCGGAGGGTGTAGTAATTCAGTGATCCTAAGAACTCCCATTTTGCCATACATCAACAGCTTACAAATACCTCCCTTGTGCCACCCTTAGGAGATCAATGGTGAAGTTAGTCTTATCTCCATCTATCAGATGGGGGGTTTGTGAAGGAGATGCTTTATAGGAGCAAGAGGTTGTGAAAGAGAAATGTCCTGTTTGGGGTCACTAAGGGCACTTTGCTCCTTTTCTTCTCCGAATCTGATGAAACCTTTGGTCCCCTTGCATAGGATGAGCCCATCGCTCTTGACAAGCAGCATTCCAGGGACTCTGCAGCCATCACCCACTCGACCTACTCACTGCCAGCTTCCTCATATGCCCAGGATCCTGTCTACATCAATGGCAGCCTGAACTACAGCTATCGCAGCTATGGGGCTTTGGGCAGCAGTCTGCAGCCCCCAACTTCCCTCCAGACAGGAAATCACAGTAACGGTGAGAATGGGGCAGGGAGATTTCAAATTTCTTCTAACAGTATAGGCTCGTAGACTGCCAGAATTGAAAGAAACTCTAGAGATCATTTAGCTTAAACATTTTATTTTACAGATGGGAAAACCGAGACCCAGGGAGGACAAGTGACTTATCTAGTAGAATGAGCAGAGATGGCATTAATTCAATTCAACCAACATTTATTTTACTTTATTTTATTTTTCCAAATACATGCAAAGATAATTTTCAACATTCATCTTTGCAAAATCTTATGTTACAAATTTTTCTTCCTCCTTCCCTCATCCCTTCAACAGTAAGCAATCTGATATAGTTTAAACATGTGCAATTCTTCTAAACATATTTCCATATTCATCATGCTGCGCAAGAAAAATCAGATCAAAAAGGGGGAAAAACACAAGAAAGAAAAAATAAATAAGTGAACAAAAAATAAGGTGAAAATACTATGTTTTGATCCACTCAACCAACATTTATTAAGCACCTGCTACGCATCAGGTACTATGTTAGGGATATAACTTCTCCTTTAGGTAGGTAGTCAGGTAGTTTTAGCATTTCCGTCTTCTAGAATGAACCCCATTTTGCAAAAAGAGAAATGCTTTTGCTCAAAGTGACAGGGCCAGTAAGGGCAGAATCACAGTCTTGCCCCAAGGCCAGTGTTCTTTCTACAATTCCATCCATGGCTCAGCTGTCCAGCATGGCTGCATAGCCTCATCATTATAACACTACGTGGTTTCTTCTTCTTCTCCCTCTTGTGTTATTCCTGAGAAACAAGAGCTCCTCACCTCCTCCTCTGCTCCAGGATCATGCTTCTGGATCTCACTGGATGCTCCCATCCATCACCTGAAGCTGAGGCCTTGGGAAGATAGAAACATGGGCAGGAATGGTGTTAGGAGACCTGAGTTACAATTGTGCTCTCCCATGTATTATCTGCGTGACCTTGACTAAGTAGTTTGCCCTCTCAGAGCCTTATTTTTCTCATTTCTTAATTTATATTCTGTCCCTAGCACCTAAGATTACTGTGAGGGCAAATGACAGAAATGGGCTAGAAATGTGAGTTGTACTGTTATGCCTACTTTAGAGATAGGGCAAAATAAGGCCCAAGGGGGAAAGGGAGCTGTACCTTCTCTCCCCAGGCCAGAAGCCAGAATACCCATGTTGGAGCCCGGTTTCTCTGCCCCCCAACTCTGAGTGTCATAAGTAAATCACTCTTCTGCTCTGGGTCTTTGTTTTTCCTCTATAAAATGAGGGAGTTGGAGTGAGTCTCGAGGTCCTTTCCAGCTCCACTGTTCTTGGGTTTCCTAAATCCTTCCCTCTCCCTTCTTCTGTTCTCAGAAGCCTCCTCAGAATTAAACAGTTCTGTGTAATATAGAGGCCCCTTGATCCAAGATGAGGGAATACAAAAACTGGAAGAAATTCAGAGGAGGACAAGAGGGCAAGACCCCCCCTCCCGTCTCTCCTCTGTCTGGCTTGCTGGGGCTGCCCAGTGCTAGGCTAACATGTGGCTCTTAGCCACTGGTTGAAGCAAGTAGGGCAAGCCATTGTGAAATTCATCATCCAGTCTGGCTCCCCACCTCGGTGGGGAACATCAGGCAGGAGCTTCTCGGGTGCAAAGGTAAAAGTCATCCTCCTCCGATGCCTTGGCTGGGTGCAGGTGGCTCTCTGAGGCCGGACCAGCCGAGCTCAGGGAGGCTCATCACTGCATGGGTCAATGGGGCAGTCTCCAACATCATGGAGGAGCTGCAGCTTGGAGCTGTCAGTGGAGGGAGCTCTGTGCAAGGGAAACTTGCTTACAGAAATAGGTTGTAGGTCCTGGGGCAGACACAGACTTCTCTCTGGAAGCCCCTTGGCCCAGCAGGATAATAAGGACACAGACAGTAGTAAGTTCTCTGATGGAGAAATACATGGCAGAAGTGCAATGCCTCTCCAGAGAGTGGTGGAATCTGAGACTGGAGAGCTTCCTTGAAATTTTTAACAGGGCAGTGGGGAGCTTATTTTAGGCCTGGAGGATCTCCTCTCTCATTTTTTTTTAATATCAGGATAACATGGAAACCTCCAGGAGAGGGTCAGGGAGCAGGACTCAGGAAGGAAGAGGTTCCTTCGCTTGCTGCAGGTCCTGCCCAGTTGCTGCGGTTCTTATTTCCTAGCCTTCTCTTTGGCCCAGGAGTCCCCTGATTCCTGTACCACTCTCTTGATTCACTGCAGGGGGATCAGGGAAGATATTTTGAGGGAGCCTACCCAGGCCTAATTGATCACACCAACTCTCCTTCCTCCCCACTCAATTTAGACATTTATAGCTGTTTCCATTGTATAAGGCACTATATGCCACAGTCAGGACACAAAGAAAAATGTCTTCCTCAGAGGGGTCCAAAAGGAAGAAAGTTGCTACCTAATATAGCTAACTACCAAAGAGCACAGCCACTGGGGGAAATTTAAATAGAATTCCCAGGGCTGATGTACCCTTTCCCAAGTGATCCATTCCCATTCCCGGATTTCTGTCAGGTGCTGCTAAGTCCTATTCTAAGCATAAATCATGTGATTTAGAGCAGGAAGGGCCCTGAGACTAAATATTAAAATGGATTGTCAAAGCTTAAAAGGTCTTTAGAGACTAGTCTAAGGATTTTTAATCTGGGACCCATGAATTTATTTCTTTAATATTTTAATAATTACAGATCAACATAATCGGTTTCCTTTGTAATCTAATATGCATTTAAAAACATGATTCTGAGAAGAGCTGAGCCTCATGGGCTTTTCCAGATTGTCAGATGGGTCTAGGACACACAAAAGTTTTAAGAATTCTTGATCTAACTTCTCTTTTATAGATAAGAGAAGTTTTGTGACGGCTTGGGTCATACAGGCCTCTGACTTCAAATCCATTGCTCTCCTAGTACACCCCAGCTAACCTCAACATATACATACTCGTCATGGCATATGATATCACCCATTAGTGGCAAAAAACTGAATCCGGTTTTAGAGAAACCCTAGTAAGAATTAGCTGAACTAGAAAGCCCTAAGAAATTACTTCTTCCCTGTTTATTCATGAGGCTGAGAGATAAGTCTGAGCTCCTAAGTACCCTTTGGAGTTGATTTGTCTTTTCTCTCATGCTATAGAGTAGAAAGTGGTCTGAACCGGGGGTCCAGAGGTCTGAGTCCTGCCTCTACCACTGATTCACCATGTAATTCACTACGCCTTTCTGAGCCTCAGTTTCCCTCATTGTAAAATGAGGGAAACCCCTGCCTAGTCTAGTTCCTTTCTGTTGTCGCTAATCTCATTTACCCCATTCCCTTAGTCATTGAACCTAAAAGGGCATTGGACTAAAGGGCATAAATACCCTCTCATTTCCATCCAATGATACCTTAATTTTCTTTTGAAAGGGCTCCCCTCACCCCGGCCACAGCTTGAGGCATGACTGGATCACATTGCAGACTCAGATCCAATTTCCCTATCCCTGCTTTACCCCTGTGTCTCCTCGCATCTTTCCTTAGACAATACAGGTTAGAGAGTACTGCTACTTACCTGGCATCCTTCAGACATAGCTCCTTGGGACAGTGTTGGTTTAAAGAGGCTCTTCTCTGGCAGTGAGTGACAGCTTCAGGGCTCTAGCACTTCTTTTGATTCATGCTTTGAAATCATAGAACAGGAGGGTAGAGCTAGCCATCACTCTGTTTTCTTATTCTTAGACTCAAACATTAGCCTTTTTCAAATGTGGAAGCCGTGGTTTTCTTGGCGTGAGTATTCTCTTCACAACACAGATTGCTTCCCTGTCGTCTTTCATGATTTTTATGGACCATAAAATCCATCCCTCCACATTTGTCCAGTCTGTCCCTTGGAATCCATCATCAACCAGATCCATAATTTAATACTTCCGACTTTGATAGATTCAGTTTCGGATTTCCATATTATCTTCCTATAAAAATGAGAGAGGAGATCCTCCAGGCCTGAATCAAACTCCCCACTACCCTCGAGTCAGAAAGACTCATCTTCCTAAATCCAAATTAAAGGCTTAGATTCCACTGATATCTATCCCAGGTCCTAAGATGATCTTTATTGCCCTATTGAGACATGGTAGGGAGGTTTCTGGTAACCCTCCTTCAAGTTTATAAATCACTTTTCCTTGCAACCGGCCTGCAAGAGAGGGAATGCATTTATGCTCATCATCATCCTTGTTTCACAGAAAAGTAGAGATTTTTTTTTCCTTATCGTCTTTGGCCACATATTAAAGAGGCAGACCAGAACTGGTTCTTCCATGACCCTGATGTCTCCGATTGCTCTTTTTAAAAAATTCTTTCTGATATGGTTTCCATTACTGAGACTATTGTTATAGCAATACCCCATCTTTCTTTTGAGTTAATAACAATTTCATAGAGTAATGGGGAAAGAAGATAATTCCTTGAAAACAAGTGGGAAGAACTGAGTCAGGAGCCCGGATCCTTGTCCTAACCGATAATTTAGGCAATGTCATTTCTCATCTCTAGGTCTCACATTCCTTTGTAAAATGAGGACAACGGATCAGCAGATCTCTTAGCTCTCTTCCAGCTCCAGCATTTTGTGGTACTCTCAGTATCCCCTTGGAGAATGGAATAGAGCTTGGATGGTACCATAGAGATATTCTCGTTGGATTCCTTCATTTTATGGAAGGTCAGAGAATAGAAATGAGTTTTCTAAGAGGACGTTAAGTTGAAGGAAAAGTTGGGAATCCTCTATCTTTCTTCAAGTGTGCTTTCAGGGACATCTCTTGTCCCTGATTTATAATTTAGTGGGAAAGGGTAGAGGAAAGGATTTGAGGACAGGCCTATATAATTGTATATGGGTAACTCAAAGCACCTCCTTCTTCCTTTTGCATCTCATTTTATATTTCATTTTTAAAAATGAAGCCATTCATGTCAAGCTTCCACTTGTGCCCCCTTCTCCTTATCTCTCCTTGCCTTGCTGCCAATCCCCACGTCTCCTCCTCCACTCTAGCTCCTGTCTTTCCCATGAGCCCTTGGCACCGTCCCCTGACATCTTTACAGGACATTACTCTCCCTTAACATTCCTTCTCCAATCTTTCGTCTCTCCCTATAACTTCATTCGCTGTTGTTTACAAACACCCTACATTTCTTGCATCCTTAAAAAAAAACAACCCTCTTTAGATGCTATCATTCTGTATCTCTCCTCCCCTTTCCAGCTAAACTCCTTCTTCATCTGCTAAGCCTCTGCCCTCCTCAGGCTACCAAAGTGCTCTCTCTCCTCTTAATGGCCCAATCTGATCTTCAGATGTCCTTAATTTCTCAGCAGCCTTTGACGCTACTGATCCCTTCGCTCCACCTTTCTCGAGAGAAATTCTCTCGATGGCAGCTAGGTGGTGCCATGGTGCAGAGTGCTGCATCTCTTCCCAGCTCATCTTCCTGAGTCAAATCCAGCCTCAGACACTCGCTTGTTGAGTCACTTCACTCTGTTTGCCTCAGTTTCCTCATCTGTAAAATGAGCTGGAGAAAGAAATGGCAAACCACGCCAGTATCTCTGCCGAGAAAACCCCATGGGGGTCTCAAGGAGTCAGACATGACTGAGCAACAATCAAACAATAACTTTTCTTGGTTTTTTATTCTGTCTGACCCTACTTCCATCTCTTTAGCTGAATTTCCCAAAGCTCTATCCTAGATCTTTTTTCCCCCATCTTATTTGATGCTTAACTCTGTACATGATTCCCTTGATTTAGACCTAATCTTTTTCCTGATTTTCTCATCTTCAACTGTCTTTTGAACATTTCAAACTGAATATGTCCTGTCAGCATCTCAAACTCACCATGTCCAGAACAGAACTCATTATCTTTTCCTTCAAGCCCTCTTCTCTTATTTATTTTTCCATTACGATCAAGGGCAATGCTGTCCTTCCAGTCACAGAGATTTACAAACCTCAACTCTTTATTCTCATACCACATTGTCGGTCAGTTGCCAAATCCTCTTCCTTTCTCCATAGTTTTTGTCTTTTCCTCACTCACTCAGGCACTACTCAGATTCTCAAATTCTCCCTGAAGTCTGTCTGTCTCCCATCCTCTCTCCTTCCTTCCTTCCTTCTCCCCTCTCTCTTTCTCTGTTGCCCTCTTCCTCTTTGCCCCTCTCTCTCCATAATCCATCAGCCAGATTGCTATTGAAGTTATTTTCTAAGGCATCAGTTTATGTGATCTCCTTGCCCACTCACTCTTACTCAATCATTAACTCCAACGGCTCCCTTTTATTCCTAGGAGTCTTTTAAAATTCTTTACGATATGGCACCTTCTTATCATTACAGTTTTCCTACACTTTATTCCTCATAGAGCAGTTCTAACCATATTGACCTACTTGCTGTTCTTCCCATGTGATGTTTCAGGTCTCATCTCAGTACCTTTATGCTGGCTGAACTTAGTGCCTGAAATGTCTTTTC
Organism: Antechinus flavipes; assembly: GCF_016432865.1. Classification (NCBI taxonomy): domain Eukaryota; kingdom Metazoa; phylum Chordata; class Mammalia; order Dasyuromorphia; family Dasyuridae; genus Antechinus; species Antechinus flavipes. The sequence goes on from NC_067399.1 coordinate 451,348,153, forward strand.
CTTAGCTTTACCTCTTTCATCCCTGACTTCTTTCAAGATTTAGCTCAAGCTCTATGTTCTCCAGGAGGTTTTTTGTGGTTCTCAAACTCCTCTCAAATGCTACCTTATATCTACTTTGTTAGTGTCTTATATTTTTCTATATCTCTCATTAGAATTTAAGCTCCTTGAAGGGGTTTGGTTTGGCTACTGAGACCAATGGCTTAGAGCTATTGGCATCTGTTTGGAAAAAATACTTCTAAATTAAAGACTTTTAACCTGGGATCCACAGTTTCAGAAATTGTTGGTCTATGGAAAGATTCTAGAACGTCTGGGAATTTGAATGGGAATAGAATTTCTTATTTATATGTACCAGTCTCTATCTGAAATTTAATATTTCCTTTGATTATTTAAAAATTATTCTGGAGGCAGCTAGGTGGTGCAATGGATAGAGCACCAGCCCTGAAGTCAGGACGACCTGGGTTCAAATTGGTCTCAGACACTTAACACTTCCTAAATGTGTGACCTTGGGCAAGTCTCTTAACCCCAATTGCCTCAGGGGGAAAAATTATTCTGTGTAGTGATCTGTAGGCTTTATTAATTTTCCATCATATACACACACACAGAATCCTTCTTCTAGATGGAATCAATGGTTCTTCCTTCCATTGTGTACATCCGAACTGTCTTCCACTCTGCTTCTCATCCTCCAATCTAGAGATTTGCCTTTCAATGTGGAAGTCTGGTTTTAACTCAAACCTAGCCAACTTCCTAGCTTAGAGCCTACTTGAAACTCTCAATTACACTCAATGAGACAGAAAAGGAGAATAGCCAACATTCATTTTGTTCTTCCCACAAACCAGGGAGAATAGAAATATAAGTATTCTTGTTTTTGCTTTATGGCTCAGCTCAGAAAGGTGAAATGTCCTTATTCAAAGAGTTTGGATGTAACACAGGCTAGGACTCTCACCCCAGAAGTGCCTCTCACCAGTTATTTCTCCAAGAAGAAATGAGAAGAGATTCACTTTCAGAGTCTAACCTGCTCTTTTTGAAGAGAGGTATATTGACTTTTTTCTTTTCTAGCATGTTCTGAATTACTCATCATTTTTTCAAAGAACACTGCTTTGGTAGCAATTGGAATTAGTAGACTTGGGTCTGACTTACCTGTGAATTTGGGCACATCATCTATTCTCTCTGAGCCTTTCCATCCTTGTCTGCAAGATGGGAACACTCCCAAGCCTACTTAGGTCAGAGGGTTGTTGTGAGAATGAAATTGGATAATGTAAATAACAATTCTTATAAACTTTAAAGTACTATGACAATGTAAACTATTACTATTACTATATATTCTAATTGATTAAAGTAGGATTTATTCATTTGGATCTTCTGTTGCTTCCTCACTTATGGTTTTTATGAATTCTCTCCTCTGGTTTTCTGGCTCTGAATCCTTTTCAGAGGTTATCATCCTCCTCGTTTATTTTTTTACTAAAATTATGAGGTTTTCTAAACCTTCCCTCTTACGTCATACAGGCATTAGAGAAATCCTACCCTCTCCCACTTTTGCCCTCATTCATTCATTCATTCCTTAAACATTTGTTGAATGCAAGGACTTGGGTTATAGGAGAGTCTGAAAAAGACAGAGAAATGATATCATTATAATGTAAAACAAAATGTTCTAAGTAGACTAGACTTTAGGGAGAAGATTTCAAAGTGTTTCAGAGGAAAAAAAAAAGAGCAGCAGGATCCCATTGGCAGAGACCCCAGGGGAACAGGAGGCTCTCACTCCATATATCTCATCTGTTGCCAAGACTTGTTCATTACTACCTTCACAATAGCTCTCATCTACATCCTTTTCTATTCACTCTCACCCATTACTCTGGTACAGACTCCCTCATTTCTTCACTACTGGACTATTGCAATAACCTTTTTATAAAGGCCACCTTAGTTGGATTTTTCCAACTAAAAAGCATTTATTTTCTTTCCTTCCCACCTCCCCCCAACTGAAAAAAAAAACCCACAAAACCCTTGTAAATTCTGTATAGTAACCAAAACGCCATATCCAATGCATCTTTCATTTTGTTTTTTCAGTCTGTTAGCTCTGTCAGGAGACGGGTAGCAGGCTTCAACATTGGATTTCTGGAACTTGCTTGAGCATCGCATCAATTTTTCTTGTGGTTCTGCTCACTTCATTGTATATAAGTTTATATAAATCTTCCCAGGTTTCTCTGAAACTCTTTTATTCTTTTGGTGTGATTCTTGTCATTTAGTCATTTCAGTAATGTCTGACTCTTTGTGACCCGCTTTGGGTTTTCTTGGCAAAGATAAAAGAGTGGTTTGCCATTCCATTCTCTGGCTCAATTTGTGGATGAGGAAACTGAAACAGACAGGGGTAAGTGACTTGCCAAAAGTTTTATATATATATATATGTCTCAGACCGAATTTGAACTCAAGAAGATGAGTCTTCCTGACTTCTATGTACTGCGACTTCTATTAAAGTAATATACCATAATTGTTCAGCCATTCCCCAATTAAAGAATGGATGAATGCTCCCTCAGTTTCCAGTTCTTTGCTTCCACAAAAAGACATACTTAAAATATTTTCCTACACATAGGACTTTTTCCTCTCTGGGTTGTAGGCCAAACTGTAGTATAGCTAGGCCAAAAGATTGCCCCTTGGTAACTTGGGTGAAGCAGAGTTTCAAACTGCTTTTTGGAATCGCTGACCAATTCAGAGCTAAGATTCTGATAGAAGTTTGTGAGTAGTTTCCCTCTCCCCATCTGTTAATTCGACTCACTGTTTGTGAAACTAATTTTACTTTTGTAAATTGGGATTCTGGCTATTAGAACGGTCCTTCAGAAGTCTTTTAGAAGGACTCCCGCTGGCTACTCCTCCATCCCTTGCATTTTTCTGCTAGAAAGAAAGTACAAGTAGGCTTGGGATGCCTTAGATAAGCTTTTATCTCCCATCTATATATTCTGCTTCTTTTGGGTGTATGAAGAATGAAGCTTCAACTTCCCTCAACATTTAGATTCCCCTATAAAGGTGCTTTCCCCTGGCTTGGAATGTGACATGATAACCAACATCCAAGCCAGCCAGTCTACTCCATAAAGATATAGAAGTTATCTCAGTTATTTCCCCCTCATCCCCAAATCTGACTTCTGATTCCTCTAGGTAAGCATCCCCTGAAAATAATAAGATGTGAGGGGAGTTTTCTCTAACATTAGCCTTACAGGTCAGTACCACGCCCTTAGATAAGGACTAATCTTACGCATGTCATTTCTCAGCATTCATTGGCTTACTGAGAGATGCCCTGTGGGCTGTTAGACCATTTCTATTGGGAAAACAAACAAACAAACAAACCCAGAATCCCATCAAGTACAACCTGTAGCTGAACAAGAACTCATTTGATAGTCATCACCCTATCAAATTGTGCTGTAATAACAGAAGACTCACTATCTAATTTGGGCTGGTTTTAAGGACCCTTTCTTTCCATTGAGGTGAAATCTGTCTTTGTGAATTCTGCATGGTGTTCCTAGCTCTGTCCCTTCTGGCAATGAAGAACAATGCTAATTCCTCATGCTTTATCTTCCCTAAATCTTCTTCAGCAGAGACCTTTTCAGTTCCTTGTTTGGTCTGGTTTCCAGTGATCTCATCCAACTGATAACCTTCTTTTAGACATGTTCCAGTTAGTTTCCTATTCTGTTCTCACCCTAATCTTCCCCCTCCTCCCCATACTCCCCAACCCCACTGCCTTCCCCAAATAGAGAAACATATGCAATCTAAAAAAAAAAATTCTTTCGAGGACTTTTTGTGTTTTACCCTCTCCCTCAAAAAATTCTATCCCATTCTAAGTCTCCCAAGTATTAGTGAAGTTTAAACTAATAACTCACATTTCCTTAAGTTTTGCCAGTTTCTTTATGCCCTTTCATGAAGCAGATAATGCAAATTATGTCAGCTCCACTTTATAGATGCAGAAACTGATGCTCAGAATAGTCTTGTTTATGATGCTAGTGATTCCAAGGCTCATGGTCTTTCTACTTTATGAGTACTGAATATTATCATTTTATGGCCAAAACAAGTTACTCAAAACACAGTTCTATATTTTTAAGCTGAAGAATAATGTAAGGCACTAAAACTAGTATATACCCAAGTCTTCCCTCTTTCCACTAGAAACTCCAGAATTCTTACATCTTTATAGCAATTCGACATCATATGAAAACATTAAAAAAAAAAAAAAGTCATTTGCTGTGGTCATTGTTACTCAAAAATACTGGCCACTTGGACAGTTGGTCACTCAGAAGATCAGGGCCAAAGATCCCAAATTAAGAAGTCATCTTTTGTGTGACCAAAAAGAGATCTAAAATTTAGGGAAGAAGATCCAATCTCTACTCTCATGGAACTTACAGTCTTATAGGGAAATTATTTAACTGACATCATGAGATTACAGAATTCATTCTCCCTGTAAAGCCACAACCAAAAGGCTTTAGATGAGACAGATTTTGATTCATTTCTTAAGAATCCATGCAGTGGGGCAGTTAGGGGGCGCAGTGGATAGAGCACCAGCCCTGAAGTCAGGAGAACCTGAGTTCAAATCTGGCCTCAGACACTTAATACTTTCTATCTGTATGACCCTGGGCAAGTCACTTGACCCCAATTCCCTCAGGGGGGAAAAAAAAATCCATGTTATTCAGCCCCATAGGAGAGAACTTAGACTTCTTCGAACTTAAGAAGCCCCCTCCAGATTTAAACAGTGAAGAGTTTTGAGAAAAAGCTTCCTAACCAGTTGTTTCTGAACCTCTTTTTTGTCACCATGATAGCAATTCAGTGAGGATTGCTCTACTGGTGAGGAAGGATAAATGAAGTATCTAAGCAAGAATTAAACTCGGGGGTTTCTGGACTCTAAGTCCAGAACTTACCTAGTGTACGCCCTAGCTGCTTCAAAGACTATGTGATTAGGTTTTGAGGGGGCAAGCGTGTAGTGGTAGCATTAACCTGGACTCAGAGTCAGAAAGCCTGTGTGTGTCCCAGCTCATGAGCTTCCTATTCGTGCAACTGTTGGCAGGCTGCTGCTTCTCCCTGGGTCTCATTTTCGGCATCTGAAAAAGGAGGGGGTGAAGGGGAGCCCTGCTTACTTACATCCCTCAGAGATTTATGATGAAAGCACAAGAGTTGAGGACCACAACAAACTTTGTGTAGTGAGTCAGAAATAACATAGGCAAGTTTCACCTTGCCCTTGAATCATCCTCATGCGGTGGACCTCCCTGGATAACATTTGTAACATGGGAGAGGAGAGGCTGGCTTGTCTCTTATGCTTGGCCCAGGTTTAGGGCATTTAAATCTGCCCCATCCAGACATCCACTTTCTCTCTACTATTTCACCTGGAGGCTGCAATTCCTCTGTCTCCCAGAGGTGCCAGTTCTGGTCCACTTCCATTGTTCTGGTGAGAGGGCCGGACTTGGGTCAAGCAGTGACTTTATACACTTTGTGAGGAAGGATGGGTCACTTCCCATCCGAGTGTCATCTTCACTGACAATATCTGAGTTGTAACACTTGAATTCTCTACCTCTCATTTTCTATGATGAGAAAGAGTTTTGCTGGCCAGGCTCCTTAGACTTGTGCCCCATCTCCTATTCTAGGATCTGTCTCGTCGGGGTCCCCCTTACGGAGGACCGTTGCTATCCACAAACGTTTGGCAGAAGTGGGGTCCGGGGGGGATGGTGCCGAGGTCAGCAGCTTGTTCTGCTTGTTGGATGTCTTTCCCAACAACTCAGATACAATATTCAGAATCAGAGTTTGAATTCTGATGTGCCCTTTTCCACCTGCATGCTATCCAGCAAGCCGGCTTCTCTGTATCTCTGTTACCTCATCTATAAAATGGCATGTAAGTCCCATCAGCTTCAGCTTGCTGGTACAAGTCGTTTCCACTTCCAGCCCTCCACGACCCTTTTATCTTTCCACATCTCGTTTTCTCTGACGGGGGCAGACCGCCTTAAGACTTTCACTGTTAGATCTGAAAAGATCTTGGCGCTTGGTTAGTCCAGCTGCCTCATTTTATAGGACACAGGGAAACGACACACGGACTTGCCGTCCTGCCTTCGGCAGCCTCTCCCTGGGCACGCGTTGATCTAATTCCAACTCCCCTGTTCAGAACTGATCTCCTCCAGGATGTTCTTGCCAACCACAGGGTCATTGTTTCTGCCCTAATTTTCCCTTGTTCAGGGAGCCTCGTTATCACTGATGTAGGGATCACGGTTCCACCAAGATGCAAGGGGTGTGATGGGAGCCCAGGTCTCCGACTTTCCTGAGGTTTGTGTGTGTGTGTGTGGTGTGGGACACACGCCGCCCTCAGCTCGGCCCTTTCTCTCCAGCTCGTGTCTGGCTGCCCTCACAGCCTGCGAGATTAGTGAGAATAACCAGCCTCATTCTATGGGTGAGGAAACTGAGGCTCAAAGAGGGGCTCCCCGGCGTGGTGGTTCCGGCTCCGAACCCGGTCACGGCCGGCTCTGTTACGTCCTGGCGCCTTCTGGTGCCGGGGCCGGGTGGGACCGCGGCAGGTGCCCCCCGCCCGCTCCGCGTCGCCCCTGCCACGCCCTCGCCTTACAGCCTGGCCGGGGGCGCCAGCAGGGCATCGGCCCCTTTGTAATTCTGGCTTGTCCCGTCCCCAGGTCCTACAGATCTCAGCATGAAAGGCGGGGCTGCCTCCACCACCGCCACCACCACCACTACCACCACCACCACCTCGTCCTCCTCCTCCTCTTCCAGCAACAGCACCAGCCGGGGCATGGCCACTGCCCAGCTCAGCCCCACGGAGATCAGCGCAGTGCGGCAGCTCATCGCTGGCTACCGAGAGTCTGCCGCCTTTCTCCTGAGGTCTGCGGACGAACTGGAAAACCTCATATTGCAGCAAAACTGACGCCCCAGCGCCCGGAGAGCTCCTGTGTCACATGACAATTTCCACCCTAGAGAAAGGGGCTGCCCCCAGCTGAGGACCTGGCGTCTTCTTTCCCCTCTAGCTGGTACATTTTATTTAAAGAAAAAAAATGGGTGGAACCTAAACGAGCTGTTTCTACACACACTCCAAGCACCTGGGACTTTGGGCACAAGGACACTTTTTATTTGTTTTGAATCTCACCACACAGGTGCACTTACCTGCTTGGAAGAAGCCAAACGGGCAGCTTTGGAGGGGGTTTGAACTTTCTTGACAGGGAGCTTGGGAGCTGTGGCCGTATTTAGAGTAACCTTCGTGGACCCTGACGTTAGAATCCCATCCCCAGATAATTACCTTTCAAGTCTTAGGTGAGCAGAATTGCATATTTATTGAGAAAAAACAAAATGGACCCTCCTCCTCCTCCTCTACCCTTAGTAATTTATTTTTCTGAAAATGGATTCTTTTGTGTTTGTACAGATTGCTAGTTTGTGTCTGTCTGATCAGAAGGAATTTATTCCTACGAACTAACATTCCATATCACTACAGTGACAGGGGTGGGCAGCAGGGCGGAGAGGCAGAAGGAGGCCGGCTTCTCCCGGGGCCCAGGACCTGGAGCTTGCAGCCCACCTCCCCCGCAGTCAGCCGCCAGGAGACTGAACTGCACCCACTAGCTGTCGTGTCTAGACTCAGATATGCTCTCAATCAGACCCCACTGCTGCTACAGGAACACAGTCTCCTCCAGTCAGTAACCTCAGCATGGGCAGCGCCAAGTGGAAGGACCTCACACACATGTAACCCCCCGCAGACAAACCCCCCTCCATCCCAGACCCACTGCCGCGGCAGTCCCAGTTCTGCAAACCCCCTCACACGGTCACCGTCTGTCTTCTACCTCACACTCCAGCGTGGGCTTTTCCCAGAACGGACGTGCCCTGAGCCTGCTCAGAATGGCTGTTCCCCAGCTTTCCCCGCCCCCAGTACCTTGATATGAAGTGAATCCAAATTGGGTATCTGAGAAACGACGGGCAGTGAGCTTCCCCCAAGTCCAAACCAGCAAAGCCAGACGCCGGGGCCATAGACAGCCAGCTGCCGGCTCCCTGACAGACCTCCCCTCTCGCCCCTCCTGGGGCGGCGAAGACAGACCTTTCCTGGAGGACGGGGGAAGGGAAATAGCTCCCGGCGCCCCTCGCAGGGAGAGCCCGAGGCAGATGAGGAGAAAGCGGGGCTCCTCTAGAGGAGGTGTCGGGAGCTACGTCCCCCTCCCTCTCCGCCCGGCTGACTGAGGGAAGCAGGGGCCACAGCATCTCCTGGGACCGGCTCCCTTGGGCGCGAACGGTCCTGGAAGAAACCCACAGTCCCTAGAGTGTGAAGGAAAAAAAGCTGGCCTGGTTTCTTCCCTTCCTATAGGCACTTCCTTTTGCTCAGTGCAATACCTACCAGTGCTGCTAAAGCCAGGGACTTAGCTTAGACCTCAAAGGGCCCTGTCAAGGCCTCTCAATGCAACATGTGCAGTAGCCATAAGCGCAGCAAACGCTGCCCCATGACCTGTGAGACTTCTAGCTCCTCTATCTCAGCGACGGCCACCTTCACCCAGCCGAAGCAGACCGGGACCCGAGGTGCCTGGCCCAGGGGAGCGGAGAGTTCCCAGCAACCACCTTGGCTATCGTTATCGAGACCCCTCTCCCTCAAACCAGCTCCTCTCTAGCCTCGGTCACTCTCCCTCTTATTACAGCATTCAAGATGGTGGCAGGCTTCCCTCAGGAAGGGAGGGAGGGAACTAGATCGGACTGTTCCTCCTTCCAGGCACAAAACCCATGACCTGGCTCTAGCCAGGAAGGCCCCTGGCTGAGTGGCAAAGGACAAGGGGCAACCGAAAGATGAGGAACCCACAACTCTGCCTTTCAACCCCCCACCAGAGGTGGTACGGTCTTCTCTTTTGCATACCCTGTTCCCAGGGACAGTAGGGCTCCCACACGCCATTTTAATCACACCGGTTCTGTCAAAATAAGCCTTCTCCTTGACTGATTTTTGGGCAGCCTGGGCCTCATCAGGGTTAAAACAGCCAAGACAGATCCACATCACAGCACATACTTCAGTGCCCAGAGCCTCTCCCCTTAGACTCTCCAGACCATGCACCGTTCGGATCACAGGACCCCCTAACGCCCCTCTCGCCCCCACCCACACACACACTCAGCATTTGAATTTGTGTAAATATTTATTTTTGTGTGTGAACAATACTACAAAGTAACCAACAGACCTTTTGCAAAATGTTACCCCGAGCAATTTGTGAAAGTCTTAATGTTTAAAAAACAAAATGGCTGAGACAATCGCCGCCTTAGAATTCTTGTTATCAATTGCTTACGTTTCATCTTCTTGAGGCAGCAACCAGGCTAATCCCAGAGCTATCAGTCTCTTGACACACTGACATAAGACACGGGAGAGGTTCCCCTCCCAAGGGACTGTGTAAAGAGCAGCATTTGCTACAATTTGAAGTTGGATTTTTCTGAGTTCAAGCCGTCTTAACAGATCACTTTCGGCCCTGCCTTAGTATTGTGGTAAGAGTGTAGGTTTAATGTGAAACACGTGCCACTGGGAGAAGACGGGACTCTCAGGTGTAGCTGAAGGACAATAGATTCCCCATCACGTTACCATCACCTCATAGGTTTAACCTGCACCTGGTGGGTCAGTTCGTTTTGAAGCCCTAATGATGAATGGCAGAATCTGGAGCAGGTTATTAAGTGGAAACAGGACCCCATTTTCTAGTATAGTCACAGAAGTCTGGGTTCTTGGTTTGCCTTTTTTTTTCCTCATTTAACGATGCAGCTTCTCTCTCCTCCCTCCCACCCCCTACTCCATACTCCTCACTGTCTCCCAAGTACCAGCATGCTTGTTCCGGCTGTAGGTTTGAAGAACATGTTCTTGTCTGCCCTGACCTCCATTCCAACTGCAGCTGTGCTCCCTAAAGCTGTTTCAAAGGCCGTCCCAACTGTCCTAAATTCTTGTTGAAGGGCCTAAGGGCTAAACTCCCATTTTGGATTCTAAGAGAAAAAGGAAAGGATGGAAGCAGAACACAACAGCAAGAAATGTTTGGGATAGGGCTTAGAGGATTAGGGAAGGCAAGCTGTAAACGAGGAGAGGGGCGATGGTCAGGACTTGAGATTCTGTAGAGCAAACCCATGGGAGAAACCCATGATTGTGTTCAGCCCATCGGAAATTCATCTTTACCTTCATACCTTGTACACATGGATTATTCGATTCCTGAGGACAGTGTTGCAATGAGGGGGAAAAGTGTTCAGAGGATTTCCAAACAGGTGAGACCCTGTCTATTCCCAATCCAAAGGGCCACTCACCATTCCAGGGGTGGCTGGCGGATTAACTACCAGTCCATTTTCAAAATGCTGCTTTGAACTCAGAGGGTTAATATACTTTTAATTTGTAATTTTTTGTAAAACTTTTTACAAGGTAGTGTAGTATTTCACCAGAATACCAGTTTCAATCCGTCCATGGTCTGATTTTTATATAATTTAGTGGTGCTTTAGAAATTTTTGGTTTTTGTTGGTTCCGAGCTCAAGAGCTCAATTCTTTGCCTGTATCTACCTAAGACCAATGTGAACCTTTGTCTTTTGGCTCCTAATTTTGGACTCAGTGAAAGTGTACTGTTTACATGTACAGATCCCCCCATCCCTGTGTGGTCTGCAAGACTCGCCCGTTGAGGAGGAAGATGCGCCTCACTCAACTCATCTGCTTAGCAAAGCCACAAATCTCTCCTCTTTTACCTGTGTTTCCACCTAAGAGAGAAAAAAGAAACATAATTTTTTAACCTCACCACAACAGATCTAGGATTTGCTACAAACATTTCTGGAACTAGCAAATCGTTTCCTTTTTGCATGGATGGCCCACGGTCCTTTGTCTTGTGGTTGGTCTAGCAGTGATAGTCAAAGTAAGGACACCTCTTGATTTCTTTGGTTGGTAAGAGGCATAGATGGAGAATTGTCACCTAAATGGGTCCGATTCTCCTCATGATAAAGCAGAAGTTATTCTAGCCTTTGGGTCCAAATGGCTATCAAGGGACAAGGCCAGTAGGCCTTCGCCCTCTGGCACAATTACAGGTTATTAGGAAAGTATCAATCTGACACTTTCAAATGTGTCTTCAGTACTCACCTGGGACACTTAGGGACCCAGGAGGGAATAACCATCTTTTGAGAGAGGCTCAGATAGCAAGCACTTAAGACAATGGAAGAATTCCAACTTCTAAAGGTGACACTTTACTGCTTAATCAATTATTTCACCTCTAAATTATATTTTTACAGAGATGCACCTATGCAACTTAACGTGGCTTTTTTAAGCAGATGAGGACTTCCTCCTCAATGCTCTCTATAAAAATTATTTGTGTTCTATATAGTGGGTTTTTTCCAGTAAATGTGGCTTAATATTTTAATTCTTAGAATGTGTGTCTATTCTATGTGATGCAACTGAATTCTGTTTTGTTTGTGGAATGATTAGCACAGGCCAACGCCCCCCCCTCACTTAACAAAAGACCAATGAGCTGTTAATCAAGCTGTTCTCTCCATGGTATTACTTGCTAAATGCACTGATTTCATAAGTACGTGGAATCCTTTTTCTTTGGAATCTGTATATCATATATAAGACTGAATCTACTTAATAAACACACTGTATAACAAACAGACTGCTTAGTTCTCTGCATCTGGTGGTCAAAGTGAACGTCCACTCCTTTTTAAGCAAGCTTTCAGTCATCACGAGGTTCAACCTCTGCCTGCAGCACAAGTAAGCAATAAATGAATCTCTCAGAGTTAGAAGGAATTTCAGAGGTCCTCAAGTCCAGTAAACAAAATAGGAATCACAGCCTACAACATCCCTATCATCTAGTCTCAAAAAAGTGTTTACAGCCTCCTCAAGCAGCCCATTTCTCCATTTGATAGTTTTGAGTCCTTTCTTGGGATGAGCTAAAAGCAACTCTCTGGAACAGTCCCCAATAGGCCTAGGACAAGTTCTATTTCCTCTCATAAACAAGGATGCTTCAAATATGCAAAGACTACACTAAATTTTCACCTCTCAGTTCCTGTAGGTTGAACATTCTCAATTCCTTCACCTGATTCATTTATAACATGGTCGTCCCAATCCTCATCCCATCTTGATTCCTCCATCCCCAGTCCATTTCAGTTTGCCAACGACTTTTCCAAAATGTACATGATTTGGACAAAGAACCAGCAGAGAAGACAAGCAGAACTGAAAGAGATCAGTGTCACCAAAAAAAAAAAAAAAAAAAAAAAATCAGATTATCTAGGAAAAGAAGGTAATTAACAGTGCTGGGCTGCAGAGAGGTCTGGAATTCTAAAGTCAGAAAAAAATTGCCATTAGATCTAGCAATTGAGATTCTATTATTTAGCCCTCACCTCACATATCCAATCTGTTGCCAAGCTTTGTTTTTACTTTCCCAGCTTTTACAGCTATTTTCCCCACCACATTACTGCAGGCTCTCTTCACCTTAACCCTATTACGCAGGAATACTGCAAAAGACTTCTGATGGATTTCCCCATCTCAAGTCTCTTCTCATTTTAATCTACCCCCAGATGGCAGTCAGGGATCTCTTCAAAGTACAGGTCTCACTGGCTGTCCTTCATGCCTGGAATGCTCCCTGGCTTCCTTGCCAACTCAAATCCCACCGTATGCATGACACAGTTAATTCATGTGAGCAACACCTCTGCATGCCCAAATAAGCCCACAAACGGGGCAAATATTTTTCCTCTGAGATTAAAATACACACATACACGATTGCTTTCCTCCAAGACTATCTTCCACTGCAAAAATCCTGTCGTTCAATTTTTTGCATGTTATCTCCATTAGAACACGAGTTCCTTGAAGGCAGGAACTATGTTTATTTTCTTTGTAACCCTAGTACTTTGCAATGCCTAGAACATAATAAGCATTTAATAAATGCTTGCTGATGGACATCCAGAAAGCAAAATGCTCCACATGTGATCTGACAAACAGAAATAAGATTTGCTTCTCCTTAAATAATCATGCATTAAGCCCCTACAGCCACACGGACAGTCTGAGGAACTTATAGAATACATTGTTTCAGAAAGCTAATTATTTCCCAAAGGCAATCCATCAGAAAAATTTTCATTTCCGAGGAAGTCATACCAAAGCAGCAGAAGCCAATGATCATCACAAAGGTACCTGTGCTGCTCCAATTTGAAGAACAGCACTTAATTCATGATAGACTTTCTCCCTTGGCATTCTGATCTTACTGTCACTAGTGTTGGTTATTTTCTATGGGTTTTCTTGAAATGATTCCCAGAAAGCGGTCTTAAATGTGATTAAGTTGAGGAAGGGGGAATCATAGAATTTCTAGATCTAGAGCTAGAAGTGACTTCCAGAGAGTTTTAAACATTCAATTATAATATAGGTAGATTTCAAATGTGAATTGAATTTTGGGAAATCAATTTCTGATTCACAAGTTCAAGGCGAGTCCTGAAGGGAATGCTTTTGTCAAGAATCCACTCCCATCATGTTCCACCAACTTAACTAAGGTACCTTTATATATTGTTTTAAAGTAACTTCATGAAGTAGGAAGAGCTGTGCATTGACAGTTGGCAGATCTGAGTTCTAGTCCTAGTTCTGCCAGCCATTAATTATGTGATTATCGCTGAATTATTTTCCTTCTGTCTCACTTTCCTCTCTAAAGGGGATAGGACTCCTTGGCCTACTAAGTCTCTTCCTAGTTAGTACTAGTATCTGATCGCAATCTAAACAACTTATGCTCTTTCTTTTTGGGGGAAAGGAGGTCAAGAGGAGTATTCCTTTTCCTTTCTCTTCCAAGAGTAGATTCCATCTCTAGCCCCTAGTATAGTTAGTGAGGGGACCTAACACTAAGTATTTCATTCTGGTGAAAAATTTCCAATAGTAATGCAACTTACCGCTACTGAAAAAATCCAATTAGCTCCTTTTACTAACAACTCACATTTCTGAGGCATTCTGGGTTTTAACAGTGTCCCTCCCCCTCCAACTCCAAGATGGAGCAGACTGACTTACCAGTGGTCATTCAGCTAGTTACTGTTGAGTACAGTACCCTTTCCTCCCATCAATTGTCATTTATATGCTAGCTTGCTTAAGAGCCAATGAAAAAGCCCTTATCTTACAGGAGTTTCCTAATCATATTTTTGTTCACATATACTAGTTATCTATGCAATTTTTTTTTATTATTTTGTCTGGGTCTTTTTGAATAGTATTTTATTTTTCCAAATACATGCAAAGATAGTTTTCAACATTTACCTTTCCAAAATTTTCTCCCTCCACAATTTTTTAAAGGGCTTATTTTAATAGGCAAGTTAAATTAAAAAAATAAGTTCCAATTAGTATCATGTTCCTTCCATATGTTGTCCTGTGCTATGGAACCAGATTAATTCTCTCTATCCATTTCCTATCCATTAAAATCTTTCTACCCTATCCTAATTCTTATGACTGCTGAACAAAACTAAAGCTGGAGTCAGAAGAATTTGGGACAACTCAATACAAAGTCAACTCTGGTGGACTGGATGTCTAGATTGTCAAGCAGTCTCAACTCCAGACTATCCAGACTAATCTATCATTTAACTTGAAATATAAGTTTCTTAGATGCAGGGCTTATTTCAGTTCCTTTGTTCCCACACACCCAGCTTAGTGCTGGTGCATACTGGACATTTAATAAATGCTTGGCGATTGATTTTGTGATACATTAGCACAAGTTAGGTCTAACAAAAAATTTACTTGAAAAGGCAGTTAAAAGGTAGTTCAACCAGTTCTGAGTATGTAGACTACATAAGCAATGTCTGAGGTTAGCTCAGTTTCAATCGCCACACCTAAAACTAAGGTTCAGATCTTCACTGTTCTGTTCAACATACTTTAGTTAATGCATATAAATCATTAGAAAAGTATTAACAGTTCCCTAAATGTGATGGGCCTACTGACCAACCATCTCCTTCATCACTAACTGAAAGCAGCACAGGAGTACAATGCGAGTCAGTTTTTGCTTGCAATTTTAAAGACAAAATTCAGGAGAAGGGCTTTATAGTTTGACTTAGGGCAAGGAAAGATTAGACAATAACAGAAAGCTTACCTTGTGCTTATTCAGTTTTCTCTCCCTCCTCCCCTTTCTCTCTCTCCCCCTCTCTCGAGCGTGCACGTAAACGCAACACACACACACACACACACACACACACACACACACACACACCCCCTTCATAAATTCAATGAAGCAAAGGGATCACTACAATTGAACCAATATCACATGATGTTTTTCATGGAAAATATCCAGAAGGAAATGAAGTCTTTTCTCTGTCCTGTACCTACTACCCCCAAATCAGTGAATGTGCATACTCCAAATAACAGACTACTTGGTAAGATAATTGAAACCACAAATGCAGATTTTACAGAAAGTTTATTTTTTTCCAATACCACAAGGGACATACAAGAGCAGTGCTTTCTCTGGACAGCTCTGCAGACCAGACCAGTTTCAAACTGTACACTATAGTGGCCCCAAAGGACACAGCGAAGAAGGAAGAGGAGGCTCAAAAAAGGGCTTGGGCTCTCTGCTCCCTATCTTTGGTAAACAGGCTTTTGAAATTGTCACCGACTTGCCAATACCGCATTTCAAATCACCACTTTGTTCTCTCTCATACTTCATATCACAAAGTTGCCACAATGAATTTAAAGGGAAGAAGTGGGTGAGGGAGGGGAGAGGCCAGAGAAGAAGGGGCAAGTGAATGATCCTGACTGAATTCAATGAAATGCACTGTTGCCATACAAATTGTATACTTCTTACAGAAGCACTCACATGGGGAAATTAAAAATTAAACAGGAGAATCAAGTATGTAACAAGAAAGGATACAAGAAAGGGAGGAAGAGGGAAGAGGAGAGGGGATAGAGCATGAAGAGCGACAGATGAGCCTACTCACTAAAAATTGGCTGGGGAGGAAAACCAACATTATACTCTTTTATCTTCCCAATTCTACCATCCAAAGTCAGGCCAAACCAACCCACACGACCACATTTTCCAAGACGGTCAGGCTTGCTGGGCTCCCTTACAGTTAGTTAGTTCACTACACTGAATTCAAACCCATGAGGACACTCCTCGTGCTGCCGAGGAACATGTGAGGAGGCCCCACAGCAATTAATACTGTCCGTGACAAAGGGCACCTCCTTGTAAATGTTCCTGGAGATCTGCTACGATGTGGCAGCGAAAAGCCCCAGCTGCAGAATTTAGACCTTTAAAAAGAAGGCGCAAAGGAGCAAAATGTATTTGTTCGGCAAGGTGTAGGCAGGTTGACCTTGAAATTGCACCTGCAGTCAGCCTACCCACAGTTACCTCTGTGAGAGAGAGCCTGGCGGATCTGACAGGAAAAACCTCCTTGAGCCCACCCTCACATCGGATGGACCAGAATACAGTGGCTCTGACTACAGATGTAAATTAGTAACTAACACCATTTGAATGCAATACTGCTGAAGACTGAAAATAAGGGAACAGACCTTTATGTTCTATGTACAATACATCCATTTACAGAATTGGCCAGTACTGTGTACAACATATAAATACATGATAAAACATTAGAGATGCATAGAGTATACTTACAAGAGCCAAATATTTCACTTTATACATCCAAGAATAAAGAGTTAAAAATATAAAAATAAGAAACACACACTGCTTTGAACTGTAAAATGACTTTCACGTACACAGCTGCCGACTCACAGCGAGTCCAAAATGGTCTGGAGAAGGTCTCTGAGGTGGAAAGTCACTTGCCCCACTACTGAACTCCTGAGTTGCAGGGTCTTGAGACAGCAGCAGTGTGTGGTCTTTCAACAAGAAAACTGGCTCCCTTCCCTCCCAATTCCAAACCCATAATTCCAACAGGTCTAGGATTCTTTCATTCCGGTGAGAGATGTCAAGGCAGGAAAACTTCCAAATTGGCTTCTCAGGAGCGGAAGGCAGGAATTACTCATGTTGAAATTCCCCAGGGTCAAAATGGCTCCATCTAAGCAATCACCTAAACGTGGGTCAATAGCCCTGCTTGGCAGGGCTGAGCTACTGCAATCTCACTCGGCTCTGAGGAGCTCAAAGATTCTCCCTTCACTTAGGAGAGTGGGAGGGAGGGCAGTCAGTTGGGGAGGAAAATGCTGACTTGTTGCAAAGTAGCAGAAAAACAGGTGGCAAGAAGAATCAAGTGGAAGACTGAAATTGTTCTGTTTGAGCAAGGAAGCTCCTAACCTAACTCGGCCCCTCGTAGAGAACTCAGACTTCTAGCTCCTCTTACCAGTTCTGTTGAAGGTCAAGTGGCTCTTACAAAGGACCCACTGGAAGGCAGACAGCCTCTCAGATTCAGGGGTTAGACTTGGGAGGTGCAACAAAGTCTCTATAATGGTGTTGAGTTAGAAAAAACCCCCTTCAGTAAGAGATGATCTTCTGCAAACCCGAGAAGCTCAGTGAACAGAAGACTCGAGTGTTGTAGACTTGGGGGGAGGGGAAATAGGAGTGCTTCCTGCTCAGTGTAATATTGTCTCTATTATAACAAATAATATTTTCTTGTGTACAGATTTCAGATCATTATCAAAATACACACACTAAATATACATTTTTTCCATGGCCATAATTTATTATCTCACCACAAGGCACAATACACAAAGCTTTGAGGGTCCTATACAGTCATCGTGACAAAATGCCCCACATCCTTTACACATAATCATAGCTTTTAGGCTACAGGAGCATTTGAGTGAGATTTCTTCCATGTTGCTGCTATCGGTGAACATTTGCACAGAGAGTGATGCACTGTGGTTTGCAGCAAAGTTTGCTTTGTGGCTAAGCTGCATCACACTCCCAGCTAGGCTTCTGGGAAAGGCTGGTGTGCTAGATGAATAATTAAAACTGGTAGAATTCAACTGCAGCTTAGAAAGCTTCCCATAAAATGCCTGCTTGATATTGAGCTGGGAGGGGATGGAAGAAGGTTCTAATGGCTGATTGAGCCCTTTTCCAGGTTCTCTGGGGAGCTTGAAGAATGGCAAATCCATGACAAGGGGCATCCCTTGAAAATGCTCCATGAGTTCAAAAGGTTTGTGGCCAATGGCTTTCCTGTTCTCTGCATTACTCTTAGGAGGGTCATCCCCACAGGCCAGCACATTCTCATTCTTGATGCTGTTAAAAGAGCTGGGGGGTTGCTTTGAGGACCATTCTGCTCTTGATGTCTGGACTCCTCCTCCTCCTCCTTCTCCTCCTCCTCCTCCTCCTTCTTCTCCTCCTCCTCCTCCAGATACTGTGCTTTTGCTTAGGCCTGGTTTCTTACTAGGAAAAGCAGGCTCCACGTTAGGGATGTTGGGAGGCAGTGGTTCCACTGACCTGGAATGATTCAGGGCCACAGCTGTGTTCCCAAGGAATCCAGAGCCAAAAAGCTTTTTTCCTTGTCCACCAACATAGGTTTTGTCCACTGGGGCCCCAGAGATTTGATTGGGACCAATGGAGATCACATTTGGAGACAAGAACCGAGGTATCCTCGGGGTAGTTTGCTTTCCTGGACTTCTACCCAGGGCTGAATCTACATTATTGTGTTGTGGCAGACTGGGGGATACAGTCAAGTCTTTTTGCTCTTCAAAACTGCAGGAAGAGTATTTTTCTTTGGACTCCATTTCTTCCACTTTCCCAGAAGATCCTACCAGATTTGTTGATGGCTGTGGGGAGCCTGCATCAGGGACAACCTTGGAGATCTTTGGGGGAGTGTTAGGAACAGCCTGCATACCCTTGGGCTTAGGAAACACTGCCCCAGGATTATGGCATTCCTGTGGAAGCAGATCCCTTAAAGCCCTTGGGGGACTAGAGCTAGAGCTATTTCGCCGGGCAACATTCCCATCTGTCTCAGGATCATGAGCAGATTCTCCAAAAGAACCATTGCTACTCTGCTCCATGTTTTCAGATAATGACTGTGTAGCTTCCAATTTGGTAGTATCATGTGCTGCTGGCAGTACCTTCTCCAAGGTCAAGTTGCCCTGTAGCAACTGCATCACCAGTGGATTATTGGCCTCAGCTGATGACATCGTATGGGCAAGGCATGGAGACCCTGGTTGTTTTTCAGAACTGACTTGTGGTAAAGACTCAGTGGGCTTCAGAGGAACAGATACATGAGACACCCAGCTTTGAAGCTCAAGTCTTTTGTCCACTGCAGTTACTGAAAGCAAGTCTGCCTTGCACGGCTCTCCGTTAATTTTTAAAGAAGAGTCAGATTGATTCCAATCCTGTTTCTCAGCCACGCTCACAAATGAAGATTCTTGCCCAACAACAGCTTGCCCAGCACTGGGTTGGAGGCCCGGATCTGGATCTATCTCTGCACTGTCTTCAGTCAGCTCAGCTTCCAAGTCAGAGGCTGTGTCTGTTGACTCACTGTGAGTACTCAGTGCTTCACAATCTCCATTAATTTTAATTGTC